>NC_052535.1:57829767-58141267 GCF_016699485.2 Gallus gallus | reverse complement strand
ATTTTCACACAAGACAGCTGTAATAAATCTGGTCTCCTTTTAGTAAATTACCACATTATTTCTCGTGCTTGCTTTAGCTTTTATCCAAATACGTATGTGTTAATGCCAGCAATGAGAATTCAGTGGTTGATTCTTTGCTTTCCTGGATATTTTAAAAGGCAAATGGATAGAAAAGAAAGTGGCTCAACACCTTATGGGTGAGAAATCACAAAATACATTCGACAGGCATTCTGTAGAAATTGAACTTTTTGTGTTTTTTCTGTTTTTCTTAATTAAAAAATAAGGTTTCTGAAGTTTAAAAACACATGACATGATCTTCACTAATAGATAAACCACTAAATACTAATACTATAATGCTATATCATGAAGATGTACTGTTTTAGTTCACAGGGTGAATTTGCTTCATAAGACTAACTGCGTAATGAGTGTTCTGTTTAGTGCTTCACTGCCTGGGTGCTAGATAGATGAACGAGTAGATAGGTAAAGAAACAGAACATGAGTTAAAGAGAAAACAGAGATCATTTCCCATAAAAAGGGCATAGACCTGTTATATAGCTTTAGAATGGATTTTAAATTAACCTATAAAAAGGTAGTAAATATCTGCAGGAAATGGGAATAGTAAGAATGTATTTTCTCAAAAGACCCCATGAGGAGCACATTTCTTCAAGGTTCTTGCCTCTCTTCCTCTAGCTGCACCTGACTCGGATGATGTTGCTCTCTACGTGGGGATTGTCATTGCTGTGATCGTGTGCCTGGCTATTTCTGTGGTTGTGGCCCTGTTTGTCTATCGCAAGAACCACCGTGACTTTGAGTCAGATATTATCGACTCGTCGGCGCTAAATGGGGGATTTCAGCCTGTTAACATCAAGGCTGCAAGACAAGGTTAGTTGTCACTTCACTCCATGTTGAACAATTCAGGGGGATACTGTAAGGATATGGTCTCTTGGGCTGTATAAATGATATCTGCAGGATGCCTGTTGGCACTTCATAAATGAGAGAAAGATTATATGCGTTTGTTTCTGATGGTCAAGTGCTAAAAACCCGCAGTAGCTTTTTTCAGATGTGCTCAGGAAGAGCAGAAGAATTTAACTTCTAAAGGGAGAATGTGAATGTGAGAGTGAAACAGACATTTATAAAAATACAGGTCCTGCTCAAATTTACATCAAAGGCAAAGCTATGACAGAAACAAGGGATGCAGGATTTATCACAGAAGTAATATTACTGTACAATAATTCCATCACGTGCCTCCCTTTTACTTCACTAATAGCCTCTTTTACTTTGCCCTATCTTACATGCATAAATAGTGCATAGTTTAAGAAGTACTGTACCTTCAACGGACAGTGTAGAAGAGGTTGTGGTGTAATATCATTTAATAATTAACATTTTTATCACTAGTACATAAAAGATAATTTCCATGCTTCAGTGGCTGGAAAACAAACACTCGTATGCTAAGGCTGGCTCTTTCAAGACCCACGTTTAACCTGAAGAGTTCTTTTCTTGCAATACATGTTTATGAAGAGTAAATCAAAATAAAGAGTTGAGATTACAAGAGAGTTGTTATAAGGAAGGTTAGCAGAAGTGTCATTTTCTGAGTGATGCACGTACTAATTCTACACTGTCTGGGAGTTGTGGGCACAAGGACTTCATAGCTTTATTCTTTCTGCTAATTCAAAAATTCTGTTTTTATGCCAGTTTGATAAATTTCTTAATGAAACTCTTAGCATTTAAGGTAGGAGTATTAATTAATACTATTAGATCTATTGAGCATGGAAAACACCTTGCTGTGAAGGTAGGCCTGTCACACTTGAAATCTGAGCACAGCCTGAAAAATAATGCCAGTGAAAAATCCTTAGAGCAGAAATGTGCTGTAATTTTGTATAACAGTTAGATTCCAGAGCAGTTCGGGCAGTACAAGCCCTGGGCCGTTTCTAGGTATGGTACCTGGAAAAGGATATGAAGGTCAGTTTACAAGTACTTAGCCTTTGGTATGAGCAGAACAGAATGCAAAACCAAATCATTAAGCAGAAGAAAGTTGTCAGATTAGAGAACTAATCATAAGCAATATGGTTCTTCTTTCTCATTTGCAATGCAGACCTCTTGGCAGTGCCACCAGACCTCACTTCTGCTGCAGCCATGTACAGGGGTCCTGTGTATGCCTTGCATGATGTCTCTGATAAAATCCCAATGACCAATTCTCCGATCCTGGACCCACTGCCCAATCTGAAGATTAAAGTTTATAACACCTCTGGAGCAGTCACCCCCCAGGATGAACTCTCTGACTTCTCCTCCAAGCTGTCCCCACAGATTACCCAGTCTCTGTTGGAGAATGAGACTCTGAACGTGAAGAACCAAAGCCTTGCACGGCAAACAGACCCATCCTGCACTGCATTTGGGACCTTCAACTCGTTAGGGGGCCACCTAGTAATTCCTAATTCAGGTAAGTGCTAGCCATATTTCAAGGGTTTAAGTAGAGTTAGCTTTCTTCTATGCCAGAGAAAAACAAGGTCACTCCAGGGAGTTTGCTTTTTCTTTGGTCAGAACAAACAGATGTGTTTTACTCAATCAGCTTAAATAAAATATTTCAAGGTTCACTTTCCCAAAGTCCTGGCTGCCTTTTTAACAGAATGTCACAGGGCTCTCACTCCTTTCTGAGGTATGTTATACATCAGAGTTTCTCCATGTGAAACGTGGTTCAGCATCCTTGACCTTTTTCCTTCGTTCAGCTCTAGATAAGGGACTAAAAGCCAGAAAGCTTCAACCTCAACATCACAAATAAAGAAAACAATTTAATTAAAAAATAAATTGGTTGTTCCACTTCCAATTCTTTGCAGACTGTGCGGTACTGCAGTAGGACAGCAGAATGCTAATTTTTGGAAGGCTTTTTTCCTGCACACCTTACATATTCAAGGAAAATAAAGCCTAAGAGCGTCATGTCCATATCTCTCTCCTTGTTATATGTAGCGCTGATTTTTTTTTTACAAATAGGAAAGGGAGGAACCAAGCATTGAAGTGCTGCCAGTCTTTCTCATATGTTAAGAGGTTTTTGAGGAAAGCCATGCTTCTATTTAGTTCATAAATGAAAGGTTTTTATTCAAAGTTTTACACCTGGATGCTCCCATGTGAGACCATATAGCTCATGGTCTCACAGCGTCCAACTTTGCATCTTGTTTTCAGTTCTTGGTCATTTTACAGCACAGTGCCCAGCCTGAGAAAAAACTGCCTAACTTCGTCTCCTGCTTCTTTGCTGGATCCTTTTTTGTTCATTGATGTTATGGAGAAAGCAAAGTGTCTGATTGGCCTAGGACTAGTTTGTTCCTTCCAGGATACAAAACTGTACTGCCCGGGATGCAGCCAAAAGTGGGCCATAAGCAATAGCGTTCCTCTTTGAGGAATGGTGTCTCCTTTTCCCATAGAGCCTAATTGGAAGCTGAACTACTTAAAGACCTCCGGTACAGACTGCTGAGCAATGTTGAAAATTCATGCTATGCTATCCTAGTTTTCACAGTTCTCTAAGATGCAGCTGAGGGTAGGCATTAAGACTCGGGTTTCTTATGTATGTTTCTTTTTATGAAAAAGAAATGCTTATTTATCACTGTAATCTCTTCAGAATTATTAAAACAAGTTTTGGAAGATATATTAATCTGTCTATTGCTCCTGCATACACCTCTGTGCTGTTTCTAGATATATTTATGTATATCCTCCCAGCAAGATGATCAAAGTCCTTCATGTACCCTACACCTGTCTTTACATCTAAGAACATGTACAGGGATGTTGTAACAGTCCTGTGAAGAAACAAGTTAGAAAACCTTAATGGAAAACACTTTCACAGCTAATCCCTCCCATTCAAAGCCAGGTGTGGGACTGATTCCCAGTACAACCCTAGTACATGGGAGGTTTCCAGTGTAACCAAACTATGTACACTGAAGAGAAGAGAGAGGGTTGTAAAGGATTTTATAATAACTCTATTGTGCGTATGCATATATGGAAATAATCTGCCTATAGGTTTGTACTGAGCTACATAGTCATAGCTGAATTCAAACCCCTGCCAGTGATTCCCCACTAGCCCGCATCTGCACAGACAGCTGGCAGAGCCATGTCCAGCAGCGTGCCAGGGAGTTTCTGAGCCATGTTAGCCATACAAGGACATGACCTCTGGTTCCTGGGGAGTTCCTTGCAATGTGAGAGCAGGATTTTGCAATTGATCAGCCCTGAAAAGAGCACAGAGTGTAGTTGCACACATTTTTCAAGGTTGGATATCCAAATTTTGAGTCACTCCACAGAAGCAAGCACATTCAAAATACCAAGAAGCCCCATTTTGTCTCCCTGGTAGCCTAATTAGAAGCTGAGTGCATTAACAAACACGATGCCAGTTTCAGAGCCCATCTTTCAAGAAACAACTAGTTCTTGTAGCTTCCTGGGACAGTACTCCACAGCCTCCCTTTCCTGTTTTTAATTAAATAGGAATTGCCTAGGGAGATATGTCCTGTTACAGCTGTTGGAAAATTTACTCAGAGTTGTTCCCTTTCCATTATTTTACAAGGTAAGAAGCAGTGTAACCATCTGTTTGCTCTTTAAATAAAATAAAAGGGAAGGGAAGAAAATCCTCTTCTCTGCTGCAGCATTTCAGTGCCGAGGCACAAGAGGTGCCAGGGCTGCAGTAAATGCTTTATCTCCACAGTTGCTAACCTCATTTAGAGCCCTCTTGTAAGGCTGGGTGAAAATCTAGCATTGCAAATGTACCTACTGATTCTCCTGTTGCTCTTCTTCAAAGGTTCACCTGGCTTTTTTTTTTTTTTCTGTATTTTTTTTTCTCCATTTTATCTTTTTTGTCTCTTCTGTTCTGCAGGAGTGAGCTTGCTGATCCCAGCAGGGGCTGTTCCCCAAGGAAGAGTCTATGAAATGTATGTGACAGTCCACAGGAAGGAGGGCATGAGGTAAAATTTACTTGCTTTGTACATTTATTTGAGTGCATTAATGGAGGGGAAGAGGGTTTGGAAGAAAATGTAGTAACTACAAACCTGTGATAGTATGCTTATGCAAAGCCAGCCGTGTTGAAGTTATTTGATGACCTGGTGGTAAACTTGAACAAACATGACAATAAACTACCACAAAACCAGCTCAGACTTTTGCTTTCCTAATGAAGGGCTGCATTCTGCAGCAATCTCTCAAGCTGGAGGATGCTGAATCAAAGCCAGAAGCACAGAAAGTAAGCCAGCAGGAGTCCAGTGCAGCAAAAAAGGTGTGAGGTAATGTCCCAATAAAGACCTGTGCCACAAGGGAGAGAACAGAAGAGTAGGGTGACAGATCAGCTCCACAGAGGGACAGGTGTCTGACCACCTGCTTTGCAAAAGCTCCTCTCCTGTTGTAAGGAAGATGAATTTGTATTTTACCATTCATGGGCTTCGCTGATCCATGGGGTTATGAGGACAGAGTCACCAGAGCATTTGCTGTCCTCCATCTCTCCTTATCCCAGACACACCATGCCATGGGCCATCCAAAGCCAGCAACTAGATGATCCCTTTTCTGCTTTCTGACCTCTATATGCACACATAGCTGATTCATATTCCAGGACTCGATGTCTCTTGAGTGATCTGGCAGCCTTGACATAAAAATAAAAAGAGTTTCCGTGAGGATCAAGATACCATTTGAAGCAATTTAGCAAAAACCTATTGAAAAGGAAGGTGAGATCTTAGTCTGAAGAATGGACTCATGAACAAAGGCTGAATGACAAACGGAAAACTAAGCAATCATTACACGGTACTTTGCCTCTTTGTCCTCCCCATAGCTAGATACATTTTTTGGCTCAGCCCTTTAATGGCTTTCATAATGTGCTAAGCCACATCTGTTTATACACTGTGTGATATTGAACACTATTCTTTAGCTTGGTAGTCTTTCACCCATGCTAAAATAATCTGCTTAAAAAAGAAATAAGTAACACACCCCCCTTGCACTTTTGCATACATTATTCATGTCTTTCTCTTTGAAAATAGCTAATTGCAGCTACAGAAGAAAAGTCTCTGCTCATATTTAATATTGATTGTATTCCTATTAAAACATAGCCAAAAGTAAAGAAGATTGCAAACAGTACTGAAAAAGAGGGAGGGAAAAAATAATGAAAACCAGAGGGCTTTCCCAGATACTCAACTCACCTCCAAATCTCCCTCCTTTAAATATCTAATTTTTCCCCCAAAAAACTGTTTCATTCCCACCAGGAGCTGTGCATGCAATTATTTTCTTTCCAGCCAGCTATAGAGGGAATCCCTGACTTTTTTTTTCATTCAACTGTAGACAACCCACACTGCATGCTTGCCTAATATATTGGCTTCGAAGATCATAAATCCTCTTCTGTGTGCTTTGTGATAGCCGTTACTCAGCAGGTCACACAAGGGGAAGAAGTATAGGTCAACCTGTGTTGGGAAATGAATGCTTTGGTGCCATCCAGCAAACTGAGCATGCATGCTGGAATACCTCTGCAAAAGTATGGAAAGGTGTGAACCCTTGTCTGAAATGAAGATTTTGTGAAGTGAGCAAAGGACAGGCTGCTGTGGCCATAGCTCATCCCATTGTAGTGATCATTGCACCCTGAGCATATGGACCCAAATCCTTGAGGTTTTTTGCATAACAGCTTTTCAGCCCTCCATCCAGAATACTATGGAAACCACCTCTTCTCTGACATTTAAAATGGAGCTCATCAGCTCTCACCCAGGTCACTCTGAGGTGAATAGTCTCCAACAATTACTTAAACACAGTGGAACTGTAATGCTTTCCCCTGTTACCTGTTCCCCTTCCCCAGATATCCAATGGGCAGAAAGTACTGACTGGCGCCAGCACCCAGCTGTAGTGGGCTGCTTCATGGCAATGTGCTGCCAAACACTTTTACTTCCCTTTCTGTCATAGAACTGCACTTCCACTCTTCTTTCTGCCTGTATGAGCCACAGATGTTGCTTCCAATAATTGGAGTCATATGGATACCACAAGTTAGCATATGGCGTAAATTATTTTTTAAATCTGTTACTGTGCTCTCACAGCACTCCAGCAGGGAGTGATAGTCCACAGTGAGGACTCACTGCAGACATTTGCTTTTGTGGCCAAGCAGTAACTGGAGTGTGTTCAATAAAACCTTGTGAGAGCTGATATTTATTTTCATGTGCACTGTGTAAACGTGCATGGATTGAAGAACCCTATTGTGCGTTGATGTAGTTTGAAAGGGCATAGATAGGACACTGTAAAGTGGAAATTATAATCCTCTTGATATACGAACGGCACTGAGGCAAGAATGTGGTCCTCATAGCGTTACCCTAAGTAAAATCAACGAAGCAGCAGAGAGGCTCTCCATCACAGATCACAAGCATATCTTCTGCAAGTTAAGATTTAGCTCATACTTTGTAGAAATACAAGACAATTTCTGAACAGTCAAGCTTAAACAGGAAATCTGTTATCCCTCAGAGTCTTGCGAATTCCCCTTTTCCTTCGTTTTCCTAATCCATTTCCCCAGTTAGTCTCTTTAGTACAGAAATTTGAGGGATTTCACGATCCAGTAACATTACCCTTCGTGTTGCCTCACAGATTGGTTAGGAAAGCTTTCCAAGATACTGTGTTTATTCCATTTTATATCTGTAGCAGAAATGCTAAATCACAGCCTGAAACCAGTGATTGAGCACCTGGTGGGAAGGCAGAGCCAACCCAGGGGCACTCAGGTGCATGCAATGCATTGCATGCACCTGAGTGATCAGAAGGGGTGGAGCCAGGATCCACCCCTTCCCAGATCTCATGTATGGGTTGGCAGAGGAGGTATGGGTCTCTTGGAGATCCCTGCCTATCAGAGGCCTTCTAAAGGTAAATGGTTTTTCTTTTATTTATTTATTTATTGCTTTCATGGCTGCTGAATTTGGGCTTGTTCTCATTTGTGCCACTCTGCTATTACTGCTGTAGTTTTCGTCATATTATAGCATCAAAGAGTGCGTGAGCATGCAGGTTGCTCTAAAAACATCCCTTTGCAGGGAATTGGGGTTCTGATAGCTTGCAATAGAGGCCACTTTGAGACAGTTGTTTTCTTCAAGTGTGTGTTAGTGTGAGTACGGCACAGTAGGTTTTTTCTATTCTTAGCCCAGTACTCCAGCGGGCTGTTTTGACTAATTCTCATTCTGCTTGTCAGACAGGGTACAATGGATTGCAGGCAGCTACCAGGCACTGATCCCATTGCTGGTGTCAGAGGTTTGTGTTAGCCTTATGAAAAAGTCTATGTGCTTTAAGAAGTGACTTGCAATGGAGAAAAGGATATCTATGTATAAATGTGTTTGTGTACATACATATATTTAAAAAAAAAAAAAAAAGCTGAAAAAATGAGAAGCCTATGAGGATATTTCACTGCTATCAGACAAGTTTCTGTCTTGAGCTCATAGGACCAGAACTGATCTCTGTTAGTAATAACAGTTCTACCCCTTAGTCTGGGGAAGAATCACCAAATATGAGATTTGCAAGAAGGGATCCCTTCTTGAGCTGTGAAATAATCACACTTTTGTGACCACTACCCAGCAAGATGCTGTTCACTTGAGTAACTGGAAAAGCCAAGGTCTTACACAATTAAGGATTAAATAGCAAGTGGATAAAGCCCCAAACTTCAGGGATTTCTTAACTGCTTCAGGTTAAGGAACAAATGTAGCTCTGTGCTAAATTAGTGGAACTGTGTCCTTCCTATGCACATCTGGCACTGGTCGGTGCTAGACAGGGTCTGGCTCTTGATGGGCCACTGTTCTGATCTTGTATGGCAGCTCCTGTGTCCCATGTGAGCCCCTACTGAGCTCAAACTTGCCTAGCTTTAGATGGAACTGCTGTTGCTTACTCTAGTCAGAGGCAGGAACTGCACTGACAGTGGCACAGTGAAGGACAGTGTATCATTGTGCAGGAGACGATGCTAATGAGAATGGGCATTGCTATGCCCAGGGTATGCAATAAGCCTGAAGAACAGAGCAAGCAGCTCTTCTGAAGCTCCTGCAAGAAGGCACGCATGCATATAAATGGTATGACTTCCAGACCAGCTGCTCTAAGAGAGGGAAGGGGCAGGTGGGCTTCTCAGGATCTGGATCAGTGGCTTCAAGGTGCCAACGAAGAACAGGCTTTATACTAAGCCACCTATCTATTCAATGAGCTTGATCCAAGAAGCAGTACTTTTTTTTTTTTTTTTTTCCCAGCAATAAACACCAAGCTTGGTGATATGAAACAAAAGAAATTGAGATGTCCCATGTCTGCTTTTATGTTGTACCCCAGTTGCATTAGTCAAATTGCTTGCAACTCCAGAAGACAATTTTATGAGGTGAATCATTCCCCCCAGAATAAATAAATAAAAGATCAGAGCAGCAGCAGAAGGGGAAGAAAATTTTCCATATCACCTTCCTGAGAGGAGACTGAGAGCAGATCTTATCAACACATAAGGTGTCTGAAGGGCCAGAGTCAAGTGGATGGGACCATACTCTTTTTGTTGTTGGCCAGTGACAGGAGAAGGGGTAGTGGTCACAAACTGGGAACACAGGAAGTTCCATCTGAGCATGAGTAAGAACTTTTTTACTTGAGAGTGACAGAGCACTGGAAAAAAACTACACAGAGAGGTTGTGGAGACTCCTTCTCTAGAGATATTCAACACCCCTTCCTTCCCCCAGGACACTTTCCTATGCAACCTACTGGAGGAAACCTGCTTTAGCAGAGGGGTTGGACTAGATGGTCTCCAAAGGCCCCTTCCAACCATCTGTGATTCTGCAGGTTTGTGATTCCTTCTGTAGACTTGGATCAGACTTGGACAAACCAGGAGGTCATTTGAGATATTAGATTTGATACTTAAGAGGGAACGTGTTAAAAATAAAGACCCTTCAACGAAAGGAGAAATAAAATGCCTTTCCTCTGACTTACGGCTAAGCTGTGTGAAAGGGCTGCCATCTGTTGCTGCAAGTTAACCATCCTGCTCCCTGCTCCATCGTGGGCTTCCTGTTTCTCAGAGAGATGTGGTCCTTGCCCACAACATCTATGCTTGGTGCCAGGGAGCCTGCTGAGGAGCAGGGATTTCTCTGGTTGTGCTCACATCTGCTGCCTGACATCTACTTTAATGAAAACAGTCCGCCTCATTACAGAGAGTCGGTTTCAAATGAGCGATCTCATTAAGAACACATATTTGATTGTGAAAGGACCGGATGTAGCGAATAAAAGTTTGTTCTTTTTTTAAATAAAAGTTGACTGTTCTTGATGAGCAGTACAAGATATGGGATGAGGTCTGAAAATATCTGAAGACTTTTCACTTACACTTAGTGTCTTTTAATAGTAATGCTAGAGGAAGTTGAATTCCACTCTTGGCCAGATCTTTGTAAAATAAAGGCAGCTCCCATGACTGCAGTGAAGTGACTTTGGAGTCATACTGGCACAGCTGGAAGCCCAGTCCTATCAAATAACTAGTCCCAAGACTGATACAAACCAAAAGTGAGCACACTTGGATGATTTTTTTTTTGTTTGTTTTGTGTTTTTTGGGTAACAGCCTAACACAGTTTTAAACCTGTCTGCTCATAGGTTTTTCTGCTTTGGAGGAGATAAGTCCCTTTCTCTGTGTTTTCCCTTGAGTCAGTGTGTGCTGGACCTCCAGTGATCTCTAACATAAATTACAATTCTTGGTCGCAACAGTTGAGGCCTGAGTTTGATGGTGCTGCATCACCTGCTACAGGAGAAAGTAGAAAAATGCTCATAATGAATAGCTGCACAATAACCTGTCTTCAGGGGAACTTGTTGTTTACTAATCCCATCAATTAGTGCTGGTTTTATGCCTTGAAGCAGAAAGATTAATATCTCCTGTATAATATATCTTGTCTACTGCATCTGTTTTGGTCCTCATTAGCTATGGGAAGGCATAATCCTTTTGTTTTAAGATGGAAATTAAAAACAATGAGAAATAAGAAAAGCTCTGTCAAGAGATTTGCGTTTCTTTCTTCCTCTCACTTGTCACAGGGTGACTCTACTCTCTGTGGTACTGCACATTTTCATTCCTTCGAGTTTCAGGTGTTTATTTCCAAACTCTTGACACAGTCCCTGAACACCCTGCTGCCTGCAGTCATGTTAGAGCTGTGTAGGAAAGGGAATAGCAGCTCTGTGTGCTTTGACACTTCATCCCCTACTGCCCCAGAATTCAGATTTGCTTTTTGCAACCATGTCACATTGCAAGGTGACACCTGCTGTGTTGCAGTAAGTTCACCCAATATCTTTTTCACTTTTACTGTTTTACCTTGCCACTAAATAAAAGTGTTTGGAATTTTTTTCAGTCCAGAAATGAGAGCTGCTGAATGAATTTTATTTCCCACCAATATCTTTATCATCTCTCAATCATTTGCATGGCTTCCTGTCTCCTATTGCATCTCACAATATTGCCTTACATATTGCTGTCTGTAAATTTAATGATTGTGCTGCTATTTACATTGTCTTCCACACTGTGAGTAGAAATCTTGGCCTTGCAGTAATAAGGGAAAGATTTAGCACTGACTTCAGCAGAACTGGGATTTCACCTATTAAACGACTCTTACCCTCATTTCACACCACTTGAGAACTTCTCCACAATTCATTATTATCTCAGCTTCTTAAAGCTTTAAAGTGGCTTAGATTACTTGCACTCTCAAAATCGGTTCAGACTTTAGAGAGCTGAGGTGGGTCAGCACCTGCATGAGATGGACTTTGGAGGCACTGGGACCAGCAGCATTACCAACTTGAGGAAAAAATACTAAACCTTGCTTTTTTTATTATTATTATTATTATTATTTCATTTCTATGGTTGTATCCACTTCCCAACTCCCTCAGTAACTGTTCATTCTGCAGTGCCTCCCGACTTCATCTTCTGTGTCATCGTTTATACTTGTGCTAATCAGATATAAAATGCTGCAACACAAAATCATGTCCTCCATCAGAGTCCTAAAATTTAACAGCTAACAAAATTTTGTCACGGAGCAGTGACTAAACTTAATTTTACTTCGAGACAACTTTCAGCTGTGTGATTTATCAGTACTCTATTATTTTAATGACCTTTTGGCTTTTTTTTTCCAGCTGCTTGCATCAGTGCTCAGATTCTTATTGATTTTAACTCATTTTTCACCTAGAAGACACTGTATGAAATTTTTACAGCAGTCATGATATATTTCTTCCTATTCTTTTTGGCTGCTGGGCTTGTAATTCAGTCTGAAAAACTATGATAATTTATATTTTCCTTCCTTCTTCACGGGTCAGTAGTCCTTTAGATGAAGTGAGGTTAAACACATTATTAGGTCTCTAGCTTGTCATTTCTGTAGCCTTCCAGACAAATACTGTAATTTTCAAAAAACTTTCCCATAAGACTTAATATTTTTTAATAACTTTTTTGAAACTGCTTGGTTTATTTGCAGGAGAGTGTTCAAATGTCTGTTAATGCATTAATGAATGCACTCCATTGTGAGCTATTTTTAAGCTACTCATTGCTTCTTGTAAAAACAAAACGTGAACCTGAACATTTTAGTCAAATTTTGCTCAATGATTTATTTGGTTCATCCTTGCAAGAGAGCAACCTCTGATCTTAGCCTGAATCCAGAGATCAATATAGCCTGCAACAGTAGCTGAATGGGTGCTCTAAATGCTTCATTTGTCTTGTTAGGCTAAAACAACCAGTGTAATTCATGATAGCCATCCAGATTGTTATATTTTGGGTTTTCTTGAAAGACAGCTGTTTGTTTCCAGCCCATGGCTTTTTAGAAACAATCGTTAAGTCATTTAGTAAACTCATCAGTTAATTTCCTTAAGGATCCACAGATGCATATCATCTGGATTTACTGATTTGTGTACATTTCATTTTTTTCAAATCGGATCTTTTTTCATTTTTCTACAATGTTATGAAACCCCCAATGTTTGTAAGAATGAGAAACGCTCCTCAAAAAGGCCTTTGTTGCTTTTTGAAAAAGAATTTCTCAAAAGTTTCTTTCATTTTCTGTAGGATTAATGGATTATTCAAGGTAGCTTAAGGTGGGCAAAATTAGGATGTGCCTGTGAATGTATTTGCAGTGGTCAGAGTAGGTGCGATAAATTCAGTCTCAACACAGCCTTTGTCCTGATTTGACGTCCTTGAGAATGTTCCCTAAGATCACAGCTACTTTTTGACTCTTTCTTTTGGTCGATGCAGACTTGCAGATGTCAACAATACTTACTCTTGTCTCAGCTAATCCCCCTAAAATAAATTCTGGTATAAGCACAAGTGTTTGCAAATGCACTTGAACGGAACCCTCAGCCAGTGCAGAAGATGCAAGGTCCCATGGGCTGATCCTATGTCCAAGTGCAGATTGCACTGAACACTTCTTATCTCTCGCTTGCTGGTTTCTGGATCATGAATTTGTCCTCTATTTTTCAGGGAGGCAGCTGACGAGGCACATTCAGCTGTGTTTGTCATACACCAGATGTCTGGGTAGTTAAAGTCACTCATGCTTCCTCTGCTTTAAACTCCTCAGCAGTTGGGCTGGGATAGCTCACACATGCACACAACCATTTACAAACCACACTGTAAGACCTGGATTTTTTTTTTTTTTTTTCTAAACTAGCTTAACGTACCTTTTTGCCTTTCCCCCCTATTTCATGGCAGACCACCTGTAGAAGACAGCCAGACGCTGCTGACACCAGTGGTGAGCTGTGGCCCACCAGGAGCGCTGCTGACCCGACCCGTTGTGCTGACCATGCACCACTGTGCTGAGCCCAACATGGATGACTGGCAGATCCAGCTCAAGCACCAGGCAGCCCAGGGACCATGGGAGGTGAGTCTGCAGGCCTCTGGCCTCCACCTGCTGTGCAAGGTGCCTGCTTCCCCAGGAAATGCATTCCTGGGGCAGTGCTGGGGCAAATGTGCCTTGAAGCATAGTCTTCCCTGCAGGATTTGGCACTCAGGGTTTGGGCTTTGGCAGACTATTGTGCTGAAGTCATGGGGAGGGAAAAGAAGTAAAACAGAACAGAACACTGGAAAATCAGTTCTGACTCACTTCTAGAAATAAGAAAATACTTTTTACAGAATACTTTGAATTCTTTTGTTTAATGTCTTTTTTTCAAGAGCAAGACAATAGTGCTGAAAAGAATGCTCCGCTTCAGCATCAAGACATCAGCTAGCTTATTAAAATGGATAGGCCTTGTCTTTCTCCTCGTTCTACCTCATAAGATGCTGGTGGAGCATGCCTTGCATTCAGTTCATGCAGTCAGCACATCTCCACACCCCATTAGCTCAGGGAGCCTCTACAAGTATTGCTGGGCCTTGCAGGCTTGGTGGGAGCCTCTACCAGGAGGGTACCGAGTGGCTGGGCAGCAGAGGCACCTTCCTTTGTAACTGGAGCGTGATGTGATGCTCTCAGCAGGGCTCAGCTCAGCTTTCCAGCCCATCTTCTGGAGAACTCTGTTGCTCCTAGGTGCCTGCTGCCACCAGTTTGGTCTCACATAATTAATTTGGCAAAGGCAACTTCTACTGGCAGGTTTTATGAGGACAGGGTGGCTTCTGAAGGCTGACAGCTGCCAGAAGTGCCGTGTCCAGCACAGCCTTTGCAAGGTCTTGCTTTGTTGACTGCTCATGGCACTGACTCTCTTTCACGCAGCGCACACTGGCCTGTCTCGCCAACCAATATGCACCCCACTGGCCTGGCTGTTGGCATCACATGCATGTTCCTTTATTTGTGCCTGGGTTACTGGCATCTCTTCATTTTCTCCTCTGTCTTCCCTGCCCTTGACAGAGCAGTTGTGTCTGGTGCCAGCACTGTAATCAGCATTGCAGCACCTTGTCTTCTGCTCTACTGAAAGACCAAGATTCCTTCCAACCCAAGTCACTCTCTGCTTCTGTGTATCCTGAATACCACAGGCCCCAAGCTCAATTTCATGTTTCAGTTAAGCCCACACTGCTGCGGATTTCAAGACAGTGGGTATGAGGCACATGGGGTGCAGAGCATGAAAGCTATGCAAGAGGAGGCTACAATCCATTGCTGACCTTTTCTTTCTGCTTGCTCTCAAAACTGCTCGAAGTTCCTTGCATCGTGTGCAGGGTGCTGCGTGGGGGCTTAGTGGAGAAGGTAGCAGGGGGAGCTGTTTTATTCTGAGCTGTTTGCATCCAGGCTTTATGTATTTTTTCATTCGCCCTGCAGTTTCATCACAGAGGATTATTCTGGTGAAGAAGCAGGTGATATTTCTTGTAGCTGTGGCATTTGGCTATTGTAGAGGTTACTTCCTTTCCTTGAGTTTTTATAAGGCCTTATTTTCATGCTTAGGAAGTGAAGGGCAGCTATTTGTTCAAATTTACTATCTGATTAATCTAAGATGCAGACAGCAAGGACTTTGAGCATCACTGAGGCTTGAAAGAGATCTGAAAGGACAGCATCTCTGAGAGGTCAGGAGATCTAACATGGCCTCTTTCTCCCTTAGGATGTAGTGGTGGTCGGGGAGGAAAACTTCACCACTCCATGCTACATCCAGCTGGACCCAGAGGCCTGCCATATCCTGACGGAGACCCTCAGCACGTACGCCTTGGTGGGACAATCCATCACCAAAGCAGCAGCCAAACGTCTCAAATTGGCCATCTTTGGACCGCTGTCCTGTTCCTCACTGGAGTACAGCATCCGCGTCTACTGCCTCGATGACACACAGGATGCCCTGAAGGTGGTTGTTGCTCTCGTGCTTGCTTTTCCTCTCTCGTCACAGCAATACAGTGACCAGGCATTCTGCTACACGTAGTTATTTTCCTAGGTTATTTTTCTGATCAGAAGAGCCTGACAGCAACTGCTGTTTTAGTTTAACCCCCCCACACCATGAGTTGTTCTTTGCAAAGGGATCTCACATATGTACCAGACTGTTTTCCACTCGCTAGCCTTTTTTCCTTTGTTTACCTGTATCATATCCCGAATCCTAAGATTTTTGCATTATTAAAGGGCCATAAGGTACGCTAGGCTTCATTCGTTATTCATGTATTTTTAATGCTAAGTGCCAGCTCCCCAGAGATGGGGAAACATATAAATGCCTCTTTGTAAATAGTTGATAATGATAAAAGAAGCTTCTGGACTGTTAATCACTGCCTGCTTTCATACTGCTTCATTACACCTCTCTGTGTGTAGTATTTTGTGCTGGGAGTTCGGCACTAAAATAAACCAAAGCTGTTGCTTACTGCAACTGTACACCTTACCCTCACTGCATAATTCTGTCGTTCTCACACACACACACACACACACACTCCTTCCACATACAGATGAACAGATAGATAAACATTCTTCCTTTTGCTCTTTATAAATGTGTATTTATACAGATGGTATCTATAATAGATACACTCATAAAATATGTAGCTCCAACTGTACGTGTAAGAATGGAGGTTATTAAAAGGTATATTTTTTTCCTTTAAGCATAGCTGATGTGACTTCCCAAATGCTTTTCTGAAGCAGAACAAGTTCACATCTTGCCTCTATGCACAGCCATCCTTATGCAATGCACGGATTTGCCGTACCAGCACTGCATGGGAATTGTTTGGGCATACACCCCTGAGGCTGGCAGGGAGATGCTGCTGCTTTTCAGCTCACCGGTCTCTGTCATTGCAAATGGCACAATCCCTTTTCATCCAAAATACTGCCAGCTACTAAGACCCTGCCTGGGTTTTGTTGGTGGAATACTAGGAGCATTTTCACTATAAATAAGAAAATTTTCTTCAAAGAAGTGGAAAGTATTTTTTTTTTTTGTACTGATCATGAGGAAATGATTTGAAAGCCATGGTGGCTTTATGGCTGTGCTATGTAGTGCCTGTGCTGTGTAATACAATTTTCCAGGAGTCCATCCAGCCTGAGGGAATAATAAGTAACTGGGCAGAGCCTTGGACAGATAGTGATTTGAGTCAGAGCTGGGCCAATCAAATTAAGTAATACTCAAGAGCTATTGGCTTATTTCTAATAGACTGTGGGAGGCATTGCAGGGTAACGCTAATCCGATTCAAAGAGACAGCAGAAGGAATCAGGAAGGGCATGGGTAACTGAAAGCCATCTTTCATGGGAGAAGCTGCAATCAACTTATAGGAGAGGAGTGGACCAATTATTGGGTTTTCTGCTGCAGGTAGACCCCCAAAGCGAGCTTATAGTCTGGCAAGGAAAGGGTTGGAGAGAGAAGTCAGATGAATACTGTCATCTGGTACCTATCAATTCATTTTTAATTCTCTGGTTTTTGGCACTTAAATATCAAGACTGGATGGCTATGCACAAGCTGCTGTTATGCTGTATTCAAGACCAAGATAGCTTGGGTTTGCAGGACTAGCACAAGTATTTCCTGGCCGTAAGCTCTTTGGAAGCTATAAATTACATTTTTCTGAAAATAAACAGTTTTGGGAAGGAAAAGGTAGTAACAAAGAGAGGCAGAAATGAAAAATTTGAGCATGGTTGTGGTTTTGGCTGGGATGAAGTTTGTTTTCTTGGTTGGTTTATTAGGACTGTGAAGCCAGACAGCCCCAGTGCTCTGGCCATGTGGAGAACCACATCGTGGGCTATGGTGCCTAGATGGGATGCTCATAAAATGATTTCTGGGGAAGGGTGAGGGTTGTGATATCCCGGAGCCCTAACATCCTTTTTAAGGTGCTTAGAGAGGGATGCCCAAACTAATCCGTTGTGAAGAAATCCTGTTGATTTATTCCCATCTTTTAATTCATGTATGGCTTTGAGATTGAGGTGACTGAGCTGTGTGTAGTGACAGTGTCAGAGTGTTGGGCCCACCATAGGTAAATAAGTTATTTCAGGCTGTAGCAGGGAGGCTTTCTTCAGCTTGCTTCATGCTGTGCAATAACTGTTCCCTCCTCCCTCCCCCCCCCAAAAAAAAATTAAAAAAAACAACCACTGCCATAACAGGTATGCCATCTTCTCTCAGTTATTTAGTGTGTATTCATCCCTCTAACAAGGACGCCTTTTTGCCTTTGCTTGCTTATGTTTCTTCAATGAGGAAGCTGTTTTCCAACACAGGTTGTGGCTGTGCTGGTGGTGCTGCTGATAGAGCGATGCCCTATGCAGTTCCCTCTCTTGGGAAGGGAGTAGGGCACAAGTTCTGGCTCACAAGGGAGGAGAGTGGTGATGGAAAGGATGGTGGTAGCTCTGAATTTATCCTGAATTAATTAGCTGAGCCGAATTGGAGAAGTGTGGGCTGCTTGGTGTCCTCCACTTGGCAGAGCTACAATGAATAGAGGTGGCTGCTAATGGTGGGATATCAATCTCAGACACAAATTTGCAGTGCTGAGATCTTTGCCCCTGCAGTAGCGCAGCCCTGGACTGACCACGGGTGGGAAGCAAGAGCCTGCAATTAGCACACA
This sequence comes from Gallus gallus, assembly GCF_016699485.2. Classification (NCBI taxonomy): domain Eukaryota; kingdom Metazoa; phylum Chordata; class Aves; order Galliformes; family Phasianidae; genus Gallus; species Gallus gallus. Next base: position 58,122,936 of record NC_052535.1, on the reverse strand, counting down.
CAGTGCTGCCAATCTTCTGGTTGTTCTAGAGAGGTAATTTGGACATAATGAAGATCTATAGTAATCAGATAATTACTATCGATTGCTCTTTAGACATCTTGACGAGGTAATTAGGGGGCACTGGAACTGACTCACTGGAATAACCTTAATCTAAAAGGTTTCCTGATTCTTTTTCTTTTCCTGTAATGGCTGATAAGCAAACATTTTTGCTTTGGGATCTCTCAGGTGCTGGGCTCACAGGGGACATGAGCTTTTCTTTTGTGCTAACTAGGTGCTGAACTTGATCAAGAGTGGCTGGTTTCACCCTTAGCTAATAGGAGACTCCTTCAGTTAGCCTGGGCTAGCAGCCCAATTTCATGTGCCCGTGTGCTCTGCTCCTTGTGTGTGTTCACTGTGTATGTGATTGACTTTGGCTGCATGAGACTGCTTGTTTGGCCTGCTCTTATAATTAAATATGACTGCGTTTGGCTGTATTTGTTTCTAATGAAGCTCATGCAGCCTTTGTACTGATGACTTCTGAGCAAATTACAATTTGAATGTTTCTCTGTAGTCAGTTGTCCACTATGATCTCATTTGTTAGAGGCATATCTTTATTTTTAGCTGCAGAAAATGACCACACTCTTGGTTTACTAGCTTTTAATTACACATTCAATATTTCAGTAACCCTGAATCTAGGTATTTGTACATATAAAATGCTCAGTCATAGTGTCTTGCTTTCATTTTGATACCATCCCACTCAATGGTTAGTCTCAGTAAGCACCTGTACCCCACTCTGTCATGGAACAGTTTGCCAGGAGGCTGCAGGACAGCCGCATCCACATGTCCCATACCAGCAGTACCTACACAAATAAGAGCTTTCTGACACAAAATAGTAGAGGTACATTAGATGTCCAGTTTGCTGAGCTGTGGAAAGGGTGAATATATTTCAGTATTCAAACAGTATGTAACATCTTTACATTCAGTATAGTTGCGTGTAGTTAGTATTGCTGTTCCTAGGATGAATCGGGTAATGGTGCATCTCCCACAGGAATCAGGGAGTCTGTATCCCTCCTGGGTGCTGCTGTGTGATGGAGGCAAGATGAACTAGAGCTATTCATAGGGCTATTCATGGGGAAATGTAACTTGATGCAGCACCTGTGTGCATTTTCTCAAGTAGTTACAGCCTCTAAAGTAGTCAGTCTGCAAGAACCAGCAGATCAGTGCTGTCATCTTGGTGTTGTCCCGATGCAGCCTGACCTCTTTCCTCTTGTGTTCTCTGTACTGCAGGAGGTCCTCCAGCTTGAGCGGCAGATGGGTGGGCAGCTGTTGGAGGAACCCAAAACTTTGCATTTTAAGGGAAGTACCCACAACCTGCGCTTATCCATTCATGACATTGCCCACTCTCTCTGGAAGAGCAAACTGCTGGCTAAATACCAGGTGAGCATCACAAAACAATGGGTCCTAGAGGCTTAAAGAAATCCAGTGACACACTGTTTGAAGACAACCAGTTGCCAAGCTGTAGGAATGTGGACACTTTTTTTCTTGGACTATCTGCAATAGCAGTTGCATGGAGCTCGCAGTTTCCAGTCATATAGCATCAGTGCCCTGTTCCCACAAGGTGTTCTACTCCTCAGGGCCATGTGGATGCTGAGCCAGTTCTCAACTGAGAAGAGACTATGGAAAATAACTGATATTTATACTCTATTCCATTCCTTTCTTTCCTCCTGCAGGAGATTCCTTTTTACCACATCTGGAGCGGGTGCCAGAGGAACTTGCACTGCACCTTCACGCTGGAACGATTCAGTCTCAATACCCTGGAGCTCGTCTGCAAACTCTGTGTGCGGCAAGTCGAAGGAGAAGGGCAGATCTTCCAGCTGAACTGCTCAGTATCAGAGGTAAGAGGCATTGCTGTGGGAGCATGGGAGGACTAAGGAGTTACAGCCTTTCCTATCACTGACTCTTTTGTGCTTCTTATTTTACTCCTGATTGTTGAGATCATCAGAAGAGAGAGATTAAGTTGTTGCTTTATATCTCTTCTTGCATTTTCCCTTAGTTTTTCCTCTCTACCATGTCATCTGGAATGGAGCACGCTGCTTCAAGGAGGGAGGAGGGCAGTAATGGTGTCCTTGATTATTTGTTTTTCTCCATGGCGGAGCTCTTTCCCTAACATTGCCTAACACATCTCATGAAGCACCACATGGTTCTGGCTCCTGGATAGGGAATAGCAGATGGTCTAGTTGCAACAGACTTGTCCCCCCAACTTTGCTACTGCTGCAAATCACAGTTATTATTTTTGACAGTTTTTCTTTTGCTGACTGACATTTTCCAGTAGAAAAAGGATCGTAAGTTTTGGGGCATCTTTGCCATAGCTGAAAGATTTTAGCTGAGGGTAAGTGACACACTCAGGTATGAAGCAGTGTTGACATCAGTGTTTGTGTTGGTGGCTTTTGTGCCTGCTAGATCTCAGGTGTTGTCTTCATTTTGTGATTCATTGTCATCCCTTAGTTGCTGCGAGGTCAGAACAGAGAAACGGAGTAGAACTACATTATAAGCCCCATATGTCAGAAAAGCAGAGTAAATGAGCTTTTACCCTGCTCAAGGGCTGCTCCTTTATCTTTACAAAGATCTACTATTGGACAAAATGCATTTAGGAATTTAATCTACATCCGACAGCAAACCTAGAACACATCCTCATGTTTTATTGCATTTATTTATTATTTACTTTCCTAATTTACTTTCAATTTCATCTCCAAATCTCTTTGAAAATGGGTTGCCAGGTGAGAGAGCAGAGGAGGCATTTTTATGGCACTGTTCTGTGGCACCCAGACATCAGTGGCTGCTGGTTTGGGGAAAGGCTGGGAGGTGACAGATAAAAGTTGCTGGTACTGTAGGGCCGTGATGATGTGCATCATTACCCATAACATTTGCTTGGTTATTGGGTGTAGAGCTCCATTTTCAGCTGGGGAGTATACAGCATTAAAGACAGATGGTGAAACAAGTATCATAAACAATTACTGTAATAAGTGCTGCATTGAGGTAATCTCTAATTTAACCTAACAGAGAAGAGAAAGAACTGAGAGTAACTTTAATGAAATGCAAATACAGACTATAATCATCTTCAGCTGCTTCTATGTAATAGGGCCTGGTAATAGATTCAGGGGGAACGGGATAATATTCATGTCTTGTGCGGTGATCCCATCCATCAGGGATGAATAGAAAGAGTGAATAATACTGCGGTTATCAAGGCTGCCCGTTGCAAAATTGCTCCTTGTTGTTGACACTGAGTGACGTGCCCAACCCAAATGAAGGACAGAAAGAGTTTGGGATGCTAAGGGCTGGAATAGAATGTTGGATTCTTCAGCACCAGTGAGCCTGGATGTGGCAGCAGTAGCATATGAATCCTTCTGCAGCCCATACTGCTGGATGAGAAGAAGGACAAAGACAACAGCTTGTGGCCTGGAGCAGTGGGCTTGGTGCAACCAGTTTGCAATGCAGGACATTGCCTGATTTTAATATGGTTTTATGAGGCCTTCTCAGCAGTCAGTTTGACATGAAACAACCAGACAGCTCAAGGAGGAGCAAATAAATTGACATTTAAGGATGAGTATTTTGCTTCCCTCCAGCAGAGGCAGGGATGAAGTTGTTCTTCTCACTTCTGTCAGCATCACCTCAGGCTGGTCACACTGCAAATGAGAGCAATTGGAAATTCAAACAGGAGATGTGGAATGAGAGCAAGTCACTCCTGCTTTTTTCCAGGCTTCTGCCCCAAATAATTAACCAACTCTCACTGACCTCTGAGAGATTATTTTTTCACCCAAGCTAGGAGAGCTCAGTACTGCCCTGGAAGTAGTAATTGGCTCTGAAATGTGACAAAGTGCTTGATATTTATTTAAAGAAAGCGATTAGTTAAGCTGGGCACAATGTAGTCCAGCCATAGTAATCTTCATCCGCAAAGATAAGGCAACCAAAAGTCTGGTATCTACCTAGAGCTGGCTCTTTTCCAGCTAATATAAATGCTTGATTGACAGAAGGCTGCTGCTCTTTTAATGCATGCAAGTAAAAGCACTGACTTTTAGAGGATACACTTCTGTGAATGCTTTTGCACCCAGCAACAAAACTAATGTATTTTATTTTGTCTTTTGCCTTCTTTCCAACATCAGGAACCCACTGGCATTGATTATCCCATCATGGATTCAGCAGGCAGCATCACAACGATAGTTGGGCCCAACGCTTTCAGCATCCCCCTCCCAATAAGGCAGAAGCTCTGCAGCAGCCTGGATGCACCCCAGACCCGGGGCCATGATTGGAGGATGCTGGCCCACAAGCTGAAATTGGACAGGTGAGAAGGGTAACGCACTTGCTGGGAATGCAAAGCCCCTTGGAGGTAGGTGCAAAGGGGCTTCAGGAAAATCTTGCTGAGATGAGTGACAGAAGATGTACCTTCAGACTGCTCAGATTGATCACATAGTAGATGAGCACCCTGACTGGTGTTAGGGATGGTCTAGAATTCTGAATTCATGCAGCTCAAAGAAACAAATCTCCTTTTTGCTTTGCAGGTACCTAAATTATTTTGCTACGAAGTCGAGTCCCACTGGGGTGATCCTGGATCTCTGGGAAGCCCAGAATTTCCCTGATGGCAACCTGAGCATGCTGGCAGCAGTGCTGGAAGAAATGGGACGACATGAAACCGTTGTTTCTTTGGCAGCAGAAGGAAATTACTGATGCAGCCTTGGCGTGAACAGGAAGGACAGACGCAGGGAGCGGTAATGCCCTGTTATTGCAAGCATTTGAAATGAAAACCCAGACCAATGAGTTACACAAGAGACATTTCAGAGAAGAAAGCAAGCAAACAAACAGAAAAAATATACAGCCCTGACCTTCACATGTGCTCTCCTTGTACATTATCACAGGATCTAAAAGAAATCATGCAAAGTTGTACCTTGAAAATATAAATCAACCTAATGTTCCTCTTGGCTTGGCTGTACACTGCTTGGTACAGGATTTTACAGTTTCCTAGGAAACGCTTTTTATTGCTATCCAGATATATGGATAAACTTTCTTAACAATCCCAGTTTCTATGGATGTTGTTTACATCAAATTCTGGACAGGGGTAAGGAGACTGTCCATGGCTCTTTATATTTTTTGTTCAAAGCCATTCTAGACAAGGCTGTGGACAGTTGGTTGTGGCTATTTCAGATTATTGTTTTCTGGTGAATTCAGATTTTGGCTACAATTCTGAACATTGATTGTCTCATAATGATCCTCCTGTCATTATTCTGTTTCCTAGACCTACCTGTAAAAATAAAACAAACAAACAAAAAAATCAGTGTTTAAGAGGCATGCATCTAGAAAGCAGGTACTCTGGGTGCTAAGCAGGAACACACATACCATTCCCATCCTTCCCTGAAAGGAGCCCCACTGAGCCTTGGTGGAAAATGGCTGTAAGACAGTGGGACTGTAGGGTAGGAGTCAATTTTCAATTCAAAGCGTAACAGGACCCCTTCTACCCCTTGCTATATGGTGGGATTGGATATGCAATTCAGAGTGGTTAGGGGAAGAAAAAAGAAAAGAAAAAACCTGAAAAAAGAAAAGAGAATTTGCTATGATAGTTATTTACTTATTAGTATCTAGTGCAAGGATTATAATTATTATTATTATTATCATTATTACTTTATTTGTAGTTTTGTCAGCAGCAGGATAAGTTGTTCCCATTTTTATTGAACCTATTATCCCCTTCCTGAAGGTCTTCTGAGAAGCTTTCCTCTATATACTGTCTGTCCTTCCCTTCTCCAGCCATCCCTCCAGAGTCCTCTGCTAGCACAGAAGGGTTGGCCTTGCTGTGCTTAATGCTTGATGCAAGGAGAGTATAAAAACTGGTAATGCTTCACTGAAAACACTTCACAGTGTTCTGCACCTAGTGGGGATGTTTGGCATCTGCCTGGTCTGCTAGTACTCCAAGAAGCAATCTCGTTCTTAGGTGCCTGCAGTGACTTGGCCAGTGCTATCCAGTCTCCCAGGCCAAATAAATAGAGCCCACTGATTCAGAAGAATAATTGCAAGCGTATGGAGACACTGATGCTGACTACCTGATGTGAGGCTCACTCAGCACATCTCCTTCTCTCCTCTCAAGCCAGCAGCCGTGACAAGTGTTGAGTGGTGAGGTGGTAACCCCATGCCTTGCAGATTTTTGCCTGCAGCCCCTCTCTGCACCCCCTCACACTGCAGCATGGGCAGTGTGTTGCAGGTCCCTGCTAGCCTGCGGGCTGCATTTGGCCTTCTGCTATGCCCCTCTTGGCTGCTGCAAGCCGGTGGAATGGGAACTTGGCAAAAGGACCTGACTACTGTTTTTATCAGTTGTCACTGCAAGCCTATTCCATTTTCTGCTCTGTGAAAAGACTGACCTTTCAATACAACACAGCACACAAGATTGCAGTGGTTTAACTTACAGTCCTGTTTGTCTGCTGTTCCTGATACAAAGAATGCTTTCTTTTCCATCCCATCAGCTACAGGTTTAGACCAGGCCCTGGTTATTGCTATTGTGCACCAACAGCCACCTCCACGCCTGCATATATTCCCACTTAGTGCTCTTCCTCAGACTTGAGTTCTTTTGGTTTTGTTTTGTTTTGCTTTGCTTTGTTTTTGTGTGTTTTACCCAAGGCTTTCAAAAGTGTGCCTTTAAAGGTAACTTTGAAAATGTCATTGGTCAAAATTAAAGGAAAATGTCATCTGACCTTTTTCCCATTTGACATTTTCATGGGCTTGGGACTTTTTCTTTAATTTCTCAGCTCTCTGACACCAGTGGTGCTTTCTTTATACACCGAGTAGTGATCACAAAGCACTCATTTTCTCAGCGGTTAGCCAGCAGTATGCAAATCAGACTTCCAGTCAAATCCAGGGACTTGAGGACATAAATTTTAACTTTCATTATCAGTTCAAAGTTACACATTTTGCCTGTGTAATTCTCTCTGTACTTCCCAGAACATGGAAATGCCGAGGGCATCGTTTTCACAACCAACCGTCTTGTTTCTTACGTTGCACTCTGCAATGCTAATGGAAATCTTGCTTTTGGCTTCATGAGGCTTTGACCAAGGCTTACAGCTCTGCCCTTTTCCTGTGTTCTTTACCCACCTTAGAGCTGTAGGTCTTAGCTTTCCTCCCTCCTGTTTCATTTTCAGGTGTAAGTAGTTGTATGTGATGTACGTGTCTTCACCCTTCCCGTACGTTCTTCCTGTGGAATTCCTTTCCCAGGGCAGGCGCATGACCTTGACTTTCTTTCAGCTCCTTCCTCTTTTACCTGTCTTTCTTAGCGCACATCTAGGCTCACTTGTACTCCCAGCTGCGGGCTCTTGATAGATGTGAAATGCATGCACTCTTCTCACGGGGCCTTGTGAGGAAGCGCCTCAGTTTTCTGGTTCACTTCAGGACTTCTTTCCATGTGAACTATTTGACCTACCCTTTCACTATCCTCTTCAGGAAAAATAGATGAATAATATTCTTCAAATATTCTGAATTTGGGGTATTATCCTTCTACTGTTTTGCTGTAAGGGGATTTATTGAGAGGGAAGAGGATCCACAATGGATGGCAGTGAAGGATATCGCTGCCTGACAGGTCAGTGGCATCACCGTCACCAGGAGATGGAGCTGGTCTTCTTCCATCCGGACTGTTCAAAACGCTGCGGTCACAAATGGGACAGTTTCTCTGTTCAGTTCTCCATCTGCCTTTTCAGGCAGTGTGTGAGCTGCCTTTTGTTTCTTCCACGGATCCACACCTCATTGCCACCACTGCTGATGTGAGCTCCCACTCCAACTAAAGCTCTTTTCTTGCTCTTTTTTTTTAATTTCTCCTAGTCTCTGAGGCAGAGCCTGGTGGCAAACTGTGCAGCAAGGGAGTAGACCCCGTGGCATCCCCCACAGGAGGAGGGTGGGCAGCAAGGCCAGCTGGCTGCCGGTGATGCCATGTTGTGTGGAAGGCCGTGCGGCGTGGGCACACTGCCATCTTGTGGGGCAGCGCCCTGAGGGGAAGGCCACACTGCTCTGTTAGCTGGAGAAACACCACCCGGAAAAAGGCTGTCCCATCGCTTGAGCTCAGTTTGGCAGATAGAGCAAATGCTTAGAGATCACTGTAACATTTGCTCAGGGACATGATTTAGCAGAGGGTTGTTAGAGTTAGAGTAGTTTGGTTAGGTTGTGGTTGGATTCGATGATCTTTAAGGTCTTTTCCAACCTGAGCAATTCTATGATTCTAACATTTTATGTCAGGTGAACGCATTTGTTTTTGGAAATGGCTGCAGGCTTCTTACCCTCCAGTTATTGCTACCTTTTAAAGTGCTTATCCTTTCAGTTGTCCACCACGTGCTGTATCAGTTTTGCTGCTCTTCATACCACCTCTTTGTTAAGTACACGCTGATTGCTAGTGATATGAATAATATATATATTATATAAATATATATAAAATTCCTACTGACTTCAAGGAAAATCTTTGATTTCTGACTTAGAAGTGCTGTTGGAGACAGTCCTTTTCACCTGATTTTCTTCAGTTCTTCTTGTGTTGTGTTCTTGTAAAGGTGGCTGTCAGTGTATGGGGTAAGTCGTTCGGGGTTTCTTTTGCTTTTTTTTTGTTGTTGTTGTTGTTGTTTTCAAATTACTCATAGCTGATCCCTTGCATCATGCTGAACAGTGCAAGACCTAAGAGCTGTTCTATTGAATCCTGAAAGTCGTGAGACAAGTCTTGAGTCAAGATTCGCTTCTCTGGGAGACTCAGGCTCTTTTTTTCCAAATAATTGGCAGAAATGCAGACAGTCATGAGACATGTTGGAGTCTGGGATGCACACAGAGCAAAACATGTCTGTTGCTTGGGTTTTTTTGCTATTTCTGTTGCTTACATATAGAATAAATCTATTTACATGCTGTAAGCCCATCATTGTGGACAGTCCTAATGTCTTGTATTGCTACCTAAAATAGTTTCTTTTTGGTTCTCCATTTCTTCTTGTTTTGGGGGTGGGGTGGTATGGGGAAGGGGTGGGGGGGAACCTTTAGACTCTTGTATGCTCTAGCCAAGTAGGTACCACAGCCCAGAGGTTAATTTTAAACAAGATGATACTGTTGAGTTTTTGCTCCTGTGCCAAGGGAACTTTGTAAACTATCTTCCTGAGTGTTCAGAAGTCTTTTCAGGTATTGCTTGGGCTCTTGTCTGGCCCCAGAATGACTAATTGTTTGCAGGCTGGCTTGCTTAATCAGGCAGTACAAAGATATGAGTGGGTTGTGAATTAAAACCAAACCCTTGCCCCTCCTTCCAGAGGGGCTCCAACGAGGTATTGACTTTGGGGTCACCACCATAATTCATTCCTAGCTTGTATGTGAAAGCTTGAGTTTTTAAACTGAGCTACATGGCAGACTTTCAAATGCTGAAGGATGCATCTCTGACATTCTTTGAGGTGGGATTTTCACAGTAATACAAAGTGTGTGTATATACATACATACGTACACACACATACTCAGAAAAGAGAAAGGAAATCTAGCGTGGGAGGCTTTTAGCTCTTACGTTAGTCATAGGCATCCTCTTACAACCAACTTTTGCTTGGGAAGGTGAAGGTGAAAGTGAAAATTCAGTGCTGTACCATCACTGCAAGGTCAGATGATAGGCAGCACTGCAAGAGCCAACAGTTGTTTAAAAACTGATGCAGAAGTAGAGTTGGGCTTGAACCAAATCCACAGAATTGAGCTCTCAAGTTTAGTAGGTCAAGCTCCTTGCTTGAAAGAGAATCATTCCATTTGTTTACCTACTTGTTCTTTATTTAAGCTTGGCACATGCTCCCTGAATTCTGAAAATCCCTTTATCTGAAAGTCCTTTGATAAGCACTGACTGTATAAAAAAGCAGTGATAACTCAGAGTTCCCACTAACCTCTATCACTGAATAGGTATCCCACATTTTCTGTGATGCTAGTTAAGTATATTTAATAGTGTTTGAGTCTCTTTGACCATTATCAAAGAAATTAATGGCTGTGTGTACCACACCCTGGGTCTGGCCTTTTCTCCAAGAGCATCCTGTAGACATGGCAAGCACATAGCTTCTGGATGGCCTGAAGAAGCGGAATGTCACCTATGATCTCTCAGGGACATCCTACAGCAGTAGGGTGCCCCTCAGAGGCTTGCATGCTGGTCTCCAGCTGCCAGCTTGCAGCTGGTAGGACAATAGCCCATAGATGAGAAAAGCTTGCACAGCCTCTTTGGTTGCTGCCAGCTGGCTCTTGCTACAACTTGTCATTATATTTAAGAGCTTAAACAACAAGAATAAAAGCAAAATCAGCCTGGAAAGTAAATAAAATTAGAAAGAATGAGACACAAAACAGTCTTCTCTCATCAATCTTACAGGTCTGCTTTGCAAAAAGCAGTGCCCAAAGAGTGAGCCAATACTGTACGTCAAAGCAGAGTGCATAACACAGTTGAGAAGTCATGGCATAACCATTTTGGCATATCTGTGTGGTCAACTTATTTGGTAACATATGTTCTGTTCGTTAATGTCCAAGAGAGAAAATGCAAAGGCTGTACCTTTATAAAGTATGAACTACTTCACTTACTTTTGTACCTTCATAAAGTGTCAAAGGAGGGGCCCATTTCTTATGGGCCCTGTGTGATCCAGGCCGAGGAGATGTATAATGTTCCTTCCTCCTGTTCACAATTCTCACCTTTGCAGCTCTGCCAGAGTTTGTGGGATTTGTTTTCTTTGCTATTCAGACATGGAGAAGTATTTTGGTTTTGACTTCCCTATTGCTGTATCTTCTATGCAACTCCTTTTCTAAAGACTTACTACCGGAGAAGTGCTAGCCATTGCATTATTTGTATTGCTGTACAGTGGAGGTGTGGTTTACTAGTTCTGAGTGTGCCTCTTACCCCCCTCCCTTTTTTTCCTTCCTTCTGTTTGTAAATGCCTGCATTTATTCTGTCAGCCTGACATGTACAAAGTGTAAGAAAGAATTTTTAAACAGGTAATAAATTATATTTATAAGCAACTGGAAAAAAAATACACCGCTACCTTGTGTTCAATTGTTTAGTTCCTGGTAGCTCAGAAGGAAGAAGGGGCCTTTAATTTAGTTTAATTAAAACAACAGCAGCCACCTACTCAAAAGAAATGCTTCTGTGCATAAAAATCTCCTTGTGCTGCAGCTTTTCTTTCACTATATCATTCAGTACACCAGCTCTCACTTCAGGCCCATCTCCCCACAGAGAACAGTCAGAGACCTGGGGAAGAATCACTTTGGGCAGTTCTTCTGAGGCAACATTTTACTGCCACAGCCAAAGGTGGCAAAAAGCAACAGTTGGAGAAAACACATCATCAGGTGTATGGCTGAGATGGCCATTTGGGGCTGCCCCTCTATGGGGTGCTGGTGAGGAATGGTCCCCTGAGGCTGCCAGCTGCATGCTGTAAGTCAGCTGGGACTGAGGAGCCTGCCCTACTTGTCATGGCCTGGGTGAAAAAAAGCAGAACACAGCCCAGAACAGCCCAAACGCTGAGAAAGTGGCAGTAAGCTTCTGTGCCACATTTGCTGGATCCTGAATACCAGCGGGGAAAAAAGGCACACCATTATAATAATTAGCCTGCCCTGTGCTTGGATTACAGCAAGCTTTTGTGTTTACTATTTTTGTTTTCTTTTATTTTCCTCCTATTGCTATTCCTGATGTGAGCAACGAAGGTGGCCAGGTGCCAGCTGCTCAGGCTGCCCTGCCCATGTGGGATACCACTGGGGTGTGCTGTGGTATAGCAATTAGACAGATCAATACACTGGGAAACGCATTACAACAAAGGTGTGATGACAGAAGGACCAGCACGATAGGAAGGTGCTATAAAGGATGGGAAGAAGATTGCTCACCCACATCAGCAGATTCCAGGTTCACAGGGGAAAGCTTCACCAAGGAGGGATCTCCAACAGGAGATCCTTCCCCAGTGGCAGTCAGCCCTTAAATGAGGTCTAAGAGAGGTGCAGCCAGGCTCCACCCCTTCCAGTTACATGGGTGAACTGCCTTCACCTGTGCTCTCAGGGCCAACTGGATCCTTTCCCCAGGTGCTCAATCAGTGGTTCAGGCCGTGTCTCAGCAGTTCTCATACACATGATCTGCAAGGGAAGAGAATCACCATGAGGCCTCCATTGGGGGGTGGCTCCTCTGCTAAAAACAGGATGCAGGCAACCTCTGCCCACTGTCTCCTGCCTTTTTTGTTTCATCTAATGATTATCTATTCTGTTAGAGAGAGGTTATATATGACATGACTTGGAGCTATGACACAAATGGAGATCTCTATCCCAAGGGACACAAAGAATAATTTCTTGTCCGGTAATTCTGAACACTCAGTGGTCCTGCAGCTAAAGAAAACCAAGCTGCAGGCAGGACTTATTTCTGTGAAAGAAAGACACCCAGACACAAGTCACTGCGGTGTCTGTCAGATTTCTCATTCAGTTTTCTCCTTACATATTTGGCTTTTACAGAAGACAAGCTCCTTTCTTTGCCATCTTGTCCAATCCGTGTGCTGCTGAACATGAGATTTCTGTGTTTTTTTGGCATGCCTGCAGGCTGGGACTACTGTAGCCCACAACCTTTCCATTGTCCAAGCAGCTTCCTCCTTATCCTCTGGCACTTTTCAGGAAGGTAACCCATCTCTAGGTTATTCCTGAGACTCCTGAGAGCTCTGCTCCAAGTGTTTCTGCATTTGTAGGTGGAACTTCAACTCTCCTTTCACTATCAGCAGGGGTCAGTAGCATGATTGGCAAGCATGAACGGAAGCAGGACAGTCCCAGCATCACTTGAACTGCAGAAGATACAAGAAACAAGGTCCAAGGCTAAATAATAGCCAGGAAACTAGCACAGAGAAAAAAAATTATAGAATGGAGCCTGGTACTACCCCACAAAGCTGAATATGAAAAACATGGCGACCCATAGGCAGAACTGGTAGGGAAGTACAAATGGCAGTGATCACATCATGTGAACAGAGCCAGCTGTGCCACCACAGGATGAGATACCGGCATGGAGGCATGGGCTGAGTGCAGCTCAACAGAGAAATGTTCTTCACAGGCTGTCAGAAAATAACCAGCAAGGTAATTACATGCTCATAAACACTGAGCTGAATGATGCATGCTGAAACATGGTAGCGCAGCATGAGAGGAGGGCTCAGGACATAAATATGTATACAAATTTCTATCTGAATGTATAGTTACATACCGTCCGATGTCTCTAAGCACAAAGCTTTGCAGTGTTTCAGCTGATGCAGTATGTGGAAGCTGCAACTTGTATTTTTTGTTTTGCTGAACCACTGGGCTGGGAAACCAAGCCTGTGCACAATTACATTCTGCACCCTCATTCGATTAAAAATAGTAGACATAATTAATAAATACACTGGGGGAAGAATGCATGGGAGGAGGGAGGAGGCTCACATAAGATTATTCAAATGCCAAGTTTCTATAAATTTCCATAATCAGCCACAAAACGCAAGTGACTGCTCTATTAATGATAACACTTAATTACTACTTCTCTATTCACCAGGTTGTGAAAGGGGTGATGCATTTTTATCATTTTTATTTTTTTAAAGCCAATGGAAACACACACATCTTACTGTTGACTTCTTTGCTCAGATGGAAAAATCTTATATAAATAAATAAATAAAACGTGTCACGGTCAAAACAATCTAACCAGTGAAATGAAACTCAAACGTAGTGCTTTTCAAATACATGAAAAGTAAATAGAAATAAAAAGCAATCTCTTTCATGGGGAGATGGAAACAATTTTATTTGGGGGAATGTTAAAACATCCATATACAATTTGAACAAATACAACAGAACAGTGTGTTCCCCAGGCTTTCTAATTACAGTATTTACAGGTTTAATAAGGCACTGGTTCTCAAAAAAGAACACAAATTAGTTTCTTAGTCTTTACATCAACCTTTTCTTTAATAGAAATAACTGTATGCTAGAGAAAGGATAGCAGTTGCTAGATGGCATCTCTCTCTTCCTCTTTGTTCTATTTTTTCCCTCGTCTCCCTGTGCCATCTTGTCTATGCCAGTAAGTCACTAAACTAAACCTTCCCCATTAGAAAACTGGATTACCAAACCTGAAGGCATTAAAACCCCAATTAATTTTACCACTGACTTCCAAGCCCAAATCAACGCGTGCTGTGAAACTACCAAATCTGGAAATGCCATTGTACATCTATAAATGGTAAAATAAATGTACTAAGATGTGTCACTGGGCACCTTAAAACCGTAATAACTTCATTTAGAGTATTGCATAAAGTCAACCTTGCAGCCAGCAACTCAAATGTCACTGTGCTAAAAGAAATGACTTCCAAGCTTGCCTTAAGCCATTTTCAGGTCTTAGGAATACACCTTTATAGTGTCATTGATTATAGTGGGTAGGAAATTCAAGGGGGAAAATTCAGCCTTTTGGGTCTAAGAAGAAAATGAGCAGTTACTCACATAAACGCAGACCCTCTGCTTTCTCAGGTGTGTGTCTCCACATTTATATATACACATATATATATATTTATTTTCCTAAATAGCACCGTTGCAGTGATTTGTCAGTTATGCATTTTCATAAATAAATATTATGTTTTATTTAGTGCTTTACCATCCATAATATTTTACTCTTAATCCACATACTGGAGTTATTCCAGACACCCAGCTGAATATATATATATATATATGTATATATATATATATATATATAAAGCCCTAAACATTAACTTGAACACTTAACATAGACACTTTATGTAACCTATCAACCAGTATCTCAGATCTCTTCTGGACTGAAAAAATAAGACTTGTTCAGAGAACAAGCACACTTTCACAGCACACTGACAGCACATGTCTCAGAGAGCCATTGTGTCCAGCAAATCATTGGCAGGAGGCACCAGCCAGCAAAACCCCCTCCAAAACACTTTTGGGGAAATAAATCATCATTAAATTAAAGGGGAAAAAAACATATTTGAGGAAAACACAACAGAGCAGGAGAGAGGTTTCCTGCTGCATGACTGCTTACCCAGGACCTGCAAGGACTGGATTTGCAGGTGCCATGTGTGGGACCAGCCAAGTCTACCA
The DNA here is from genome assembly GCF_016699485.2 of Gallus gallus. Lineage (NCBI taxonomy): Eukaryota > Metazoa > Chordata > Aves > Galliformes > Phasianidae > Gallus > Gallus gallus. The sequence continues at coordinate 58,107,876 of NC_052535.1, read as the reverse complement.
CCTACTGCTATGAAAATCAGAACAGTGTCCCTGTTTCCATGAGTTTTACACCCTCACCAGCCATAGCAGGACCCATTCTCTTTGTCAGGGCAAAAAATTCCAAGCCCCTTTGGGACTGTGTTTGTTTCATAAGGCAAAGGGCACGAAGGCAAAAGGTAAAATGAATTAATGTGGAAACTCTATGAGTCAAGTCCCTAACACAAAAAGGTAATTTTTTTGACCACAAACCTTCAAATAAGGCACTCAAAGAGAGCAGCAAACTCAGGTCTCATTGATGCAAGTATTCTATTTATTAAAGACAGTGGAATCCAGCATTCCCCCTCTGGGGCTGGATTTGGCTTACTGTTAGTTTGCAGAGATTTTCTTTTTGTGTTGCTTGGTATTTTTGGGTACAGGCAGGGAAACTGCAAAGCAAAAAATTAAAAAAAAAAAAAAAAGCAAAAAAAACCCACTCTAATTAATGAAAATCCTCTGATTAAACTTTAACACCTATAATCATGCAGGTCTCGCTGTTTCTCTTGAATCTCACACACGTTTCTCCATTAGCCTGAAAGAATTAAATGGTAATTTTTTCAAACTAGAAATACCTTCAGGGATCCTTGAAGCTAAACCCCAATTATATTTACCTACCTACTGCAAATAAATCAGTTTTGTCCAAAAAGGGAAAAAAGATAGCATTACATAAATGCTAAGGATAAATCCAATGTGGCAATTATTTTACTTCTGACATAGTTTTAGCATAATCAAAGCAGTATTTGTAAGGATCTATTCCAAAATTAAACAGAACACTACCATGTGAAACAGGACATGGGAGGGCAAAAAAAAATAATAAAATAAAGTGTAAAATGGTAGCTCCTATACAGCTCAGCTTTGATCATCTGATGAAGAGCAGAGGCCTTTCCATAGAAAAATACTTCATAGGGAAAATTCTGTTGTCCTGTTGCCTCTCATTTCCTCTTCAGTTTTTACATTGCAGTAACTGCTGCAGCTGTAGGACGGAGGAAGGGAGAGAGATAACTGTGTTTCCTGAGGCTCTTCTCCTCTAAGAACTCTTACCAGTGAGATGCTATGCAGTCCCAGGTTGGTGGTGGAAACTGTCGCTAGTGTGCAGGCTTCAAGGCTGCTGAAAAGCCATCAAAATGAGCAATAATTTCATGTCAAAATGCTCATCGATGTGTGGTGCCTTAAAAGTATGGTCTTAAATGCATATCTGCTGCAGCATTCCAGCTGGTGCCTGGTGATGCTAGGAGTGAAGAGGGGCTTTGGGATGAACGCTAAGAATCAACCCCTCAGTGAGATGACAGCTGCCACGAGGTGTCCCAGCATCATGCTGGAGCTGTGTCCCAACGGCTTCGGGTGATCCTAAATGAGATGCAACCTCCCCAGAGGGAGGCACCTGCAAGAATTCTGCCTCCCACATCCAATATAGTAGAGATGTAACCAGGCTCTCTCTGCGCCAGGACAGTCCCCCAACGTGCACAGGGCTGTGGGACGATGCCAGGGAGGTGGCTTTCAGGATGATTTCCACTGTAGCTTCTCCGAGGTGCTCAGACCCTCTCTTTTTCTAAATGCTGGAGTGCAAGAGTTTCATTATAAATGAGAAAGTCGCTTTGCTTACATCTTCAGCACAGTTTCATCCTTTTTTTTTCTTCTTTTAATGTAACAATATACATCTTTTTAACTTCTAACCAAAGGTTTTATTTTCATAAAATTTAAAGCAGTATCTTTTAAAACAATCAAAATAATAATAATAACAATAATAATAAAATAATAAGTGGCTTTCACGGAAAGCAACATGCATAACCTTAAACCAGTTACTAAAACTGTATATCCCTGTGTAAACAAGGGCAGATAAGCCTCTCCCAACCTTGCATGCCAAAATTCAGCTGATTTTGCCAAGAACAGTCTCCTCAAAGCTGTCAAACAAACAGTTGCTCTTAAATATGACTGCACTCAGGGTACTTATCAGCACCTCTCCATGACTTCTGCCTGCAAGAGAAAGTCTGTTTCCATGGGTCTTCACGAGAAGGAGCTGTTTTTGCTCCATCAGAGCTTAATGTCCTGCGACTCTGACATTTTGGCAAGTGTTTTTTTGACTCGTAGGGCTGTGAGCCGGGATGCAGGGTTATGGGCCCAGCACTCCATCATGAGCTTCCCCATCTGCCGCAGGCACTGTGAGGGGAAATGGAAGGGAAATCAGTAGAAGATGAGACTGCAGCTGGTGGTCAACTAAAGGGAAGTCTGTTCTAAGGCAGCCAAGAGACATAGATGCTGGCTTTCAAAAGGACCACATAGCCTTGCCCTGCACCTAGCACCTCCTTCCAAACACACTAAAGCCCTCCTAGAGATAGACACCAAACATGTACCCTCTGGTGTGACCGCCCTGCCTGAAGGCTCAGCAGCTGCCATGAGGCTGCATTCCTGGACACACCTTCCCACAGGCTGTGGCACAAGTCACCCAGAGAGGCTGTTTTACTTTTCCCTCACATTCCCAAATTATTCACAACTTGCATAACCTCAAATGTTCATCTGCCTTCAAAACATTCATCTAAAGGGTGCTGTTCCCAAATGACAGCTTTCTTCTGTGATTGTAGAAGACCTTATAGCATGAAGCTGTACCAATTAATGTGATTAATGACCCCTCCATAGAATCGCTTTTGCAGTCAGCAAGTTTGGTACATCAACAGTTTGTCTCTGATTCCACCAGCACAATGTTGCTTCATTACAGACTCTCAGTGGGGACTGTTCAGGTTCTCCTCTACTCCCCTTACATCCAGATTTGACTCTGGAAAGAACTCTGTGAGTCCTACATCTCTTCTGAAAGGCTGCATCAGTAGACCTTACTACAGTGCAAAGAAGTGCTGCTTCTCTAAGACATAAAGGCTGCTCTTCTGTGCAGCCTGGATATAGTGCTACCATTGCGTATTAATACCTTAAGTATGAAACATAATATCATGCACTAATGCTAATGTAAAATCATGCTAAAATCAGGTTTCCAGGACTGTACACCTGTGATCACAGAAAATCTGTATGCTCACTTGATTTTGACTAAACAGAAGAAATTTTATTATTATTTTTCTTTTTTTTAAGGTAAAAATCGTAGGAATCACATTCCTTGTAGCAGTACCCACTGAAATTGCAGCCAGTACACCACGTATACCATCAGTGCACTCAGCACTAAGAAATAATTTATCTTTCAAAATGTTTGGTTAGCCACTGAATTGTTATTAATGCTGGGAAGAGAAAGCAAAATGAGCACTAGAAGAATACAGAGAGACTAGAAAGGTCCACATAGAGCCTGCTGTCACTACGTGATCTGGTGGACAGGCAGCAGCCCATGGGGCTTTCAGCACCTGCAGCTTCAGTGGGCATCCCTGAGGACATCACTTTCCTTCCTAGGCCTGGTTGCACCAGCAGTGAAGTTCTTCCTTACTCAAAATGACACAGAACTAGGTCAATGTCACTTACTCATTCTGATTAAAAATATTAGGAATTTGAGCCCATGTCCTGTTAAGCAACAAAGCTGTGTTTTAAAGGATGGTACCTCATCGCTGCTCCATCTGTTGGGGAATGAAGGACGTAGCCTTTTGATGCACACAATCTCCCTCATGTCCTCGTAGGAGGGGTCACTGGGGACAAGGTCGTGATATGGGAGCTGGTATTCTTCCACTATTCCTGAAAGAAACCAGCAGCTGCACATCATTGCAGAAGACATTTCCCACTAGCCTCTTGCTGTTGACCACACAGTGCTGCCCTCTGATATGCACCAAGCTTTGTCCACTTTGTCTTACTGTCATTCCGTTCTGACCTTTCCTGCTTAAGTTTCATGAATGCATTGCAATGAAAGAAGATCTAGCTCATGGTTTCACTGCAGGACAAACTTCTTGTATTAACCCTTGCCATTCTTATCTGGCGTAGGGCAGTGGGACATGCATATTCAGCACTCCATATCCATTACTCATCCATTGATCCCTCTAATCCCAGCCATTTCTTCTTCTGAAATGGATTTTCTCAGAATTAAAGCAAAGATAGCGTAAGCATAATTTGCTGAGAAAATACCCTTAGTGGTTAACAATTAAATGCACTTCTAAAAAAGACTTCACTGCCCTGAAAGTTCGTGTTACAGTCAAGCTCCAACATAATCATTAGCTACTTGCCAAGTGAGACAGTTTCCATCATTGCTGTCCAGTCTAGCAAGCTCCAATAAGTCATGATAAAAAAGAGTAATTTCTTAGCAATGGGCTCCTATCAGAGCAATTATGCAGATAATGAACTCTGAATTAGGTTTACCTCATATCAGTGGATCTGGCACATATTAAATACCTGCTTTTCAGGAAATGGCAAGGCATTCTTTTCTCCACAGCAGCGATGACGATAACATTACAGACTGCACGCAACATCATTGCAATTTACTTTACCAGTGTGCAAACACAGGGATCACGTTGCTCACCAGTGAAATTCAGCTCCTCTCAGGTGAGCCCACAGCAAACATTCAGCACAACACTACGAGGCTTTAAAAATCAATAAAGCCTGGCGAAGGTAACACAGACCCAAGAGACGTGCTCTGCTCTTTACTTGCCACCAATCTGGTGTGTAACCGCTGCCAAGTCATTTCTCTGCATTTAACTCTCCTCAGTGGCAAAATAGAGGTAATAACTGCCATCATTTCTGTACTACACTGAACAATATGTGCAGAAAGCACACATGGCCTGTGCAGACAAGAAGGGTTCTTCACCCTAAAGCTGCAGCTGGCTGCACTGCTTCATCATCACTCTCCTCATGCTTGAATGCCCAATACCAGAAGGAAATGAGGCACATGACTGGTACAACAAATGATGTAATAAGTGCCACTTCCTCCTGTTGGTTTTTTTTTTTACTTGCCCTGCAAATAGATTATTTATTTTAAATAGCAGTGCTGCATCCTCCCAACTTGTTTATCTTTCTATTTAACTCTAACAAAAAAAAAAAAATCACTAAGTTCTTTCTGCTAAAATAGCTGAATGCCTCCAGTCCAGCAAAAATATGTTGTCTTTAGAAAAAGCACCAAGATTAGTCCCAAACTCCTTCCACAGTGCAAGCATCTGCTGCCTTCAAACGAGCCACTAAAATACAGTATAAATCTTTGCTTTTGCAATAGCATTGACAGATGCTTTTAAGTAAGTTTCAACTAGAAAGGAGAAATTAAGAGAATTACATGCATGGTTTATCCACATATTTATCACATTAAAAATAATACTGAGGGAAAAGGACGTAATGGAAGATTAGGGCTTATAATCAAATCATAGTATTCACTGACACAATTAAAAGCAAATTTCCAACTACCAAAAAGGTATGATTGTCATTTACCTCCTGACACACATCTCCTGGCTATCTCCCAAAGGATGAGTCCAAAGCTGTACATATCAGCCATGATGTACGACTGAAAGTGATTTCTGTTCAAGCTTTCATCCAGCACCTCAGGAGGCATATAGCGTTTTGTTCCTACGCGGGTGTTTGGAGGGATGTCTACCTCATTTGTATCACTAAAATAAAGAGAAGGAAAAAAAAGGGCATCATACATGCTATAAAAGTAGATTGAAAAGGAAGCAACTGAGAAGGGAGAAGTAGTGAATTCAGACCACATCCACTCTCAAACAATGTCAAAAGTAGTGCATAATCTTAATGGAACAAACCTTAAAAAGAAAGCCTCTTAGTGTGAACACAACTCTTCCTAAAAGGCTGACTCGCCTGAGGCAGTATTAAGCATCCAAATGCAGAACCACAATGGAGATAAGACTCAACAGGGATGCTGTAACATTTGTGAAATTTCATTAGCATTAGACTGAACTCTAATGCTGGTGATAGCAATCAAATCTTCATTAAATGCTATTTTCTTAACATACTCCACCACATAATGCTTTCGTCTTAGTAATTATTGGCGGGCACTAAATAGCTCCAGCAGTATCATTTAGCTATAGCAAATCAGGTCTGCAATGAAGAAGAGTCTATGTTTTGCACATGCATTATGTTTGATCTCTCTCAGCCTCTACACATCACAGACTATAAACACACAGATGGAAATGTGTAAAAAAATCTAACCAAAGGCGTCATATCTCACATACGGACCAGAAGAGACAATGTGTTTCCAGCAGGAAGCAAACACCCACTAAATGTGTGAGTGGATTTTTTTTTTCCCCATTATTACTTAAGATTCAACTGTAGCAATTCTAAAGTGTTCAAAAGTTTAGCATCAAGCATACACTGAGGCTTATTTAGAAAGGGCTGTTTCCCTTTCCTCACCTTCAAAACTTGTATCTTTTAAATGTGACAGATACAACAAAATCTCAGAGAATAATCACACAACTGCAATTTTCTTTACCTACAAGTACGAAAATGACACATAAAAGCCAGACCTGAGATACAACCAGTCACCTACACAGTCATTAAATCATACATATGGTGGTTGCATTTGTGTATCCCCCCAAGAACTGACATAAATCTAGTGACCTGCACTATGTCGCCAGAATTTTGAATGAGAAATGCAAAAAGCTTTACTGAACTCATTATTTTCAGTGCAACACATCCCTTTCAAGCACTTTTTTTCTGGTCATTGCCTGGGAAATGCTGTCTAAGGAAGGATTCTTTATGAAAACAAGCTATGCAAAGTAAATTCAATTCAAATAATGAGAGTTACATATTTCACCTTTTATAGAGACACTTGGTCCTTCCCAGTTCTCAGTTCAAACCTAAGCAGTATGCTGCCCTGTATCTGTCAGGTAAAGTATGCCTACAAAAGATGAATTTCTTCCCTGAAACTTTTACAGTGAACAGGGTATTTTCTTACTTATTGTTTTCCAGGCCCCTGCTCTCCAAAGTAAAATTGCTCCTTTCTCATCTCCTACAGAAATGTCAGCTTCATAAAGGAAAGGCCTCACTAAGAAAGATGGCAGGTAAGTCGCTAGTGAGAAGAGCACATTAAACCACCTTTTCTTACACTCTGAATAATATCAGTTCAAGATCTGTAGAGATTTTTTTATACATACATACTTAAGGGAGCCCACAGTTTCAAAGCTGACCTCTGAAATGGAAACCTTCAGTCTATGGCCACATTTCTGTGCTTGGAAAAATCAGAGCATTCATAACACACATCTCCATTGGGACCAGCACTGAGCTCAGGCTCCTTGTGAGCAGAGCAAGCAGCTGTCAGAGAGCAATGACTTCTTTATGAATCCCAGGAGCAAGCAAGTCTTACTTGTCTGCTCTTTCTAAGTTGTTTAAACACATAACCATTTTTAAAAATCAAATTTAAAAGCCATTTCAAAAATCAAATCTGTACTTTAGCAATTTGATTTGTTGGAAATGAAACAAAACACAGCCCAAATGGGGTGTTTTTCAATAAATCCCAATTAGCAACATGTGCAAGTGATTAGTACTATTCTATATAAGTTATGAATTAATTATTTAATTATCAGACAAGCTGAAAGCTTCAGTGACAAGTTTACTGATGTGAATTCAACCTGTCTGTGCAAAGTCCTTTTAACAAAGGGCAGTAATATGCAGGTTGATACCGAGCATTCAGTGATTAAAGCTGAATATTTATACAAATGCAACAGATGTGCTCAATTACTGGAAAGCAACCATTGCTACACCTGGAGAATGTGTTTATGCAACATCCACACAGGCAGCTGCATCTCACGTATGGGTGAGCACTGCATGAAGGCGATGCGCACACGATGCAGGTGCTTGCTCCCACATGCAGACTCATGCATACAACACAACCAGCATGCGGCTCTTACCCAACTTTCCCTCAGCCTGCTTAGCTCTACTCACCTAATAAATTTAACAGCCAAGCCCAAATCTGCTATACAGCAGGTTCCGTTCTTTTTCACCAGGATGTTCTTACTTTTTAGATCACGGTGGGCAATAGCCGGTTTGCCTTGGGTACTGAAGATCTCTGTATGTAGGTGGCACAAGCCACTAACAGAGGAGTAAGCCAATTTTAGCATGCCTTTTGTGTCCAGGGTGGTGGATTTTAGGTAATCGTAAAGGGAGCCATTCTCATGATAGTCAGTGATGAGATACAGTTGGGTCCAAGAGCCTGTGCCTTTAATGTCTGCCGCAATGAATCCTGAAAAAAGCAATAGCAGGTTAATTCTTCTCAAGGTGTTTTTGACTGCTCAGGAGTCTGAACTGTCAGCCACTTCCATATTTTTTATTTTAACAACATACTCAATTTCTTTTACGTTACTTACATGCAGCTATGCCTCACCTTTAGCCTTTTACACATTTTCAGAAAGCCTAGATACTTGAACACAGGTGGCAGAGCCAGATGTGTGATTTTTCGAGCAATAGCCATATCCCCATTATTTTTTACCTGCATAGTCATCCTTCAAGCCTTTTTCTTTTCGAAAGTGCAGGGTGACTAACTGCAGAGCACAGCAGGTAACAAAGCACGTAAGAAAGGGCATCAGACAATGACGAATATAAAGTGATTAAACCTAAGAAAGCCATTGCTATCAAATGATGATCTTTAATTTCACTCACCGAGAATATTTTCATGCCTCATCAGGACAGTTTGGTAGATTTCTGTTTCTCTGAACCAGCTGGCCTCCTCCGTGGTAAAAAACACTTTGACAGCTACCTTTTCGCCACGCCACTTTCCCATCCAGACTTCCCCATAGCGACCTTTTCCAATCTGTTTTACCATCTGAATCTGTTTTGCTATGGTCCTTTGAACCTGTAAAATGCCAAGACTCACAGTGAGAACTCGCTCTGCAGAAATTTTCTGCATTCATTTCAGTCCTTCGTCTTCGCTCTGAACAGCAGAATACGCAGCAGTTGCAAAACAGATTTCAACAAAACTTTGCCATATGGATGCTCCTCATCTCGCCCCAAGGGACAGTGCTAGTGAGGCCATTCTTGTCCCTGAGAAGAAGCCTTTCTATCTCATTTCCAAAGGCTTACCTACTCAGCACCTTTGAGACAGACTCAAGATCACCAAAATTACTGTGAACAGCTTTCTATGACCTTCCTTGAAAGTCTTATGGCTAATAATTCCAAAATATTAATTTGTTATTAGGAACCTTAGCTATTACTTACCCAGTTAGGATCCAAGTGCCCACATTAATTTTACTAGGAACTGATGTAAAAATGAAAGCATTTGTCCAGCTCTAGCAGAAGGTCAGTGCATTTATTTAGCAACTTTGCAGAGGTACACATCAGGTAACAACAGACTATTCATAGTAGATGGGACGATTCTACATTTAACAAACATTTATGACAACAAAAAGTCTTGGACAAATGGAGACTAATATAGGATTGGAGCATGTCTGAAGATCATGTATTTCTGCAAGCTCACAGAAGAAAAGTTAAAGGAGATGCTGCAACATGACCCACTGGTATTCATGGTTGACTCAGCCTCACCTTGGTGTGACAGGACATTAAGATGTCACCACAGCTAACAATTTTTGGTTTTGTAGGATTTTACAAGATTTTGCAATTTCGTTTTATTCTAGGGTTTTTCATCTGGCCCAGGCTATTAGTAAAATCTGGATAAGTGTCATGTTGAGGTCTCTAGGTTTTGCCACCACCCATACACAATTCCTGAGAAGCTAATTGCAACAAGTCTGCGCAGTCTGAATCTCTATGAAATCGTAATTCCAAGAATGTCTGCAACCCTGGCTGACAAAAATGATCAAACTCTGATTTTAAAATCATTTGCTTCCTTCACTATCCCTGGAATGACCATTGAAACTCTCAGTCTGGTAATGGAGAGCAAGACCGCCACAATCCTCCTGAAGTATGACTGCATGTCCTAAGACGAATTCAAAAGCTATTAAGTAAGGTCTATTGCCATTTGTTTTGTAAATAAATCACTGGTTTTCATGCTAGACAATTTAAAGAAGAAAAATATAGAACGACATTTATGCAAAGCTATTTCAAAAGTTCCAGCTTTCTTCATTGCAATTTACATGCAATCCCATTTTTTCAGCCCTGCAATGTGTAATTAGGGTTCCAAGATGGTGGCTGCAATGCCATTCTTTTTTATTAACATCAATGAAAGCCAAAAACAGAGATCAGACTGAATTTTTTAAATTGATTTATTCTCTTTTATACTCCTATATAGTGATTGAACAATAGTTACATTACATTGGAATTTTGCTTTAACATTTTGTAATGTCATTTTAGCATTGTTGCTTTCTATTCCGCCCATTTTAAAAATGCATCCTGAACAATAATGCTGTTATACCAAATAATTCAATTTGTGCAAATATATGTAATGGCATCATAAAGTACATGAAATTACAATACTTAATGATGAAAAGTTCCTTATTATATTACATTAAGAAAATGAAAAACACATTTCTGTTATGGGTTTTCAGGCGGCAGAATACTATGTGAGGGCCTTAACTTGGTTTGCTTTTGCTAGAATTAGTCAGATGATTTACTGTGAACAATTTATATTATTTTAAGGAATTTAGCCCTTTCTTGAATCGGATTATGATTTTTAGAACCAAGCAGTTAATCAAAAATGCTAGATGAACTAATTCTATAAGTATGCTGAATGATGTATCCATGCAAATTGTTTACAGTGATTTTCTTCACTCATTTCTAGATTTTGTTTTGCTGATTGAGTTCTGTGACCCACCAGGTCCCTGTGTCCCATTGTTTCCTTTCCTTGACTGCAATCAATCCAACTGCCAACTATTCCTAACTTCTGCATTTTGCTTTTTTGATCTTCAGCTAAATGTCTCCATCTAATGCAGACTAAAATTCAGACAAGCAAACCTTCTGTAATTTCAACATTTTGAACAGAGGGGTTCATTCCTAAAGCTGGGGTGCAGTCTACTGAAAAGCAAAAATCATTGGAAGAGAAATTAGAAAATAACATACACGGAAAGGCAGACAGGGAACTCTGAATTCTAAAAGCTCTTCATACGCAACACTGAAAAATTTCTCATTTATGTACTCAGCATTTTACCTCCTTTCCTGCTTTTGAATGTGGATTCACTGGAACATTAGCTTTGCGTAAACATCTTGTGTTGGGCAGTGGGGTTCTGCTTGCTCGCACTGACTTGATTGTACCTGAGCTTATTGGCTCAAAGCTTTTTAGTTACAATTTGCTGTACTTCTTCTTGGTTTAAAATTTGATTGGCGGCATTTGACCTGCAGCAAACTTCTCTGTCAAACAGCCCAGGAAAAGAATGCTTGCTGAATGTCAAAATCTAGGTAAAATCTTGGTTAATGCTTGTTTTTGGTGTAATAGCTGTACTCATTGGAATAAATTTTCTGCACAGGAGGAAGACAATACTGTTTATCATAAACTTACATTTTGAAATAAATGTGAGGGTTATGTTCCTGAAATAATAGCTTTGGATGTTTCATTCCTTGAATAAAAAATAAAGCAGTTGAAAACAAATTATTCCACAATATAGTCTAGAGCATTATTGCCAGGCACTTCCTGTATGTTTGTTTCAGGCGTGGGCCCAGAGGTACTAAGCTGTGTACTTCCAGCGAGCATGTAGTGGTTGTAGCTGTCTGGGAAGCGCAGCAAACATTTATTATTATGGGCAAGTTTCACTGTAGCTCTCTTTTTTTTTTCTCTTCCACAGAAAATGACTATTTAAAGGGAAAGTCTAGGAAAAATGCTTGTTTTCATAGGCAAAGAGAGAGCTAGGGACAACAGTAAGAGCACAGATCCCACCTTCACCCAGCTGAGGCTCACTGAGATGGAGGAAGGTATAAAGCACAAACTGTCACAACCAGTTGTTTTTTTTTTTTTCAGCTTTCTTGTCCCAAGGGCATCCTTTGGATGAAGTATTGTGCCATGAACAGCTACGAGATAGACTGGGCCACCTGCTACCCATGTGGGCTGCTAGGAACACATAGTCTCAGAGGGAAAAGACCAAGTTCCTCGTGTTCGCTCTAATTACAGTATTTCTTACAGAGCCATAGAAACAGCTAGGTTGGAAAAGACCTTCAAAATCATCAAGCCCAAATTCTGTCACTATAACAAGTAGTTATAAGTGCAGAGCAAGACCTTGATGTGGAAGGCAAACAGCAATTAAGAGTCTCTCACAACCAAATAAATTGGAAACTATCATTAGGAATGCACCTTGATATTAAGTATGATCCATTCCTTTCCATGACAGAGCTTTTCTAAAGCCTAAATGTAAATGATGGTGTTTTTCCTCAACAGAGGAAAATGACCATGGCTTTTCTATGCTCAGAACCATTCACAACATGCACTTGTTAGCTTGCCTTTTTTTTTTTTTTTTTCCTCAACAGCTATGGTGTGACAAAATTGGATTTAAAAATTAAAAAATAGCACTCATCATAAATGAGACTCTAAGCTCCTACTCCTGTCAGAGCAGATCATAGAATGGCTTGGGTTGGAAGGGACCTCAAGGATCACGAAGCTCCAATCTCCCTGCTGCAGGTAGGGCCACCAACCTCGACATTTAATACCAGCCCAGGCTGCCCAGGGCCCCATCCAACCTGGCTTTGAAAACCTCCAGGGATGGGACATCTACAACCAAACTGAGTCCAAACTGAGTCCATTTTTAGCCAGCCACTCAACCTGTTGCCTCATTTCAAGGAAATAAAGTTTCCCATTTATTTTTCTCTTTTAGGTTTAAAAAACAAGATGTGAGAGCAAAAAAACAATGATAGACAGTACTTGGAAATTGGGCAACATCACCAGTAATACGACCACTACAAACTAATCAGTTTGGAACAGACTAGGGACATATAATCTCTGAAAAAAGAAAATGAAATCTAATTTGTGCCATTCTTTCAGTGCTAAAAAGCAACAATGGCCCTTGAGAACACAAACTGCTGAACAGAATTGTTTTGCTACAGAAAGTAAAGCCACTGCCTTTTTGGCATGTGAGCAGAGGGGGTTCAGCCATCCTGCAGTCAGTTCAGAAATAATGGTAAAGCTCACTCCATCCCCATGCCTTTAACCTTTGAGATTACCTCAGCACAAGGTAAAATAATTCATTCTTGACTTCTGAATGCAAAGTGAAGTCTACACATAAAAAGGTTCCGCATTCGATGAATTGCAATTTCTTTCACATAAAGCCTACGTGTCAGTGTTGGAAAAGCTATTGTGTGTTGCACATAAAAAGTGAGAAAATAAGACTGCAGGCTAAATGCTGTCATTTGCACTGGGGTAAATCCTGATAAATTTCTGTGGTCTCTGTGGGTCTCTGTTCCCCCTGTGGTATTCTAAGTTAAGAGAGGAATTAAAAAGAAAACAAAATAGAACAACTAGGATTTTTGGCTGAGTATACATGAGGAAAAGAAAAAAAAAAAGTCTCCTGATTCTAATGCAGTTGTTTGTCAGCTTAAATCCTTGTCAATTCTAGGAGAAAAAAAAACAAATAATAACAAATGAAAGACAAACCTTAAAGACCCAGTGCCTCTTTTCAAACAGTTAAAAAATACACTTCTTGCGCACCGTTTTGTTTCTCCCTTTACTCCTTTTTTCCTCGTGAACTGACATTCAGATAATGTTGTTTCCTTACCAGGAGAGGGAGCCCGGAGCCGCTGCCTGAGCTCTGGGACTGCTCGATCAGATCCTTCAGGGATTCTCCAGGGGGAATGTAGGTCTCGTCCTGCTCCAGCCCGATGCTGTAGCGGGGCCTGGCTTCTTGCCGCTTGTACCTGCCGTTTGTACACCAAAGTTAGCTTCCAACGTAATGAGCAGGGTTACAAAGGGTACGGAACATTACCCTCCACGTCAGCCTCGTATATAGGCACATGGCTTCCTCAGCTTCTCTGACCAATATTTTCAGTTTTATTTCTAACAAACCGTTTTCAGCATCAAACCTTTAAGTATAAAACTCAAAGACTGTGCAGCATGCTATGAGCTTGCAAAGCTAAGAGATGCTTTTCTTACAGAACCTTAAAACAAAGACCAAATAAATATGCACTTTTATTTTACCAACTGCAGTGGGTCTTTTAAAAGTAAAAGGAGAAACAGTCATGGGACCCGGGAGCATTTAAAAAACACAAAGAATTATTTGAACGTATGTAGATGATGCTAATATTCTAGACACACTTACAGTCCTGTATTCCCCTCTTTTTTAAGATCGGTTCCTCACCACATAAACACACTGAGAAGCCGTAGGTTTTTTTGTTCTGTATAAACTATGTCCTGTGGCATTCTCAGCTTCACTAAAGAGCAATTTGTGCTTCAAACCGAAAGGCTTCTTATGGTGCTGGCTGAAAGATTATACATGGAATACATCGCTGAGGTATGTCTGTGATTAACATGAACAAAGTACACATTCTTTTCACATGATAAAATTACATCATTTCACTTTTTTTTTTCTTTTTTCCCATGAGGTGCATCTTAATTTTTTCAAAATTTTGAGTCCATAAAAAGACAAAAGTTAGGAAGAATATCAGCATTATCAGCTAATGAGCTGATAAAAGGTTCCTTATTTACCTGAAGTAGCAGAATATGATGATAAGCACCAGTAGTATACTACAGACAGTCACCGAGATCAGCAGGGCCTTATGGTGAATGTTTCCTTCAGCAAAGTCTGGAGATAAAACAGAGCAGCAGGAGGAAAGAAGTGAGAAAATTTGGCAAGGGAGATGCTACAAAGTTTCAGTGTGAAAAAATGCACACCAAGCACAAGGTTGTTGAAGCTGTGGATGCCCCACCCCTGGAGCATGATGGGGCTTTGGGCTGTCCCTGCCCATGGCAGAGGGGTTGGAGATAAGATGGTCTTTAAGGCCTCTTCCAGTCCAAATCATTCAGTGATTCTGACTCTGTGATTCTACTACAGCTCTGTACATAATGTCTCTGGATTTCACTGGTGTTTTGTGCATGTCCTCATTGTCCCTCACCCAGCAGGGTAGAACCAGTGCCCACAGGAGCCCATGTGCTGATGCAGTACTTACTCTGTCAAAGCATGTATTTGCAAGTCCCTGTTTGACTCTGAATGAAATCAATTAGGAAAATCAAACCAGGACTCACTGCTCTGTGTCTTAACCTATGTGATCAGCGAGGACATGCAAATATCTTAACTCTATATCTTAAATCACTGGCATCTGATTAAACAGTTAATATAACAAATAAATTATTGTGTTTATCCTAGTAGGGAAACAGAGTAGACCACCCAACCCCTGAGAAAGCAAACCACTAAAGGCTTTGTAGGTGTATTTCCAGCACTGCAGAATAATCCACCTCTCTGATCCTGCTTAAACACTTAAGTGGGCATTTTTTTCCTCATTCATTCCATAGCAGCCCTGTGTGCCAGAAAATACCGTATTGAGGGGAGAAACCATCCTTGCAGCAGTTATTCTGTAAAACACTTTGAAGATGAACCATGTCAAATAACTTGAGGAAACACCACTGCATGAAAACTACTAAGCTGTTTCAGTCAGTCTTTGCATGGAAGACTAATACTGTGCTTTAAAGTGCATCGTTAATCCCTAAATTTGTATTCTTGACTCAGGCAAGTGAAACTGACCTTCATCCACGCTTCCCTACTGTAAACCAAAGATATCTGGCACTGCTTTTCCTTTAAACACCCCAGTCTCAAAATTAGATGTCAGCATGTACACACACAAAGCATTCTCCTGAAGTTGCTATCTGGAGTACTGCAAATGAGGATAACAGTTCCTGAAGCTCTCCCAGCCATGCCACCTTGCATCTTTCACGCTAATGCCGAGCACATCATAAAATGCAAGAACTCTATCCTCATCGACTCATCCTGGAATAGTGCTACTACATTTCAGATTTACAAGGGTAATGAGACAAGGAGATTCCTAAGGGACTCTTAGCTTACTGTCAGGCTCTTTTAGTTTAAAGATCCAATTTCTCCCTCCGTTTTTGTGCCCGAACTATTCCTTCCCTTTCCTTTTTCATTACAAACAGAGATTACCTCCCAGTGCACCTTTTGATCATGCTGGTCATGTTTTAACCTGCCATTACCTGCACCCGGAGCATTAACAATGTAAACATTCAAGCTACAGCCAATGCTTTTGAAAGGGGACACCTACACGATGTCTATCAGGAAAACACCAGAGCCCGTCGTTCCCACTGCAGTGGCAGATTTCTACCTGGGCTGGAGCTGAAATCGAGAGCCCATTGGGGGAACCCAGCCCTATCCTGTGACCATGTGGTCTGAAGGCTCTATTTCATTCTCCATAAGCAGCCTGGGTCTGCCAGCCACTTCCCTCTAAAATATGTGGTTTGTAACAGTTTAAGATGTTGCAGTGCATCAGCCGAGGAGAGGATAAATAGGGATCTGCATAGATGTGTGTAGCACTAGTGTTGCACTACAACTACTTGAGATATGCCAATATCATTTACATTGACTATGTGTATTTGATTATGTACATCTGGGAGAAGGATGATAAAATGACAGCTCTTAATTGTATTGTGATCATTTTAAATGATTCAAACACTGTGCCCAACTTTGCTAATGGGCTTCTCCCATTCAGACAACTAAACAAACATGGCTGTATTTTCCCAAAGGCCAGATGGCATCTTGGAAGCATTGCTTAGCTCTAACGCAAACTTGAGACTTCAACAGAATTTTTCAATAAGTGCAAGGAAAGCATGCAAGACATGAAGGGATGTGTCAGTGTGGCAGTAGGTGACAGCTCCCTGCGCACATCACAGCAGGTATGCAACCAGCTCTCATGGAAAAGGAGAATGACTTTCATAGGTCTTCATATTTATTTGGCCACAAAGGAAGAGAGGCTACAGCAATGCTAAATCGGCTGTTGTCTTGTCTTTCAAACACTTCCTATCGGCAGAACTTTGCTTGCTGGCTTGAGGACTTCATAAACCAGCTAGCACATGGACAACAAAACATTAAAAAAACCTGCCTCTCTTCTTCCACATGTAATGTCTGTTTGTCCTGCTGAACTGAGGCGGGCTGGTGCTGCTGGAGACTCACTCCTCTCTCCTTCTACAGATCAGGATGCTCCCCACAGTGTAGCAGGATAAAACTGCACTCTCCCTGCACCATTTTAGGCAGCTGAAACCACCTCCAAAGAGATGGACAGGACAGCTCAGCCATGAGTCCACTTGTCTCTGCGGTGGCTACCAGAGGGTGCAAGATGGAGAAGCTCTGCTCTTTAAGAAGGTTGGTGCTGTGCTTCTTACTGTTATGTTCCTTGGCAACTGCAACGTGCCAAGCAGCTGGGATATGAGAATAAGCAGCAGCTTCCAAGGAGGCAGCAGTGAGCTATGACTGTGAGCCCAGAGAGTGGAGCACAGAACAAAGAGTAAGTTTGGGAGGCATTATCAGGTACCTTGACTCACACATAACAGCAAAGCCCAGCATGCGGTATGTTTTCAAACAATTTTAGGTTGTAAGAAAACACGGATATGTGCAGGTGTCAGTTGTGATCAACACAGAAAGGGAGAAGTGGCAACAAAAGCAGGACCTCCAGTAACACCAGCCTGCCTCTCAGCTGCTCTTCTGTGCTTCCTCCCTTCTCCCCCTCCCACTCATTCCACTTTGCCATCTGCAGGGCCATGCTGATGAGTGCTCTGAAAATGCCACACAGCAGCCTGAAGGGAGAAGTCAGGGTGTCAAAGGCTCTCCTCCTTCCCTGTTTCCTCCAGTTCACAATGTTAAGATTATCCGAGTAAAAATGGCAGTGAAATCCGAGGCGTGGAGACTGTGTGCACACATCAAACTCCATCGTTCCTCCAATCGTTCCCTTGCCCATTCATCACTAGCTCTACAGGCAGAGAGCCAGACATGGTGGCACCACCACTTCTGCTTATACAGGCTTTAAATCAGTAAAGATATATTTCTCCTTTCGACTGGTCTCAGTCTGCACTTTCACAGGGATTTCTAGGAATATCTTTTATTGTTTAAAGCAGAGGTGTTGTTTCAGACCCAGTTACAATTTTCATTTCCTCAATAAGACAGATACATAGCTGGTACAGGGATTCTGTGGTATCATTTGGCTATTTTAACTTGCCAGTTTTGTACCAAGATGAGCTCAAAACTTAAGCTTGGCTCTTACTTTCTTCCATCTTGCTCAAGAAAACCCTGCTTTGACCAGTGCTAACTCTTTGAGCTCCCACACTCATACGCATGGCTCTCCTTTCTTCTCACAAGGAGAGGGTAAAACTGTCTTTCAGCACATACCAGGTCTGGAAAAACACTTCCAGGACACAAGCCGCTTGCCTCTCTGGAGATGTTACCTTGGTGTGCGGGTTAATTTGCAGTTCAACAACCTCTGACCTGCAGCTGGACGATCTCCCTAGGCTCTGTTTCCCATGAGATATGACCTTGGATGTAAGTTCAGAAGCCAAATTTCTGTTTGTTTTTTAAATGCCAAGTAGCATACATACTTTTCGTGGAATCCTGGAGGTCAGGAAGCTTCCTAGAAGCTTGTTTTTAGGTTAATCTTCCTTTTGTCGTACTTCCAGCTTGTGAGAAATGTAATGTACAAGTCTCACAGCTCTCATTCAATCATAGCCAAATCTAAAAGTTTCCAACAGACATAATGACCACAGTGCACAGTACTGAACAACGGCAACAGTGGGCACTCAGTATTTGTACACAGCTGCACAGAGGATCCTCTAAGTGCAGGCTTTGCTCTGAGCTTTTAAACCAGCATACAGCCATGGCACATTGAAACAGCTCTGGCACCAGGAATGACATATGTGCTTAAGGCTTTAATAAAGGTGCTGGCTTCAGCCCTGTTCAGCCACATGGAAAGAAGCAGCTCCTGGAATACACTGTCAGGACACTGGTAGTGCACAAACTTAGCTAAAACAAAAATCCTTAGAATACATTGAATGATGCATTGCCTTTTGTTTGTCAGTATAAAATAGACATTTTGCAATATAAAATGGCTAGAGTCCTGCTCCAGCCCTATAACATTATTCTTTCATCAAAAAATCTATCTGCTGCTTAATGGGTCTGCCACCACACTGCCCAAGCAATGGTTTTTTACTCCATGTACACCCACAGCAAAGTCAACGTTGATCCAAACAATTTCTGCCACCATAAAAATCTTGTTTTACTGTTTTCTGTAAAAGCAGCGGATAGAATAGCCAAATATCTAAAAACTTAATAAGGCAGATGCCTAATGTTTGGCATTGATTCAGTACTTTTAAGTAGCTTTAACGTAGAATTAACTCAGCAGAGAGAAGAAATCGTCTTCCCAACCGTAATGATATTTATTGATACACTAAGTAAGTGTGAACAAATATTGACTTCCTTTTGGAGCTTCTCTCTCAGTTCAAATAACTTTTTAAAATGAAAAAAAAAAAAATACACAACAAAATAGTACATAACTCTCATGTTGGAAGTTGGAATTTTATGAGGTTTCACTGATTTAATGGCTTGCTAGTAAATAGTGAAATATTTACATACCACCCTCCACAGGCCTGGCTCTGCACTCCATCTGTGCAGAGTTTCATAGGCGTGAAGGGAACGGCTTACATGAGAGAAGGCTTTCTCTGAGCAGGCATTTATGTGTAAGTAGCTGCTGTTTGCCAGTTTGGATTTCCAACTCAGAATGCCATGATTACAAATTCTCCTGCAACCTTGAACGGGTTCTCACAGACTAAATTCCATGCTGACCACCACAGATCTTGGCCATTGTTGCCGATGCCAAGAGTTTATGAAGGAAGAATGTTACACTTAACCCAGGAACACATTCTTTAAAATGGAATCTGCCATATCCAGCCAAAATAGTTTTATCAATTTTCAGAAAGTAATGTTTAAACAAAACAAACAAACCTAAACCTGACCTAGGCTTGCCTCAGAATCTACTTAAAGTTAAAACACTTCCATTTGTTCTTAATAACAACACACGCACAAAATAATAGTAACTGCATTGGTTTTCACTTTTCATTTTATTTTGAGTTACATTTTTCAAGTAGAAAATCCACTTCAGTGGATTACCGGGTCCTATAAGTAAGAAACGCTTTATGGATTTCAGTCAGTTTGAAATGCTAGATTAACCTCTACAGATTTTGGTCCCAGATGTGTGTGCTGTTATGAACAGATAGAAGATTCAATTTTATTATCAGGCTAAAACCATACACAGTGAGAGCCATCCCCTGCCACGTGCAACTTCAGTCTTTGGGAAGACCACTAACAGCCAGCAAGTCTATGACAATATTGAACAAATAATGCATCTGGTGCTCATTGCACGTGAGCAACACGAATAACAGCAGGAATCTGCAACTATGGGTCAAGACACTGCTCTCTACTTCAAGAAATCCAAACACAGTTTTTAGTGGGGCTCATCTCTCTAATTATGTACACTTGGATGTGGGTGTTTTGGTTATAGCATTGTTTCTACCTGAGACACAAAAGGAGATAGCAGAAAAAGGTCAGTTTGGGCCTGGATGTACTCTCCTTTACCTCGATTTTTCAGTGGTGGCAGCGTTGGGTGAAGATGTTTGTTACAGTAATCTTGGCCTGTGCAGCATTCAATAGATCTTCTTTGGTGTGGAATAGGAGTGTCCTGAAATACACAATTTCAGAGAAAGCAAAGTAATTAACTGTGTCGTAAGTAGACACACTCATTCTGACACTGCAGAAAAAGACACATTTGGTAGCAGGTTTGCAGAATATTACAGATTTCCAGGATGTGTGGAATAAGGATTTGTGCTGCTGAATGCATCCAAAAAACAAGTCATCTAAATGATTAAGAGATTAATTCCCCTCTCAGATATTTCTATTGATGCCTTAGTGCTGCAGAAGGAGCCCACTATCATTAAGAGCTCAAAACAGAGCTCTGACTGTCTCCTGTGTGCATCAGTTGGAGTTGCAGTATAAAATAAATCAGTATATTATAAAACATAGTTTAGCCAGAGTAACACAGGAATTTCTGAATTGCTGCATGGACTTATTTACCTTCTGCTGCTTCTCTCATGGAAAGCAGAGCAAAACACCTTCCATTGACTTTGAAGCAGCCCTGGCTAGAGTGTCCCTGTACTCAAGTAAAATAATTTAAGGACAACTGTAGAAGTCAAATACTTCAGAGTTCATCTTCTACTGCCCAGACTCCTGCAATTCCTGCTGCAAGACTTTCTCAGAGATGCGATCATCAGACTTTCAGCATTGTGAATAGCACATTGCAACTGCATGTAAGAAAAAGGTTGTTGAGGTCCATAAAACAGCATCCTGACTAAATTTACTCTGGGACTTAAAGAATTAAATTGAATTTCTCTAAATTCAAACTTTCTCTGAGCAGGGGTGTTGTTGGACACAACATTGATAAAAACAAAACCTTAAGTTATTGAAAGGAACAGCTATAACATCACCATCACAAACATTCTGGGATATAAATACAATCCCCTCAGCAGCTTTCTGCCAAATGAACAGAAATTGAGCACATGACCATTTTAATATCCGCTGACTGCACTTCAACTGAAACACATCAAAATCCAAGCAATACTTAGGCAGCCAACACTTTCTTACCCGACACTGGAAGTCCGAGCCCTCTAATCCTAGACATCCTTTGGTGACCAAATGTCCACCAGAATCATCTTCTTCTATTATGGTGAAGCAGTAGCCATCAGTGCTGAGAATTGAAAAGAATGAATCAGTAAGAGGTTCCGAAGTGAAAAACATGCTGCTAAATACAGTCTTCAGCATTGTTCCTTGGAAGGAAAGCCTGCCATTACCAAAGCGACATATTTCCTCCAGCAGTATGACAAAACATGAAGGGCTGAAGCACTATTGCACATGTGGAAAAAAGCAGGTACCCATGCAATCTGCTGTAACAGCACAAGACAGCTGACAGCATGACATACTTACCTATCCAAAATTTCACAGCCACAAAGCCCACTAACATCTTAATTCTCTGTAAACACCTTCAGCCATTGAAGTGCGTAGGCTTCGGAAACCTACATAAATGCAAACAGCAGTGCTACAGCAGGTCTGCCCTGTGCATGGGAAGAAGGCATGGCTACATGCACAATGGTGGGGATCTGGAGAGAGAAACATTTTTGAGATACTCGCTGTGAAATATTATTAAGAGTGATTTGTGATTCCTGTTTTAGAAGTATTACAAACTGCAACACTGGTGTGCGAGTCCTTGAGTTATCATCAACACCCTTCATAACTGTTTACTTGGATTACAATCTGAAGTTATCCAAAACACTCCCATTTACATGACCGTGTCCCATGGAAGATAAGTATACTAACAGATGGCTAGATGGTGCTGGTGATAAATGTCCTTCCTTGATGAAGGTCAAATGCCTGCATGCTGCAGGAAGGAGGAGGAGGGTACAAAAGGGGGGCTTCATTTTACTGAGATTGCTATGCATTAATTTCTAATTACTGATGGGGGACATGTAACATAAGTGAGGAACACAAGTTGACTGATTTGCAGGAAAAGGATCCAAAAATAAAGAAAATTCTTTAATCCAAAACATTTACATCACATAAAATATTCCTTTATTTTCACAGGAAAATAACATTGGTTATTATGCTCAGCAAGTATTTTTCTGAGGAGAATAAACTCAGTTAAAAAAAGGAAATAAAAAGAAAAAAGGATTAGAAAATTTAAGCACCGCAAAATTTCAGATGATTTGCTCCCACTGGAAGGAAAGGAAGTCTAACAGATTCAGTAAAATCAGTAAAAATCCTAACAGTAGGATTCAAAGGGTGCTGTTACACATGGAATAGATAAACACCATTTGTAAGTATTAGCTACAGGACAGACAGATGCTGGCTGGAAAGAATCATGTCAAACATTTGCAGTGGCATATTTTTATATTAGTGGTGCAGGGTCTAGCCACTGTAAGCTTATTACTTCAAATAATAATCTATCACTGGTTATTGACTTCTGGATTTGAAAAGTAACCAATTGTGTGTTACAAATTGCTTTCTCAGAGAAAAAAAGAGCCAGGGATTCTACTCCTCTCTGATACTGTGCATACAAGCAAGGCAAAGGAGACAGCTGCCCTTCTGGGCAACAACCACCTTGATTTCATTGCCGAAGCTTAAGATAGGAACGATAGGATTGCCAAGAAGAGAGACTGTAAGGAATCCATTAGAGTAGAATATTATATTAGATTAGATTTTATTTGTTTGCATGGTGCCTTTGATTCAAAGTAATGAGTAAGTGTAACCCAGGGGACAGAGCAACAAAACAATAAATTGCAATCCAGTGAAACACAAAAAAGAACTCCACAGCTAACAATCCACAGCAAAAACCAAAACTCTCTGTTCACCAAAGGACAGCGGCGGAAGGAAAAGCCAAATTGTTTGCAGAAGGGAAAAAAAGCAGCAGGAAAAAGTCAGCAATTTTATTTCATTTCTTCTGACTTGCTGTGGGACTCTGATCCTTTGCTCATTTTAGAAAATTGAATTTAGGATCCTCAAGCACTTCAGTCCCTCTGCAAATTTTACTTCAGATTTAAGAAGACAAACAATATTACACTAGATAGAGCAAAATGTAAGGGTTATAAAGCTCCAACAATAAGGGTAAATCATGTTCTTTATAGGCAACAATAGAGTAATGAGGGAAAAGCATGAGAAAACTAAAAATAGCAATGCTGAGCAGAATAAATATTGGTTCCAGTTGATTCTAACTCTAAAAAAAAATAAAAAGTGTTCATACAGTATAAGGATTCTTTGTTTTATTGTAGATTTGGGGAAGAGGTAGAGGTGACTCTTCTGAAAAGAACAGTCTTTCATACCCGCCCTCCTGCCCTGAGCTCTTCTCCTGGTTCACGGGCTGTCAGATGAACTGTGCATTGCAAAGAAAGGGCATGGCATACTCCTGCTGGTTTATTGACTTACCTGCCTCAAACTTCCCTTATTCTAACAAGTTAGCAACAATTCAGCTGTGTATCATCTCTAATTTTATGTTTAGTTTGGTGACTGCACAAATAGAAACATATGCACACTGATGGCATATACAAAGCAATACTAAAAACACGTTCTCCACTTCCAACCAATTTGTTTTTTAATATGTGCAAATAGAATTCTGCAAAATTTGACTCTGAGAATCTGAGACTGCTGTGTAAAGAAGGAATTCATGCTGATGAGTACAACCCCATACACATCCACTGACCTCCTTCACTAAAGCATCAGCTTATTAAGGTATGATGCAGGAGAGCAATTGAACGCAAGTTGGATGTGATTGCTAATAAGCACAGATTTGGTATGTCACACATTTGCCAAGAGTGAACTTTCACAGCCAAGACAAATGCCAGGGAAACAGAGGGAGTTTGTAGCAGAAACACTGGCAGGCGCTGATGTAGAAGGTGCTGCTACAATTACAGATTACCTGAGTGGAAGAGGTGATCTTAACCAAGAGCTTTACTAAATGTCAGAAGAGAGGAACAGAGGCCAACAGTTCTGCAGCTGCTCACACAGATGTCCTTACTGGCCGACAGCCATTTCTCACAGAAGATGCAATACCTTAGCTACCAAAACTTGACTGCTGAAGATTTCCTGTCCTGCTTTCTATATGTGTGATACAGCCAGGCATGGCAATATATAACTTGGAAAAGCAGCATCGTTGCTTCATGTGATTTGGTGCCTATGACAAACAGATGGGTTAAATAACTTGGTGAAAAGAGTCCTTACGTTTAATTCTGTTTGCAATTGAGTCCATATGGATGTTATAATTTTTTCCCCTCCTCCCCATTATACTCCTGGTTTTGATATCAGAAAGAACTACACCGTCTTTTCATTTTCATCCTAGGGAACATGGCAAACTTCTGTGTTGTTTTTAAAAAGTGATTAAAAACTGTTAGAATATACGATCTCCAGAAATTAGGAACTCCATATACTTCTATAAAGATTGGATAAAATGATCTAATTCAAAAAATGGCTGGCTGACTCTTAATCTGCATTTATTTCACCTATTTTGTGATATTATTCACTTAAGGAAGATGATGAAGGCCAAATTCAGCAAAACGATGCCTTTGGATATCATCCGTAAAACAAGAGCCCCCTGTAAACATGCTCAGTACAGGCTAATTTTCCAGAAGAAATAATACACTTAGTGGCTGTGCATCAGGGAAGTAACATGAAACCACACAGGAAGGAGAGCATTGCACAGTTGTTGAGCCAGATGCACCTTCACATTTCACAGCTACTTGAAGGGCAAGCAGAGACATACAGACATGACCAAACATAGAAGATGGCCTACAGAAGGACAAAGTTTCTGGCCCCACTAGTCTTTGAGATGGTGATCCTGGTCCTACCATGTTCTGCTGTGTTTCATACCCTTTGGCATCACACTGAAACCAAAATGACGATGTAGAATGTAAGGTCATCAGGGTGTTCAGTGACAACTCTACTATGCTACAGACAGAGCGTGGAGGGGAAGATACCCAACATACCTTAGCAGAATATCTTCTCATATATCCTATTTCCCATATAGGTCTCTCCATCAATATTATCTCTATATGATCTTCCTAGACATGACTCAGCCTATCAGATGTGTCGCACACTGCTTTTATCACAAATCAGATCACAGTTTCCCCTGATACCTGGGTCACAATGCAGAATTCAAGACATAATGCCTATCCAGGCTACATGCTAAGTATATGAGATTTGGGAGGTTTACAGACCTAGTAGCGTAACCTTGGGTATGACAGTAGCACCAAGCACGGGTACCTCTCTGCACATTCACCAGGTCTCTCCAGTACCTTTTGCTTATGTGCAAAATCCATTTCAGTAAATGTGAGAAATATGAAGAAGGAAACTGTCAACATAAAGCTATATACTTTTCTCTATTCCCTTTCCCATTTATTTTTTCCTTTTGTTTCTTTTGTATAAAAAAAAATTAAACACTGGCCAAACAATTTATTTTACCTGGCGTTAAGATTACAGTACAGTTGAATATGTATGATATACTTTCCTTTTTAATGGAAGGGCAGCTTCAACATGAATACTTGCTATTTGGAAACGTTCTCTTGGTTTAAGTAAATTCAATATGCAAGGGAAATCTTGGGTACTCTAACACAATAACACTAAAGTATTCCCACATGCTAGAAAAAGCCATCTGAAAGTAATGCAGCAGGTCTCTGTACAGGGAGATTGGACCTGCATTACTGTTTAGCACAAGGCATACATTAAAAACCGATACCGGTAGCCTCTGAGCAAAACTAAGAGCAAGCAGTTTCTGCAGCATGGTTCAAAAGGGTGGGATGGGGATCTGGACTTTGGTTTGAGCACTCAGGGAGAAGTCACCTGTTGAGCCATGTATGGGACATATGGCTGAAAGGGAAAAGAAGGAAAGAGTGGAGCTTGCAAGGGTTTGTTCACTTTTCATTTTATCCATCAAAACAGACTTATTTGCTTCCCGTGCAGCCCTGTATGAAGGCTTACATTAAAAAATAAAAATAAGCTAACATGCAACATCTCATCATAGCTCCTTCATTAGGAAGTGTTTAATTTTACACTAAAACTTAAAACTGACTAAAAGAAAGGGTGCTTGAACTCAGTGCTTTGGCCCACTGTTAAAGTCTCTACATACCAAATTACAAAGAAAATTCAATCCCATTATCTAGAGAACATGAAAATGAGAATAAAATCAGTCAGGTGAATTATCACCTCTGGAAATGCTGAGAAAGCAACTTAATTTTATTGCATTAGATAACCAAAGCTACCTCAAGACACAGTTGGGCAGAAACCATAAGAAATTAAATTCTATCAACCTGATCCCTAAAACTGCCAGCGTTTATTTATGAATGTAAAGAGAATACAACTAGGAACCTAATCAGCCTCTGCCTCTATTACAATCCCATTACGCTTATAGCCAATTAAACTCAACAATACTTTTAAAAATATGCAACTAATTTTGACTAGACACAACTGCCCATGTGCTCATTTTGCACATACAAAACTTGAAATGAAACAGTAAAACGAGGTCCTGGTTGTTTCAAAGCAGCTCTGAACTTCCTTATTGAGAGCCTTTTATGAACTGCATAGACGTTCAAAAGAATGAAGTTCCAACACACCATGGGTTAGCACACCCTTTACAAGCAGAGGACCATGAACCTTTTACAAAGACCTTAATCATAAGGGCCCCAAGTGCATTAATGAGCTTTAATTACCCTGAGTGGTATGGTACCCTCACATCACCCAAACACATGTTCTGCCCAGGAGCTCTACTTAAGCTCAGGCTTGAGTACTACATCCCTTCCAAGCTATGGTAAGAGAGTGCCTACCTTTAGTTCCCTCTCCTGCTGTTCCAGCCTGGGACTACCTGGCTGCTTGCTACAGCTATCAACAGACCTAGATTTGCCAGGTGTGTTTAGGTACACTGAGGGGGACAGGGTTTTTGTGGGTAAGGCATCAGCTAGCACCGCTATCACCCTCTGCTTCTGGCTTGGTCCACCACGTACAGCAGTGTCCTTTCACCACTCCCCACTGCTGACACTTTCCCGATGAAATGTCCCTCTAATGGGTCTTTCAAAACTTAATGTGCTCATGGATTGATCCATTTTAAAGAATGCTCTTCAAGCTAGAGCTACTGATTTGTTGTTGATAAAGAAAATAATGTGCATTTGCAGCTGTGGTATCACTGAGTGCTTCCTGAAGGATGATTGCACTTAAGCTGAAAAAATACAGAGAAAGAGTAATTCTGTATAGAAACGCAGAAGGCTGGTCAAAGATTTGACACAGATGTGGCTTAAGAATACTGATTTCAAATTTAAAAAAAAATACAATTACAGAGAAGACTTTAAATGGCCACCAGATGTCCTCATTTTTATATAAACATTCAAGCTACTAGTTGTCTGCTCAGTATGTGTGTCCTGATAGATAAATATTTGTGGTAGCAGACCAAAAACTTGAGCAGGGATAGCAGACTGCTATTTATAAGAGATTTCTATTAGTGACTGTGGTGGGACTGCCTCTTATATTCCAAGGCTTCTAATTTAGCCACAGTTGGAACTGCTTTTCCATTGAACGCTGGGAGCCCTCCTTGCTCCTGGGCACACAAAAACCTCCCCTGTTCTTGTGGAAGCCTCAGTGGGAACAGTGCATGTTCTGAGTCAATGTAGCTCAGAACTCTGCAGGCTCCACTACAGCTCAAATCTTGACAGACTGACAGAGCTTCAATTCTTATCAAATGTAGAAAGTGTTTAGTGACTATATGTGAGGGAAAAACATAATTAATGCAATAACTTTTAATCTGGAACAGTTCATTTATTCTTCAGACAAACAAAGCACAATCAATAATATTTCAATTTCAATACAGTGTAGTTTCCTTTAGAGTGAAGTTAAATGAGAATTCCTGAGTGCTTTCAAACTGTGCCAATAGTCATTCAGACTAGCACAAAGCATGAAAGTTACAGGCTGACTAGTAGAATGCTCTCAAAGCATGAGGAAACACATAATCCCTGCTCACCTGACTGAGCTTGGTCAAAGCTTTTGAGAGACAGATACTGGAACGTTAGGCTTAGGACTCCCTTGTCACTGTAAGGTCCCTTTTCACTTTTCATCCTTAATTCCAGCTAAGTATAAGGAATTTAAGAAGCAAAAGATTGACAAAGTTAAGCAGGTGCAGAGAAGACAAGGTGTGTTGTATTCTTTGTTGTCTTTTGATATCACTGCAGCTCTCGTATCAAGGTAACAGGAGTTACAGCCATGATCACTATCCTGAAAAGGATTACTGCTGGTAAACCATGAAGGTAGGGTATTTAATTTCAAATAATCTAAATTTTTAATTTTAAATTTCTCAAAACTCTTCAGCAATTATACTGTTGGTCATTGGGCAAGTTGGATAGTGCTCGGGTGACAGCACAGGATGGGAAAGAGGAGTAGCTCTGGATAAAACATGCAACAGTGTACCCAAAGCTGGAGTATAAACCGTTCAATGAGTCAGTTCCTTAGCATGGGTCCCCTTGTGCTTCATAATTAATAGATTCAAGTCTTCTGCATCTTTCCTGTTGATGCATGCAAGGCAGCGTGTATGAAAGCAGTGGCTCTTGCTGGGCAGGAACAGGAAAGATGATTCATGCTGCAGGGGATCTGTGAACTGATTACAGAGGGAATTTTTATAGCTTTTTTTAAATGGACTGCCATTTGAGAGTAGTTAGGTCCGACTTCAAGCTATATATGGGTTTGAAGAAAGAAGGCTGAAAGGGGGAAGTAGTATTTATGGCTGTCATCAAAAACTGTGATACACCTCAGTGTGAAACTGCAGGCTGAGCTGAGCCAAGTCAAGCTACAGAACAACACTCATAAAAATCCCAAGAAATAGCAATTTGTCTTCAACAACATTGTGTTTTTCCTTGTCTGTCTTCTTAATGTGCTGCCTGGAAGAGCTAGCCAGTACTGACACAATGTTAGACAGTCTCACTTCAAATATAACTGCATACACAACTGTCTCATCCAGTTGGGTTCATATCTGTGTCCTGATTTGATGCCTCCCACAGTTGCACAACTCCACTAGACCAGAGCAGGTAGTATCTCCAGTATTTTACTTGTTTTTAAGTAAGCAGAATAAAAAGTTGATATTTATGTGAAGCAGATGAAGAGTTCACCCCTAAATGTCTGCAAAGACAAACTGTGCATTCATCTCAAGCCAGGAGGGTTGTTAGATCAGCACCCTGATTCAGCAGCAATAGTTCATGTGCTTGCTGCAGGAGCACCCTGTGGAAAGAGTCAGAGTGGGGGAAGAGCAGTGTGCTTCCACTGCAAGTACCACTGGTCCACTCTGATGCATCAGGCAGTACCAATGCTGAGCCTCCAAAGACACAGCAGGACATGTCCATCTTAGGTAGTTAGGACCTCTGGGGGAAAGCAGAATCCAACCCAAATAAGAAGTTTACAGTATTCTAACCAGTGCCCACACAAAACCAAATCTAAGATTACAGTTAGCATTAAAAAAAAAAGTATTTAACATTTCAGCTCAAGAAAAGAAAAGTCTTCTACAATGAAACAAGATGTCTTATCAACCTACAAAACGCTTCTGTAAAAACGCATACAAAGAGTAGGCTTCTTATGATAAATGGTGCTTTATGAAGAGTGATTATAATTTTATGAGCATTTATAGACACTTCAATATATCTCCATTGTCTCCTCTCATCAGTCACATGCACCTTTTAAAAACAAACTACTACATTCAGAATAGATCATATATACAAAGAATTAATATAAGTATTTATCTAAAATTTGAAAGATGTAAATACTATAGAAAAAAAACATAGATGTGTAGCTGACATCTAGGTAAAAAACAACTAGTTTCTAAACAAGTCCTTTACTGATTACTGCTCAAACGAGAACTAACACCCAACTTGAGACTGCAGAACCATCACAAACATGTTTGCTCATGTTTTACCACCTCCACAAACCTGCAGGTGCTGTTGACTGAGTCCTCAGGACAATGGTGGTGGCACTGACATGACAGCTTCTTCTGTGGAGGGGCAGGTGCTGTGCCCTCACCATCTTCTTTTCTGCTCTCCACGCTCAACTTGCTGGAGCTTAGCAAGGGCATCTTGTCCAGAAAACTAGCAAGAAATCAAAGAAGAGGAAAAAAATATTTAAGCAGGATTGCAAGACATGAATGAAGGCTTAAGTATTCCTTCCCATCAAAATTTGAGTTTTTTGAACAGTTATTTGCTACAGAACAGTTTTCTTTAGAAGTCACTAGTCACTGTGGTGTTTGAGGCTCACAGAGCCTCAGAGGCCCTAGTTAAAGGCCTTGATGTTCAAGTTCAGCTGCTGCCAGTGTTGCAAATCAGAGTTATGCTGGGCTTTACATACTGCGTAACACAGCTTTTCTTCCACTGCATTATATAGGTCAGATCCTTGATTGCACTTTTGCACTTTGTTTCTCTTTGTACTTGGCACACATCTTCATCCACTGAACTCTGTAGCACAGAGTTGGATTTACAGCTCTGAAGGCAGAGCAGAACACGTGTATAATTCGGAAAAGATCTAACAAAGTGATGTTCTCACAAGTTCAACAGAACTTTCTGTCACTGAATGGTATAAAGACTACTTATAACAATTTTCCTTGCTTTTCCATGTAAAATATTGTAAACAAAGTAAAATGCAAGAATGCACCCTAAAATGAACAGAAAAACATGGAGGTGATTACTTCTAAAAAAAATCAGAGTACTGAATCTCCATGAGATTGTTGCAGTACAGCTGGAGATGTTGATGATGGGCTAGGAGCTGCTGAAGCAACTTGTTCTTCCCTCTAACCCAATCTTCTCATAAATATCAGCTTTCAGTGCTTGTGAATATGTGTGTATTCAATACAATAGTGTATATTCCTGTCAAGAATAGTGTGCTTTTAGAAAACACAGGACAAAGCAGTCTCGCATTCAAAGCTACATTTTCCAGGAGGGTGAAACAGGGGATAATCTAAGATTTTACTTTCAACTCATGCCCAGGGTCAAAACCAGTGGAAAATCATTGCAGTTCAGTGCCCAATGCATACAATCAAATACAAGATTAGGAGATCATAGGAGACTCTTCTATTCTTAAAGAAAATCTCACTCTATCTTCTCACTCTATTCTCTTGTTCCTCACAAGCCTTAATTTCCTGGCACATAGTTAAAACAAACAAACAAACAAACAAACAAACAGAGCAGTTCTCTTGCCTCTGAAATTCAGATGTCTCACCCTACGCTTAAGTAATCTCCTGGTCAAAGTTGAATTTCTGTTCAGCCTTTTGAATTCTATGTCTGCCTGACTCCAGAGTAGAAAGATTTTCAGAATTCCCACCCTTAAAACATAAAGTGTGTAGGATGAACCCCATCATGGCATGAGCTTTCCACAGTTTGGCAACAAGCTCTTTCTTATTTCAGGTGTCAAACATAAAGTTTGGATGGCTAAGTCTGTTATTCTTGCCTTTGCTGCTGTGCTGTAACAAGCACGTGCTGATCATGCAGACCTGGCTCTGTCTAGCAATTAGAAATCCTTTGGGCTTTGAAAGTGCTCCCTGGGAGCTATATTCAAGTGCCGTGAATGCAAGCGATAGGTCACCTAAAGATCTGTATATTTTCATCAAATTCAGTTGATCTTCTCAGCTTGCCCTCTGAATTTCACCAGGATGTACAATGTACCACAAGAACAGGCTGCTGTCCATCAGGGTTCTTAGTCTATTGGGAGCGCTGTTTGTGAGAGATTTTCATCTGTATGACTATAACTATTCAACTCTGTTGCAGTTCATTCTTATGAATGAAAATGGAGGTTGTGTGGCCAGGCAGGCCTGCTTTTTTTTCTGTAAAGCCCGGTTGACTACGGGAATGACTAAAGTATTTAGTTTAAACCCTCATGCCAACAAATAAACCTTCTTAGAAATGTTCTTCTATTTTGATTCCCATCACTCCTAGACTTCACGGTAACCTAAGAACACTAAAATTTCACTTTTAAATATTGAATTCTCCCTTCCTATGTGTCAAACTCTTTCTGGTTTTCAGTTTGTTTTGCTATCTCCTTTCTAAAGATAGAAAAGTGATTGCATTCCCCAGTTCCACAACCCCAGTGAAGTAACAATCAGAATGAGATATATTTTACTTTTTAAATGCTGTCTATAAGATTGTGATACCTTACACATAGGTGAAAACCACCTCTTTTAGCTTCTTTGCATTCACCCATGTAAGAGCATACGTTTCATATAGGGAGTGCATCTACTGACATGTAGTCGGTCCTACAGCTCTCTGCTTTGGCTGCCAGTAAGCACTCCAGCCCTTGCCAACTGTAGCCATAGTTATGTGATTTGGACAGGAATTCCTCCACTAGAATCTGGATACAGCCCAATAACTCATTTCACACCGGCCCACAGCCATCAGATGGTAATGACTTTTGGGCACTACTCCGATTCAACAAACCCAGTAATGCAGGAGGTGAAAAGCTCTGTACTGTTACTGGAGTCCAAATCTAAAGCCACACTGTTCCCTGAGGATGAATAATTAGTAATAGTTACCTTGACAGATTGACTTCTGTGCCACAACCACGTGATTTATGTACTAGCCATCCAGTGAAAAAGCAGATTTTCTATATTCTTTGCCAAGAGAAAAAGTCAGACTTGCTTCTTATTAAAGGAGATATTAAGGGACAAACTAGTATAAGAAAGAAAGAAAAATCAAAGTAGCGTGTTTACTCCTCTCTCTACATAGAGAGCCTCATAAAATCACAGTACCATCCATTCATGTTTTCCCATGCCAATAACAGCTGGCTACAGCATCCACTGACAGTGTGGATTCAGTTTGCTGATTCAGAGAAGGTCTACCAAGAAAGCTTTGTGTGTTACTGAAGAGCCTTTTCAACTGTTTCTCTGTGCTGGAAATTATATACATTAAATACACAAAAGCATTTGAATAAGAATTAAGAAAATCTTCTAAATCTACCTTTGATTAAAAGGTGGCAACAAAGTTAGTCAACTTGATAGAATTTTCATTAAGCCACAAGCTTACTTTATCTATAGCCTGCATTGCCCTATGCATTTAGCAGGATTTTAATCAAATCCTCTTATTAATATATGAAATTATCGTACAACACCATGCTAGAGTTTCCCATGCTACATCATAAACTACAGCCTGATGACTTCCCACCAAGCCAGTGTTACACTAGTGACACAATTGTTTTAAGAGAAAGGGAAATAACTAACTGCTAACTCACTGCACTTTACAGTCATCAGATAAAAGAATTTTCATGGGATATTTTTTGGCAAATAGTCAGCAATGAAAACACAGCATGGTTAAAGAAGCTGAAATAAATTACACCTCTTAAGTCAGCCTGATCCACTGTGTAAAATAGTCAAGAGGTAAAAGTAAAGCATTTTCTATTGGCGACAATCAAGTAAAAAAGAAGGAAAAAAAGATTATGACAGTTTCTCTTTGCTGGATATTCAAGGCTGGCACAAAATTCAAGGAGAGGTCACATACCGAGACCTGCACGTTTGATTCAAAACCACAGTGAAGAGAATCTGGCATAAAACACCAGAAAAATGAAAATAACTTTGTTTTCCTTTCCAGTGCACGACTGTATGACACTAGTGAACTCCAAGTGAGGAGGGCATCAAATGATGGTTGAAGAAATATTTACCCTGACATACATCCATTGCAGAAAGCTGCCATACTGACAGAAATGTAGCACTGTTGAGTTTATCTTGTATGATTTGCTTCATTCCACAGCTATGTTGGAGCTGCTGTACACCAAAGCATGGAGAACCTTCTCACGTCTCTATTTCTCACCTCTACGGTTCAAAATTTGGGGTGCTTTTGCGTTTATTCATGATGCAAATAAGTGGACTACAGTTAGATGTAATTTTAAACTGTCAAATTATCTCTAAAAAAAAAAAAGCATCTAGTACTAGTTTAGAAAATAGATTTAGTTTTCAGAAAATGCTTCTGCATTTGATTTGAACAAGAAAAGCATCCTTCTGCCACAAAGTCTGTTTAAGCCCTCTTGATCATACTCCACGTTATAAGCTAAATTAGTTAAGTTCAGCATGGAATCTAATAAGCTGTGACAAAACCACTGTGACAAGACTCTTCAAATTAATACTTAAATTCATGTCGTATTACTTTCAACTTAGAAATTCAAAAGCTTCTATGGTGTCATAACCCATGGAAAACTCCCATATAATTTGCTGTCCACCATTACATCACAGTTTGATTGAGTGTTACTTTTTCCAGGTTTCCTCTCATTTCTGCTATCCACAGTTAATCTGTCTCATTTCTCATTTGGAAAAAATGAGAATCCATTGGCTCTCTTCTCATAACTCAAGATACTAGACCAACAGATAGGGGGGAGGGAAAAAGCACAAAAAGATTTTTTCAGATTTCCAAAAGAAAGTCCACACAAAGTAGATTCCTTGACACAGAGAAATCTAAGCTATAGCTACTGTAATCTTCTAGAACTCCATCAAACACCTCAGAGTTCTACTGTTGCTAATCATCTGGTTCCATCTGTAAATGTTCCTTTAGAAGGAGAAGCTTTTAAAACTTAAATCACTTTTTTAACATTTGAGGATATGAATGAAAAAGGATTTTACATCATCCTCAAAATATTTTCCTTTTATTCTGATCTCTTTAAGAACCATATTATACACAGCCAAACTACATGTTCCATGAACTAGATCCATCATTATGCTTTTCTGAACTGTGCGTTATTGTCAAACTCAATATGAATAAGCATCTGTGCAAAAGCGCTACTGTTTGAGGTATATATTAGGATAACAGGTAATAAAACTAGAACACTAAGACAGACATTTTACAAATGCAAAGGTGAGATCCACAGCCCATTCTGGGAATTACTAACTCACTTGTAATTATGATTTCCATTAAAACATGATTTTGTCATAACACATTACCATCACTTGAAAAAAAAAAAAATCAGAGTAGATGCAGGTGCAGCTAGAGCAGGTCTGTTCTGTTCTCCCAGTAGTGTTAGCTTTAAAGGTACTACAAAATAATCAGAGATATTTATTCCCAACGCACATCAGCCTAGGTTCAGAAATCCAAGTTTGCTAAGCTGGCATTTCTATATATTCCTTCTTTTATCAATTTGGTTTATATTGAATGCCTATGTTTACTTTACAGGATAATTTTAAATGGAAATTAAACTAACGAATAATAGCTTATAAAGGCACATTAAATGATACCCTCACGTCTCTACCAAAATCACAGTTTTCCTTACTACAAAGAAGAACAACGAAACTATTTCATTGAAACCACTGAAGCAGTTTCTATGAAAGACAGGTGTTACTTTCATCTCTTGCCCTTTTATGAACAAGAGTTCTCCTTCATTTTTTTTCCTTAAGAACATCTTGGAAAACTGTTTAGCTAATGTAGTCAAAACTCATAAAACCAACCCTCAGCTGCATAACCCTGTTTACTATTTATGGGCATCAGCTGATGAAAAATGGGAATGAAGGCTCAAATACAGATATGTGAAACACGTAATCCAGCTGTCAAACTACAGACAGCATTCAGTTTGTGTTACTCCTCCATTTAGCAGCTTTTCATACAAAGAGAGATAGGAAGATTGCTGTCACATACCGAACCCAGTTATTTCTGTTTTTGCACTGCAAATTCTCATGTGCTTGCAGTTTCCAGTAGTAAACACTGAATGTCACAATCACTGCAAGCAATCTTGAAACTTT
The DNA here is from genome assembly GCF_016699485.2 of Gallus gallus. Taxonomy (NCBI): domain Eukaryota; kingdom Metazoa; phylum Chordata; class Aves; order Galliformes; family Phasianidae; genus Gallus; species Gallus gallus. The sequence continues at coordinate 58,071,849 of NC_052535.1, read as the reverse complement.
ACTGAACACTAGCAAGAAAAAATAAAAAAGGAAGCAATACAATCTGATGCCATTACTACTGAATTATGCTTTGCTATCTGATCTTTAGGAAGGCATCAAAGATTGCAATGGACTAGCATTATTTTTTATTTCAGATGATACTCTGATTGACTGAGACATTATAACAACGAGAAGCATTTAAGAGAAACAGCAAGAGACAGCCTTGACCCCATGGCTTTCTTAGATACATTTATTAAATCATCACCACTGTGTTCCCTTTTCAAAAGAAAGGAGACACAAGAGCACCATTTCCAGCAGGCAAGATGAATACAGTGTCTGGAATGTAAAAATATCAGACAGTCCTTCTATTCCAACATCAAAGACTGTACCTGTACATTAAAATGTAAGAGCACGTGCCCACGCCATGCTCACAGAAGACAGTGCCCTTCTGACAGACATGCTTTGGCTGTTGTGCAGTAAATATGACATACCTTCATATCAGCATAAGAGCAACCTACTTTGTAGTTCCCAAGCTCCTGTTTCAACCTTATTGTGTCATTTATCCCTTCTGACTTCCCTTAGTAAATTAAAGAATGCAGAATTCACAAGAATAAGAGAGAGCTGTTATATACCTATCTTATTGCATAAGCATGCAATATTTTTAATGGCATTTTTAATGGAAATGTTTTAGTGACAGAACTCAGTAGGTCCAGCTGATGACTGGACTTGACGATGGTCTTGAACATCTTTTGAAACTAAATATTTCTACAGTATTACAGAATCTCCTGAATTTGAAAGGTCCCAAAAGGATTGAGTGCAACACCTGGCTCCATGCAGGACCATTCAAAATTCAAACTCAATGTATGGGAGATTTGTACAAACACTTCTTGAACTCTGCCAGCTCAGGGTCATTGGCCAGTGCACTGGGGAGCCTGTTCCAGTGTCAAACCACCCTTTAGCAAATAACCTTTTCCCTAACACCCAGACCTTTAATTAGTCTCTCTGCAAGGCCTCTCTACCCCTGAGGAAGTCAATAGCTCCACCAAATTTAGTATCATCTGCAAACTCACTTTGCACTCAAATCCTGCATCCAGATCATTTATAAAAACACTGAAGAGAACTGTCCCCAAAATTGAAGTATAATTCTCTGTAATTCTCTTTCAACTTGTTTTATTTATTAGCTCATCACAAATGCTTTCCAAGTCATCCACTTAGCACTGATTTCCCACAAGTGCCCATCCATCTGCCAGAAGGACAGCTTACTTGGTATCTGGGGTAAGCAATGGCGCCTTTTGATCATTTCTCATGTGTGGATGCCACCAATACCTCTAAATCGGTGGTTACTACACACCGACCAACTCAGTGCTGCTGAATGAAGCACTCAAGTATCTGCAAGACTTTTTCCTCCCCGAGGCAAATGCCACGCTGCAAAGTCACCAGGCCAGGCAACATTAGAAGTAATTGAACAAATGACAGGGTAAATTCCTATACTGTTCAGCGGACAGAGCAGAGAGTGAACTGAATTGATTGCTGCTGCTATTGGCTTAGCTACACACACGAAGGGGAGCTTAAGCAATAAAGTAAATCTTTGTGTTTGGGAAGGAGGGCTAAGGTACAAAACTTGTCTTCTGCAGATATGGCTGGATGCAATGGAAAGTGCCATTGACTTACTCACTTTGACAGAGAACAAATAATTCAAACAAATAGGGAGGAGGAAAGCATCTCTACTGCAACCCAAAATTAAGTGCACGCATGAAATGACAATAATCAGCTCCAACCACAGATGTAAGTATTATGGCTTTCCTGAAGCGTTTGAGCAGCCTAAAAGCATTTCCCTGCCTGAACACTTGGAACACTGCTACCAAAGCATTAGCCAGCAGGTGCTCACCTCTGGAAGACATCAATTGTGCTTTCAGACACACAGTGTTTGGCTGGCTTGTTTTTTAAACAAAGGCACATGGATATGTCTAAGGACCAAAAGTTCACTTCAGATGCCCTTATAACTTATATCTCTCATGCACAGCTACTTGAATAAAAGTTTTTCAGACCTGTTTGACTACATTTTGAAGCAAGGAACAATTCTGGACAAATGTAAAACTAGTCTTTTTCAGCACCCGGCCACACACAGACAGTGATGAAACAAGCTTTATAAAAGAAAATACACTTATTTCATTATTTTGTTATCTTTCCTATTAATCAATGTTTAAGATGCATAGGACAGATGCAGTTTTTCAATAAGCATTATTGACATACACTTGCACTATACATTACCATCATAGCTTTAAAATTAGACAGAAAGCTAAGGCTAAACCCAGTCCCAGCTCTGTAATTCTTATTCAAAATGCAAGCCAGGCATCAAAATTGGTCATTAATAAAATTACAAAAGCACTTTTAAATTAACTTCAGAAGCAAAGATTAATATGAAAGCATGCTCAAGCACATTCCATTTTAAACTGTCAGGCTAAACACCGAGTATCAGGTCTTCTAAAAATCTCTTCTTCCTTGCCAACAGAAGAATGGGAAATCTTTTGTTTTAGCTGCAGTATTTTTTCTGGGGGTTTACCACCTCTCTCCTTAAACCTGTACTAACAAAAGAGCACCTGCAAAGTGTTTGCAGGAAGGCTGCAGTAGGACCTCCCAGAAGGGTGTGAGGTGAGCTCCGAACCCTAAGTGCCTCCACGCACCATGGCAGTAGAGTGGTGAGAAGTGTAGTAAGAATCAGGTTGCTCCTCCTTTTATTTATTTTGTTTTCTCAATGTTTCCTTGAAGAGCTCTTAAAAAAATAGATGGGGGGAAAAAATTGGAAGGGAAGTGCTTTGTGAGCTGCAAAGCTAAGCCATCTACTTATAGGCAGTTTCCTTAGGCACACTGCATCACCACCAGATTCTCCGAAGATGAGAGTCATGTGAGGAGGTAGCACACAGCTCAGCTAAGAAAACACAGCATCGTGTGCTAGGCTAATCCTGCACCTGTGGCATGTTATTCAGCAGCAAAGAAATGTAGTCCAGGCTGCCCCTGCCTAATAGAGCTCAGCTGTTTTCCTCAGCCCTCCCTTTGATTGTAAGCTGGCAAACAATGTTATTTCAGTCAAGTACAAAGCACCGTTCAGGCTGCATAGGATATGACAGTAGAAAGGTGAAAGAAAAAGAAAATCCTGGAATTGCAAATAAAGTAGAGACACTGAGCAATACAGAATTTGTAACTACTTCCAGATGGCTCACCCGGCTTCCAGGGTTAGGATGTGAAATGCACATTGGAACTCCCCGTTTCCTCCCCAGCTCCCTTTAAAGTGTGCCTGCTTGTGCCAGGGATATACCGCTGTACCCTGGATCCCATGTATCCAGATCAACTACAAGGCTTTCAATCAGTACAGCTGAGAGAAAGTTTTGATGGCTTCTCTGTTTTCTGTGGTTTACCTCTTAGGTACAATAAAAACTAGTGACGGGGTGCAAAGAGGAGGAGAATCCGGTCCCTTGTTGGAAAGATAGCAAAAATTTTGAGAAGTTTTTAATTCCAAAGTAGAGACACAACAGTTTAGAGTAATCAATTGTCCTGATACTTGTCTTCAAGATTAACCAGTGTTTAAAATACCCTGTAATTATGATCTGGAAAGTCATTTAACAAAACAGTATTATTTATTAAAAAAAAAAAAAAGTCAGAGTATTGAATTTAATTAGATTTTAACACAATGAAATCTTATAACAGACATTTATTCCAGATAACACATTTAATATCCTACACCTCCTCCATATAACACATAACATCTACCATTTCCAAGCTCATATATAGCTGTTAGAGTTGACCTATAGTTACGGTTTCTAATTAGCTTTTTTCTTTTTGATATTAAGCTGCAAACATGAGATGCTGCATTGGCAATGTCCTCACAGCATTTTCTACTTACATGCTTTTCTCCACAAAATGATACTTTAATTTCCACTCCATCGTTATCTAATCTAATTCCAAGTTTGCAAACTACTAATGAAAATAACAGGAATTGGAGTACTGGGAAATTATGTATCCAATTTCTTGTCAAATGTTTACTGCTGTTTTTGTTAACCAATGAGATTATTTCCAAGTAAGTACATTATGTTTATTTTATTTAGGTAAAATGTATGTTTTCGAAGAACTATATTCTTATGAGAAAATGTTCAAAACTAATCTGGAACTATCCAGATTTTCAACTCATTTAGTACAGAAGGACTCCCTTGTCAGAGTGTTGAGTGAAAGCAGCACTATTCTTAGTGTGACAAACAAACTTAGCCATCTGAATATTGGATTTGATATATAAAAGAGAAGGTAAGGAATAAAACGTTATACAACATCAACATCAAAATAGCCCAGTGGCTTCAAATTTCCATTTTCAAAAAATTATATATATATTTTACCCTTATAAATACTCTATTTTCTTTTTTAAAGTATCCTACACCTTCTTCAGGTTACTCAGTACTTGTAAACAGCCTTCTGTTACCAGAGGTATTGTTAGAATCTTTCCTCTTCCACACTGTTTTGTGTGTTCCTGCTGCAGCTCTGCTTTGGAGAGCTACTGATCTCTGCCAACAAGATCAGAAGCACCACATGTAAAAGACACATGACTTACAATACTCTGCCAATGCAATGATGGGACATGGTCCAGCATGAAATTCCTTGAACTCCCTGGTGGTGGTCCTGATAGCCATCACACTTCTCCTGTTTAGCACCAAGGGCATCCCACTTGCTGCCTTGTCTTGTCATTTGTTTTTTCTTTATTACCATGTTCTGGAGTAATTACATGAGAAGGAAGGAGGATGTATCCCCCATGTTTTGGTCTCCCTTTCCCTGCTTTCACAGTTCTCCTAAAACGAAGATACATTCAGATGCTGAGATGAACAACAAAGCCAATTTGCTTTACATTTCATAAGGCTTATATACAATGCGGTAAGTCAAAATGAATCAAAATAATGTAAAGCAGCCCTTCTCTCTCATCCCTATTGCCACCATGCACACTCCAAAGTGACATCTCATTTTACAGCCAGGGAATGGTGACCCCCAGGTCACAGGTTTATTCATCTGGTTAGCCCATAGGCAAGATCAAGACAAAGAAAATCTTTCCAAAACAGTGGACTAGATGGCTGTAAGGACTAGGAACTAGGTATGGAGTCCGCTTTGCATGTCACCAGCAAAAACTGACCTAAAGCAAGCAAAAGCTTGCTGCTGGATTGCTTATCTGAAATTAGAACCTTGTCCCAGCTGAAACTCTTCAGGCAGATATTCACCTTACACTGCCTGTATCTGCAACTTACAGTAAATACTCCTTTTTCAAGGAAAAGAAGTCAGGTCAAAGATCATACGGAGAAGATGGCAGAAATATAGAACACTAACACTCAAAGCCATGAGGCATTGTTGCTTTATTATTCCTGTTTCAAATTTTGTTCCAGAGGTAATAGAAATACAGCATTTCCTATGAGTGTTAAATCTATTCCTTTTTCTTCTTTTTTTTCTTTTTTTTTTTTTCCTGAAGCATGCACTTAACCCTATCATAATGGAAAGGCTACCACTCTACTACACTCAAGAGCCATGCCAAGGGAATTGTCAGGAAAATGTATGAAAAAAAAAAAAGAAAAAAGAAAAGAAAAAAAAAAAGGGCATTTTACTTTCATTAATACATTAAAATATCATAAAAATGCTACAGCACAAAATGCAGTAATTGCCAGCTGCCAAATTATTTTCTCATCCTCTTTCAGCCTCAACATGAGGCCTTCTTTAGGCTCACTGCCAGCAATGTTTGGAACAGTAAAAATACCCCCAATTTCTGCAGAGATTTTATGTGGCAAAATGTGCTCTGATGGACAAAACTGCAGCAAATCTAAGAGCAAAGGGATACTATTTATTTTAAATGTTGAGAGAAACAAGACTGCTGCATGTTGTCTACTTATCCGTGGGTTTGTATCTGTATTTGTAGAAGGACAGTTCAGTGATAGGAGGTTAGAGGTGGCTGAGGACAAATTTGGGTTCCCAATTAACACTCGTGAGCCATGAAAGCCTTGTCTGCTAGGCGCCATCACACACAAACTATCCTCCCACAGCACAGGGCCCTTGCTCTCGGCTGGGTTCAGTGTCTCCTTACTTGCTCAACAGTGTAAGCAGAGGGATCATTAGTTATGACTGGTAGAGTCTCGGAGATAATGTTGACTCTTATTTCAGGAACTATTAAGCTATAAACACTGCTCTGAAAGCCATTTATCTACATTTGAAGATAAACAGAGAAGCTACTCAATTAACCAGATTGCAAGAAATAAGCTACAGATGCCAAACTGAGCAACTTTAAATTCCAAAAAGGAAAATGTGTGCATTTAATAAGCATAATTTTCTACCACAAAATTACTGACATGAAAGTTCATAAGCAGTATAACTTAACCACTCTGCAATATTTGAGAAAGGAACATAAATCAAAATGCAATTACAAAACAGTTAATTCTAAGTGATGCAAATTATATTCGCTTGGAGTTTGCAAGTTACTACCAGAGATATCAGTGTTGAAGTATAGCATTATAAAGTGGAAATCCTTGTAGAACAATAAATTTCATCTCCTCATCGCTACAATTTGAAAATCAGATGCTACTGAAGACTTCTGAGAGCGTGATAAATGTTGAACCAGTCATGCCTGAATCCTCACTTGCTAGGGAGAACATTCTTGCCCAGATATGCAACAGAGTATGAAATTATTTTCCTGAGACTTGTCAACTAACCCTTTATTTATTTTTTTTTTAGTGAATACTATTCATCTATTTGGCCATATCTCTATAAGATCTTTAAGATACTAATTTCATAAAATCAAAAGGAAAAAAGGCACCAAACCACTGAAAAGCACACCCACAAAATAGTTTCCAATACCTTTTACAAAGACATAAAATGCAAGGCGTTCTGAGTCGGGAAAAAGAAGGACTTTTTTTTTTCTTGTGGTCACAACAATTAAAAACCCGATCTTTCCTTGTGCTTACAGATGCCAGCGCCTTTCAAGGCAGCTCAGGGGTCAGAGTGGGGAACACACAGGTGCGCAGTGTGTTGGCAGCTGAAATCTTGTGAGGTTGCACTGAAATTCTATCCCTCCCCTCCACATTCCTGCAGGCATTATAAACACTCCCTGAAGGAATATTACCCTAATGCAGACTAATTTTCCACAAACAACCCCAACCTCATTAAACCTCTTCTTTATCAGCATTGTTCAAAGCTGTTTTTCTGGTAATATTGAACTCCCTTATGCCTGTCTAAGAAGAAAAGCAACTCCTTTATGTTATCTCTAGTATCACTTCTCCTATTCAGGTCCACTGGTACTACACAATAGATTCAATAAAAATATTCAGTTTCATCATACGGTAGTAATGTCCTAAATACTACAACACAGAGATTAAGAGAGGTTATGTTCCCATAAATAAATATAGAGTAAAGGCACTGTTCTCCAAGCAGGGTCTGATAGATTTATATTGGTGACTCATCCAGTTGGCAAGCAAGCTCAAGTGAATTAGCAGGACAGTATTCCCAAAGCAGGTGTTCTCCTGGACTTGTGGTTCCTCACGCTCCTGAAATGACCTCCTGTTCATCCCTAGACAAATCCTTTCAGCCTTCAGTAGGATCACAGAAATTTAATTTTCTTAACATGAATATCCACTGCCATTAAAGTCATTTAAAAATTTGAACATGTTTTTGCCTAGCAAAAAGAAGAACTAGCTTGCACACAGGTATATTGCAACAGAGCATAAGATAATAATGAGGCTAAAAGAAAGTAGATTCTCTTCCCAAGGTGACAACTAGCTTATTACTGGGCCTCACCCCAGATTCTCTGTGAAGCATCTTGCCCATCTGCAAATCACTGATGTAAACATTAATATTCTTTTAAAAGTACTTCTGACTTACAGATGAAAATCATTATTAAAGGATCGGCCCAAGGATAGCATATAGAGATTCCCTCTTTCCCCACTCTATCCAGATTTTCTGGAATAGCCTGAAATTCCACATACAGCACAGGATAACTACAGAAAGGAGACAGCCAGAGAGCACCCATCTATTGTAAGCACAACCTAACGACAATCCTGAAATGATAGAATGAGTTGGACTGTAAGTTGTTTGCTCTGAGGAGAACAGTAGAAAAAACAGTGCTTTAATTTCCTTGATTCTTCTACCTGCTGCTCAACATACAAGTACTCAATAGCAACTGCCACGAATAAGGACGCTGGCAAAATGAAATGCAGGAAAAAGACATGGAGAAGGCAAGCCATGCAGACACACATTTTGGCCAGTTCATTGCAAGCTTATAGGGATTCCTTAGAAGGAAGCAAAAGCATAAATAAATAAACCAGGGAAAAAAAAATTTAGCTGTGCTGAAACAATCACTGGGAAAATGAAATGTCTGAAATACTGAAATTAGTCAATATTGGTAATACAGCTACTATTCAACGTGGTAATGTCAATATCAGCATTGCAGGTATGAAAGCTGTGGTCCCTATAGCCACTGGTCACATGTGAACAATGACCATAAATTTGAGGTATAACACTGTCATCATATGCATTTGAAAGATGTATTAAGTGACTTCTTAAGTGCAAATCACTGCCTGTGAATGCTTATGAAGCAAGCCAAAGCAATGGCTACATCTAGGACAGCCCTAGGCAAAAAAAAAAACAGCCACTCAATTCTCCAGACAGCTCAATTACAGACCATACTGCAGAGAGAAGCTACCTGCAATACTGTAAAGTGCAGGTGTGCTGCTGACATCCACATGGCACCAGCCAAAGCCAGAAAAACTCCAAGAGCCCATCTTACCACTCTGACAAGGAAAATCTCAGAGTCACACTTGTTTTAAATCATTTAAAAATAAAACATTGTTTCTGTACTTTACTGTTCAAATTACTATGTCTTCTTTCATAATTTCACATTTAAAGCACTTCTATCTTTTCATCTTTTGGTTTTCTTTTTGTTCTTGTTATCTTCGTGGAGCTTTCTTTTAAGTAAACCAAATAAGTTTATTTCCAATAACTCTTTTGCCCCAGTTAACATTCTCCCAGTCCCTTTCTCTCAGTCTCTCAACTGCCATTCTTCTATTTTCTTCTATATCTTTATCACTCCTCCAGCCTCTCTCTCGTAAAGATCCTTGGATGAGGTCCCTGATCTTTTCCCCCTTCTCTCATTTATTTTCTCCTCACTTCCTAAAATATTTGTCTAAACCATTCAACCCCCCTTTTTTTTTTTGGTCAGCCTTTATAGCTCTGTCCCATTTTCATACCCATTTAAAAGCACAAGTGATGCAGGCTATAAATTATGCTTAAATTATGCCATATTAAGTATACCACCTTGGTATGCAGGAAAGCATAATATTTACCTTTCTGGAGGGAATGTCTTGCACGGATGAGTGGTCAGAATCACAGAGTTTGTATGCAATATGTATGCTTCTGTATGCAATACCAGCAGACTGCCATAACTGCTGCCTAATCCTCATAGTTGTGACTGTCCGACACAAAGCATTTCAACAGCATTCAGCACTGACTGAAAACATTCAAATCTTATATATCTTTACTGTGGGGAAAAAAAGTTTTGGACTCCCACTTTCAAGTAAGACTCACTCTATTTTTCTTGCAGCTACTCCTCCTTTACAAACGAGGGAGAGAGGTTGTGTACGCTTTTCACAGAAAACAGAGAGAGGAGAATACAGGCTGCCAAGCTATGTATTTCAGATGAGATCCAATCTGAAGTTCACTGAGTTTCCATTAGTCCATTAAAATTTGTTTAGAAGCCTCAATCTCAATGAAAGCCAATGAGAAGTTGCAACTAATGCCAGCAAAAGAGAATAGTGTACATCTTCCCAACACCTCATATGAAATCGCACGATAGAGACTATGTCCTCAGGTATGAATAAAAAACCAAAAATAGATTATTCTTTTTCTCTTTAGCTCCCTTAGAAAGATGGAAATTGTCATTCAGCTGAAATTTTCTTTCCTTTGGTCCATTCAATCTCTAAAAATACTCGAAGTCATAAGAACAAGGGGCCTATAGCAAATATGTGTTTCAAGCTGAGATGCTGTGTAACTTCAGAGAGAAAGAAAAATATTTTCCCAAGCTTTCAACTTTTCATTTGTATAAAATAGTTTATTTTATAGCTAGGTAAAGATGTAAAATTAAACTTCTTCATTACCGTAATGTACTGTAACTCACTATAACACTGTTAACATAACTAAATGCATGAATTGTGCAACATTTTCCATCAAAATATATAAGGGAATAGATGCCAAATACAGCGTAAAAAAATAGAATAACAAGTCAGCTTTCTTCTATAAAATAGCAAAATTCATGAAGAATGTGTTGGTGGTCAAACCTTTGACAAATAAGAGGTTGTTTCCTTGCTACACAGTCTGACTGTTGGTCTGGTCAACCTTTACGAAGGATCAAGAAAAAGCATTTGGATATTTTGTAAATATGCATAGGGGATACTATTTCCCTATAAAGTCATATGCAATTCCTCACTGCCAACTTGTACTTCTTATTGCTGCTTATTTCATGCATCAGTGTTAAATGAATGCCCTACTGAACTCTACAATACTAGAATGATTTTCTATGACCCTTTCCTGGGTGGGGACAGCACTGGATCAATCAACCAGCATCACCACACAGATGGAGAATGAAAAGGGTAAATTGAAAAGGGTTTTTCAGAATGATGGTGATGACCATAAAAATTCACTCACTATCAGGCATGCAACACTCCACATGAGTTGTTCTGAAAGTAATGCCTTCTGTTGATTTCTGTGGCAACTACAACAGGTACAAAGAGCACAATAATGTTATTTGATAAAGAAAATTCTCAGCTACAAAAAACTATTTTTCAACATAATCACCACTATTAGCTATGCATTTGTGCCTGTGATGAATAAGAACATGCATGCTGTACTTGTAAAAATGTGCACCAGCAGAGGTGACACAATATTTCATATCTGCTATGACAGCATCATTGCTAGGAATATGTTGTCCAAGTAGTCCATCTTTCATCACCTCAAAAAGATATTAGACAGAAGGCACCAAATTTAGACTGTATGGTGAGTGCAGTACAACAGTCCAGCCAAGATATGTGCTCCACAGACTTCAAACTGGCTGTCTGAACCCTTCTTTTTTCTAGGCTCAAAAGTCACTCTGTTGCTGCTGAAAGTCGTGAACTGAACCACACAACCTCTGATGACCCATCACCACTGAAGATTTGCATCTGACTCTACTAACACCATCTGGAGCCATGGTGGTGACTATTTCTCTTGCTTTCTACAACGAGTCCTTGCTTTTATTTCCTATCTCCTTTCTATCACCCATCTTCCCTTCCTCATCTCCCTAAGTGACTAGGATTCATAATAAATTGGTGGTGCTAACATTTGACCCGTTATGTCTTAATCTCACTGTAGGGTATACTTATATCAAAGAATCTCCTCTACCTCCTATAATTGGAGCGAAACACTGGTATACGGCCTGGCATTATTGTTTTGCAAGAGAAAGGCTGTCTTCCTCCTTGGCCTGACTCTGGAAGTTCAAGCCTTCAGCTTAGTTGACATCATGATGTAGTGGTCAGAGCTGATGGCTTGTATGGGTTCCAGGAAATCCACAAGGATCACTCCTTTCCTATCCCAAAAGACACACTTTACCCACCAAGGGCTGTGGCTTGAACTTTTTGTTTGATGGGGAATTCACGTTAGCACTCCATGGACTGCTGTTTTGGCTTCTGCTTGTAGTGGTGATACCACATGTCATCACTGGTAATGATGTGATCCAGGGAACTGTCACCTCCAACCTCGTCTTGGTTCAATAGCTCCTAAAAAACTTGCATAGCGTTCTTTCTGTTCCTGTGTGAGCATTCATAGAATCTGCCTGGTGCAAACTCTGCGATATTCCAGTGTTGCCACCATCAGTTCCAATGCACTGAAGATGCATCTCTGCACATAGTTCCCTGGTCATAGCTTGCTGATTCATGTGGATAAACTGACGGAGACACTTTTCCTTTCATAGTGTGATAGCAGCTTGATCATCCAGAATGTGACGTCTTAATGTCTCTGTCACCACTGCTGAGACGCATCACCCACCACACCACTGCACTCACATCCACTATTTGCTCACCAGAAAAGTTCAGTAAGCATCAGTGAGTGGCAGTGGGTGCAGTTTTTTCCACATGGAAGAATTCAATGACACTCCTTTGCTTCATACACACACCCACGTCAGACACCACTTTGTGAGACTGCCCCTCTGTTGTCAACTGTTGCACAGCAACAAAATGTAATGGCATATGGGCAGGAAGGTTCAGCCTCTGCTGTCATACCACCAATATCTGCCTCTGATGTCATGGGCCTACATAATAAAATAGGAGGCATTCCTTTTGCAGGAGTCCCCATACATTTATATACCAGTTTCCTTTCCAAAGTAGCTTCCCCTTGGACTGAAGATGGTGGACACAAATACCACCTGTGTATGTGAAAGAATCAGTCTCACTCACCTCTATGCCTGGGTTGCAGAAAAAAAATCCCTAAAAATAAATAAATAAATAAATAAATAAATAAATAAATAAATAAATGCCAGTTGATTCAGCACAGCACAGGATACAGACTTTTTTCACCTTCAGTTACCAGTACATCCAAGGAAACTAAATTATAAGATTTGGAACTGAATTCTGCAGAAAATCAATGAAAGTGTGTGACATCAGTATGTTAATTTTAATAACATTCTTCCACAAAATACACAGTAGTTAAGTAATTAGCAAATCTTTCTCAAAAAATATTTACTTACAATAATCTTTACACTTTATTTTTGTACTAAACATTCATGTGTTTATCTATCAATCATCTAACCTCAAAACAATCCATCTAACCTCAAAACAAACAAGAACAAACTTTTAATACTTATTTGACAAAATAAGTTTAAGAAATTTCTGTTTAGAACAGTCTAGAACGTACTCGGAGAGAAAAAAATATATACATTTTCTTGTATAATCAACCATATGCTTGTTATCCAGCACCAGAAGTTCTCATATGAACATAAATGTCATAAATCACCAAAGCATAAAGGGCATTGGTATCTGTTCCAAAGTATCCAAAAATAGGAAGAGTTAAATAAAAAATAACAGAATTAGCACTTTATAATTTATTCTACATCCTGCCTGCTGCAGTTTCGATAGGATGTGATACTCATCATAAAAGAAAAAAAAAAAAAAAAAAACACCACACTTCTTCAGTTTTATCCTCAACAGAACTGTTGATGCGAGTTATTAAATTGAACTGATTAAATTCCAAAGCTGGCTATGTTTCAGGAGAGAATCAGCGATTTCTGTTTCAACATCTTCAGTACAAGCCACGATCTAAAATCTTCACCTGTTTAGAAAACCTATATCTAGATAACAAAATCCTGGCTTTGCACTGAATTCCTGCTGCTTTCTCTTTGTCAGTTAGGGAAAGTCAATTTAAAAAATTATGCATTGCAGTAATTCCCCTGTTTCTCACCTAGACCTTAGTCTCCACTGAAAATAAACTGAGTTATGCCATTAAAATTGAATGTAAAACCAAGTCCAGAATGCACTGTAATAGGTTTATGGGATCTCTTTTGATTTCTCATTCAACAATGAATGAGAAATACTAGGGAGGGCTTGGGAAGAAGTCAAAATCCTTGACTCTAAAACCTCACACCATTCAGAAACAGCTTATTAGGAAAAACAGCACTCTAGCATCATATTTCTAATTCCCTTCACTAGTAATAAAATGTTTTCAGATTCAGCAATAATATTAATCAAGTGTTTTAAGACCTCATTTTCCCTTCTCTGCAAACCTGTGCCCTCTTAGCACTCTCAGGAGCTTTTGTTCTTGCCAAAGGCAAATTCATTTTCTACCCATAACATTGGTGGCACAATGGGACTCAGCACATTTCTAGCGAAGACCAGATGTACTTTACATAGAACCTTCTATGAGAGTAGCTCAAACCAAAATACTGCCAAATTAAAAGTGAAAAGAACATGCTTTTCAGACATGCTTACAAGATACCAGCACAATCAAGTTACTCTGCCTGAACATTGCATTTCCTGCACAATTCCATAGTCCTGTAAAACAGATTCTTTCTCTGATATTTTTTTGTGTGTGTGTGCTTCTTTCAGAGCCCTTTTAAACTATGTGAAGAAGAAAAAAAAGCCACACGCTCTGAAAAATTCCTTTATACCCACTGCACCACAAGTTAAGCATCACCCAGAGATACCAGGGCGAATGGTGGAGAACTATTTAAAAAACAGATACATTAGAAAATCTGACATATAAATTTGCCATATTTTCCTCATCTCTCCAAAGAATTTGTTTCACCTAGTTGCTCTTTCATGCAGATGCTATCCACTGCTCAGTTTGTCCTACAGCAAACATGGATCATCTCACCAATGTTTCCTCTCCAGTCATTCTTCCCTTTTCAGAAGAAAGGCAACTCAATACTCCTTCAGAGAGTCACCAAGCATCCCCAAATCACATTACAGGAGTGACTGACAGGTGAGGCCAGCCTTTCTCCAATCAGACAAGCTCAGAGATTTTGAGAGGCTGACGCTCAGCTTCATCAATCTAAAAGTTTTCCAGAAGTTCATTCAAGGAGAAGAGATGGAGGACAACGCACTTGAGCAATTATACACGTTTACAAACTTCTCAAACCTCTGGTAATTCGGATATAGACAAAGGGCTCCACAGCCATACAACAGTGACCCAAACTAGAGACCTCTTCTTTCCAAAAGCAGCTCCCCTCTCCAAATTCCTCAGCAGCAGGCATGAGCAATGACTACTTGCTTCTAATTTTCTAGGTCATTCATTGAGGGACCTCTTGGTCTTCTGATCCCAAATGACGTGAGCTGGAGCTTCCCTGGACTGTAGGGATTATTGTCAAGAAAAGAAAATAAAAGATGGAAATCTAAGCCTAAATAATCCCCAGATATCAGATTTACATGATTTAATCTGTAAACAAAGCAGAAGTAGAGGTTTCTGAATATAGGGTAGGACTTCTCTTTTATGTGAGCTGCCAAAGTCTAGTCACCTATGTCTTCTCTCACATTATTCAGACTCTTATTTTATATCAAACAAGCATCTTCTGGATCTCTCTAAACATTTAAATACTTCTAAAACACCTTTCTTCTCCCTTTGACTATGGATTCTGGATACACATAGGCAGGAAAGGAGAGGTGACACAAATTGTACTCTCATAGCTTGGGTGCACAACTCACCTTTTATACTTTACAGTCCATAAAGATAGGAATTAGAAGCAGATAACTCCTTTCCTGCTTGTGCTCTGCAAACTAAAATGGGACATGATATTCAAAATTGGGATGTTCTTTGGTTGGGTGCTGCTTCAACCAGAGGCGGCTCACTAGGATGTTGGTGGGAATCTCCATTTGCCATCAGGAGATGCTGAAGGTACAGCCTCTCCACCTCAACAGACCCAACTATACCTCCTACATAAGTCCTAAGGTACATGTTTTGGGCCAAAGCAGACTGCTGTGATTTAGCTAGCAGCTCTGTGACACAACACAGAGGCTGAAGGAGATGTAAACTATTTACCCTGCCTCCACACACGTTATTTTTGCAGGCCAACCTCCTCAGGCTGTATGTTTATAACTCTCTGCCCCAACTCAGAGAGATGGAGACACCAGGAAGATTCAATATGGGGAAGGCACTAAGTGATTGGGACTTCTGGCCTGGAAGGAGCTTTGTTTAACTTACAAATAGTTTGGAGAAGTAGCACAACAAGTGTGTTTTTTTTTTTTTCTCCAGAGAGCTTGGTGTCACAAATGATGCCACAGTGAGAGTAAGGAGGAAAACCCACAGATTCAAAGGAGGTCACATGGAAATACATACATATTTAGATAAAACGTGTGCCCAAGCTTTAGGATGAAAAGAATGGAAATTTTCAAATTTGGTGACTAAACAAAAGAAGCAAATACAAACTAAACTTAAATAAGCTTTGGAAGATTCCCCCAGACATTTCCCAAAGAAGCTGCTTAAGTCATTTTGAATGCCTGTTGTTCAGCCCGAAGTGTTTTGTTTCTTTACTAGAGTACTTACTGCTTCTTGAAAACATTGCATTTTTGCTTTTGGTGTGTAAAGCCAGGCCAATGTCTAAACAGAAATGTATTTTTGAAATAAAAGTATTTATATTTCATTGAGAACTATCCCTAGAATTTTTCAAAATTCCTCCTTTTGTTTAGTTGGAACTATTACTGATGCTTAACTCAAACTTATGAATATCCTGGCCCAAAAAGTAAACATTTTTTCTGCTGATCTGCACTATCTTAAGTTTATTGCCTTGACTTTTTCCATCAGCTCTATCACCTGTACCACTTTCCAAACTTATAGGAAACAAACTAAGGTCAATAATGTTAATTAAGACTTTTCTATTGTAGCTGTAAATTTTAATAGGATACTAAGATCAAGCATTAGACTGAAAAGAAATACAAGTTAAAAGTAAAGAAAAATGCCTTTAAAAAAGTAGAAATGCTAAGGAATCAGCACATGGAAAATTCTCAGGATGTCATAATAGGTGTTCATTTCCATAATAATGATATATCCATTTACATATTTTATTATAAAAACCTAAAAGAGCTCCATATATCTGTGAAAACAGTGTCATAATGGGCTCCAGTTAAAACACATAATCAATCTTTCATCCATTCAGTATTCAAAATTTTGTCACAAGGAGTGAAGCCACTGGTGGCAAACATCCCTGCTTAGCAAATTCACCTCCCAAGTTGGGTCTCATCAAGATGCCAGTGAGTCACTTGAAAGTAATCTTTGGTTTTAATACAGCTTAATGTAAATCACACACTTTGTTGTTTTTGTTATTGTTTATTTAAATACATTATGAGGCTGCAGTTCTACACTGATGGTTTAATTTCAAGGGAGAAATGAGGACTTCAGCAAGAGCTGATCAACTGTAACACTCAGGAGACACACTGTTTTCCTAGCACTTCATGGAAAAGTGGCATTTAAGAAGGAAGAAAATACTTAATTAGAGCAACTCTTTGAGCCAAACCCAGCATTCAAGCACACCATTCTTTCCAAAACATCCTACAGTGTGAAGGCAAACACTGCAGTGTGGCCAATCTCGTGGGGTGTTTCACAGTTTAATTAACACGGAGCTGCTTGGATTTTATAATGCAGAGGATACCCAAAGACACATATTGTTTCAGACTCTGGGCGACTATGTGCGAAACAGCTACAAGTTAATTACATCTGCACTTTCTAGTAAACAGTTGTATTTGTTAGCTTCAAATATCAGACATTTAGCATTAGTTAAACAGCCCTGGTGCACGAAGTCTCTAGTAGTCTACATGGCGGCCCTAGGAAACACTTTCCAGATCTGGCAGCATGCCTCATCCCTGATTGGGACTTTTAAGGGTAATTTTAGTGTGCTTCCTGTAGCAGACTACTGCTAGCAGATCCTCAGCACTCCTTTTCTGTCTCCATCACTCTTAGCCCACCTGGAAGGGTTGCTATTTAAGTCAATGCAAATTACCTTTCCATTAAAATTTCTGTTTCTGCTGTATTAAATACTTTTTTTTAAGATTAAAATGCATTAGAACTCTGACATTTGTTTCTATTTTTCAACTTTTAGTGTTCAAAATGTCAGTCTTATGCTACTTTCTCTGGGATATTCTCATGCTGCTACAGAAAAATATTTAGATAGAGAACATATAAAGTCTATAAGAAAATCTTAAATAATTGCTACTGACTGCAGTGACTAGTGCTGCAAGGAAACCTAAGGGAATTTATAGGCTTACTTTGAACAGTTTAATATACTATTTTTCATAAACGTTTACTACTGAAAATGAAACCAAATTATTCAAGAGTCTTAATTCTCCAAAGACATCTGTATTTTGCATTACCAGGAGAACACATGAATGTTGTTCCCCACAGAATTACAGAAGGAGACTGAAGCAAATCTTAGCAGAAAGAGAGTTAAACATTGCCAAAATCCATCCACAAAGAACACCTCTTCATTCATCATCTCACACATTAACCGTCATTTATATAATTTTAAATAAAAGTTTTAATCTGGAAATGGGGGATGTAGGTATAACAGCCATTATAATAGCATTACAGATGAAACTGGCTCACACTGGGAGTGTTTCTGTCTTTGAAAAATATTTCCCTCTGTCCTTCAGCTTCTTGTTGCCAATGACCCAGACTATGAAAAACAGCAGTAAGGGAGCAGAAAAGAATAGCTCTGATTTTCTTTTTGGGGTTAGTTTCAGATGTTTGGCATGCTCTATAGATCAGAGGCAAAACAGCTATTTGAATTCTTTCTCCCCTATGTCCTATCACCCAGAAGTTCACCTTTATTCATTAACAGAAGGAAAAGATGGACTGGAGAGAGCAGAAACCAGCTCAGTTTAACTCTGCCTTTTGTTTCTCACAACATACTAGGATTATTTATGTTTGAGTACAGAACGATGCACTCTGTTGGGAAGCTGCACAATTAAAAAAAAGATCATAGCTAATGATTTAAAAAGTCTAATCAGAAGATAACTTGGAGTGAGAAACTTCTGAGTCTGATCAGTTGAGCTTTCAGTTGTTGTGCGTGTCTCTGCTGCATTTTTCAAAATAAGACTCCACTTCTCATTTCAGTCTCTTTTGCTCTGATGGAAGTGCAGTCTTAAGTCAAAACCCTCCTGCCTGCTCTCATGCACTGCAGAGATGCTGATAGACACGCTTGTGAACAGACACGTTAAGTGTACAGAGACAAGGAGATACATTACAGGGAGGTGCTGAAAATGAAACTCAAAGCTCTGGCATTTCCTTCAGAAGGGGTAAAATAACATAGTGATCTTAGACTGCATTATTGTGGTGAAAGAGCCCCATAGCATGACTGTGTGAAAGACCTTAAACAAATAATCTCTGTCCGATTAAAATTGAGATACACTGCGAAGGCCCCCTATTTTGGCAAGGAGACTTTTCTCTAATTCCTGACAGACTGATATCTTAGTGCTTAATAAGCAAGTTTATAACAGCCTCAAATTATTTAGCAGATCATCAAGAAATTGGGAGGTCTTGCCAAAGGTGTTAATATGCATATCTCAAACCCAAAAGCATATGAATAGCCTTTGCATGGGCAGAGATGGGAGATCAATTCTCATTTTCTTCTGCACAGTGTGAATACTTCAGATTCAACTAAATGACAAATTTCTGCATTGCTCAAACAAGTATCTAGATTGAACTGGGCAAATTTGACCTACTGTCTTTTATCCCATCTACCAGAGATAAATCACCTTAGTTAATCTTCCTGGCAAAATCAACAATTGAGCTAATCTTGATTAGGCCTAATATTGTTTCAATCACATTTATGTTCACCCTGGAAAAACAGGTCACAGAAGTTAATCCAGCCTGTTAAAACATATAAAACTAAAATACCTATTAGACAAAGAATAAGTCATGTGCCCAGTCAGCTGACACATGCCACAGGCCCAACTTTAATGAGATTTAAGCATGGGCAACCTCTTTGATACCCTTCTTTTCCTCTCTTCTTTTATTCAAGTTCCTCAGCAACAGAAAACTAGATGCATCCCTATATTTCTATCAGAAAAAGCCTTCAGGGACAGTAGGCAGTCTATAAAAGGAAGGGGCTCTCTTAACAGCAGGAAGAGAAGCTGAAATTTGAGCAAGGGAGCCCAGGTTTTACTTCTTCTTGTTCCTGACCTAACCTGATCGTTGGCTGCTCAAAAACCATCTGGACAAGGAAATCTTATGCTGACGGTTTGGGTATCACCAAAATTAAGGTTTCTGTCTTACTATGAGATCATTCTCCCAGAGGGAGGAATTTTCTTAGATCATCCAAAAGTACTTTGCTGCTAATGGCCAAGCAAGCCAAGTTCCTGGCTTGCTGCTCTTCTTCTATAAATATGCCTCAACACACCTGAATTTTATAGCAGAAATAAAAGAAAATCCAAAACCCCGCTGCTAAACTGACTGCTTATAATAACTGCAGTATCTTTTTTTCTTTTCTTTTTTCAGATTAAGGAAGACCTTTTTTGGGCCATTTTCCAAGATGAAAAAACAGCTGTCTTTGCCAATCTCCTTGCAGGCAAAGAAAATTTTCAAGACGAACTGCTTTGATAGAAAACAGGAGATTAATTTTTTTTTTCTTTGCTTTGCCAGTATGGCCTCTTCTACAGTCAACTTCGTGATCCTAAAGGCACTTTCAGCTATAAGCTATTTTGCAGACTTGATACATAGTTGTTGTTCATAGGCATCAGGAGTGGTACACTTAAAAATTCTTTACATCCTTGAAGTCTACAAAATTAATTTACCAGTTCTTAAAGTAAGCTGATGTGGAGCAATCTCTGACTTTTCTGTGACTTGAAGCATAGTGTAAGGAAACTGCATCTCAAAACTGGAGTTTAGAAGAGGGTGATGTCCCAAAACCACAGCAATTCTTGCAGGAGAAGAACTTCCAATTCACTGATGAAGCAAAATAGCAGAGATTGGTGTGTGTCTGTGCTGAAACCTATGCTGCTCAGGATGTTTTCCTTTTTAAACAGGATATTTAAAAGATGAATATATAGCCAAGAACCAGAATTGCCTGTTCTGGTATAAGAATAAGCTCTCCACCCAAACAAAGTATTAATGTGTCACTCTGTATAATAAATAAATGACTTACTATACAAAGAAGTATAATAGAATGGCTTTGGCCTTGTCTAAAACTAATTTATTTTAAGACTATATATAACAAGTTCCTCTGACAATGAATCGTATAACGTCTACAAGACAAAAAACGGCACACTTCGTTAGCTACAGAAAGACAGGTGGACCAACAGAAACTTCCACTTAGTGCTTTATTGGCTGCCTGCCACAGCTTGAATGGGAGCAATTATGAAAAAATTGAACACATGACTTTAATAAGCTTCAATATGGATTGCTGTCTGGTAAAAACAGAGCTTTACAAAAAGTTACTCTGGGACTAGTCTTTGCTACTGGGAATAAATGTGTTGTTTCAGACATCGATCACATATTCTTTGGAATATTTGAAAAGGTTAGCAAGAAGAGTGACGTGCGAAATTGAGGGTGACAGGAAGCAGGCTCAGGAGATAGCAACTCATCCTTGTGCCAGTGGGCAAGTACCTCTCCCTGCACAGTGGCTGCTGCTTTTTTTGCTCTGTGTAAACACACATTTATTCAAATTTAACACCCCGCATAACTACATATTAGCAAAGATGTGCTCAAACTCTTCACTGAGAGTGGTGGGAAACTGGTTGCCCAGAGAAGCTGTAGATGCCTCATCCCTGGAGATGTTCAAGGTCAGGCCCTGGGCAGACTGATCCAGTGGGTGGTAGCCCTGCTAGCTGGACGTAATTGTCTTTACGGTCACCTGCAATCCAAACCACCCTGTGATTCCACAATAAGTAGATACACCTAGTAGTAGACAGAAGGATCTATTTCCAGTCCCATATCACCTGGAATAAGACTACTGCAGCAATTATGGATTGTTTTACCTTTTATCAAGAAAAATAAAATAAAATAAAATATAATAAAATAAAATAAATTGAAAAGGATAAGAGAAAATGTTGTTCCATTCAATAAGAAATTTAAAAAAATTATATCATCTTCAGCAGAAAATTAAAGGAACTTGACTAATTTTAAATGACTTTCACCTTGAGTGGGACCACTGTAATAGCCTAGAACACCCAGTATGGTAGCATCAGAACTGTTCCACTTGCTGCAAGCTTGTATTTTCCTGAATATCCTTTGTTTCTGCTTGTGTTTTCAATGGCCATCCTCCTGTACATGTATTTGAGATGAGTTGTGCAGGCACACCATGTGCTTTCATATTTTCAAGCCACAAGTTCTTAAACAATATGACCACACAATTTATAAAAAAATCATACACAACGTAAAGGAACTGTTGCAATCAGATGGCTACCACCAAGTGATTTTTATTTTCACAGGTTTGTGAAACTTTGCCCCAGAAATGATGGTATCCTCTACTTTTAGCCTGACCCCAAGTTCCCTTACCTATGAAATAGCAATTATTAACAACAGTAACAACATGCACTGATTGCAGCTCAGTCTGAGAGTCCTCTAAGACATCATAAACTCAGTGAGGGTAAGTCCAAATAAAAGCAGCAATAATCTGCTGCACAAATACAACACAGAGAACAACTGACTAGTCAATAATCTGCAGTGTTAGACAGTGGGTCACAGGCTTAATCAAGTCATCAGTGTAATAATTCATGAGAAAGCAGCTACTGTATTGGGAGGCATCCAGAGACTGCTCTGTGTAAGACAGGAGAAACGAGCCTCCTGCTCATGGATGGGAGAGCCTCTTCAGAAGGTCTATCTTGATTTGGGCAGCATTGCTCAAAGAGGACAAGAGCTTGTGAGAAAAGCTCAGAGAGGAACAACTAGAACAGTCACAAATGGGAAAAAGTGATCTATGGGGAGTGATTAAAAGGGGAGTGTTTGTCAGCATAGAGACAAGGGCCACATGGTAGCACTGAAATAATGATGAGGTCTCTGCAAAGAGAGATGGAATGCATTCTTGGTCCATACGCACTCACACAGAACCAGAAACATGGGCTGACGTTTTCCAGCTGAGATCTCTCCTAGACATTCTGAAAATGAGATTATATTTGAAAGTGCAAATAAAAATGGGAACAGATAGTCTATGGAGGTAACAGAATAATTGCCTGCTCCTATTTAAAAAAATCTCTAGAGCCTTCCAGGCTCATTTTCCATCACTCTTTACTCAAAACTGAAAATTCCTGACTTATCCAAAAACTGATCCAATGGATTTCAATTTTCAAAGCATCAACACTTTCTCATGTAATTTCACTTTTTTTATTTCAGAACGTCTTAAACTCTATTCTGACCTAATAAGCAAGAGAATATAATTTAAAAATGACTATTAGTTGCCAAACAAAATAAAAGGTCCATCCTCCCCAGAGCTCTAATCAAGTAAACATCGTTGCTGTGCTCACATCAAAATACAAACAGATCAAATACAGGATCAGTCTTGAGAGTCTGAAATGATCACTGTTATCATCAGGGAGAAGAAAACAAAAAGGGAAAGCTGCTGCTGAAGAAAAGCTAAGATTTAGAACTAGAGAACTCAGGTGATAAGCTGTTTTGAGGAGACATATGGAAGCTCTGGAAATAATGAGACTACAGTCTTTTGGTTCTTAAGATACAGAATTCACAGCAAGTTCTGGGCTAAATTAAAACATATTTTGTTTTTATTACTGAATCTGATTCTGCAGTATGTTTCTTTAGTCATGATAGCTTAATGTCAGAGGAACAGTGCAACATTAAAAAGCACACTGTGGCTCTATCAGTGTTTTCTAATCTCCTTTGAGATAATTTTTAATGAAGGAAAGAAAGCATCTTTTCCAAGTAAAATAATCCATAACACATTTGTCTCCAGACTTTTAATTATTTAATGTGATTTCCCTATGAAGTTGCTAAGACTCATCTACACAATCTTCTTTTATTCCAAAAGACTGATCAATAGTTTGAAATGAAGAGTGACTTAATTAAAAATATATATACATTGACTTTTCATGATTAAAAAAGAAGTTACAACAATGTAATTTTTTGGTTTTTGCCCACATTCAACATACATATTCTTTTGCAAATTGTAGCATTTGCCAGTTTAAACTTGGCTACTTTTATCCTTTCTAAATGTCTTTCTTTACGCACTAGAGAACTTTTCATTTACTACAGAATTGCTATGTATGCACACAAAAGTGAATTGTTAACTTATAGGGGAAGGTGGAGAGCAATATATTCAGCCTGGAGTGAATGTAGAGAATAAACAGTCAAAGAAACAATGGGCATGAACTATAAAGGAGATGGAAAATGTGGTAAAAAGTGTCAACTCTGCTCAACTGAAACTGCCAAGCATTACCATAGCTTTACTCACAACAATAATGTTATATGTCTAGAGTAAGTCCGTAACAAGCCAAAGAATATTTTCAGAAAAGGGAAGAAAAATGGTATTTAAAAGAGTCCCTCCATGTCCGTTCTCAGGGTTTTAAGGAATCAGATAGCAAATGCTTACAACATTGCATAAATTGTTTGAAGTTCCTTATGGTATGTGTCCAGCACATTCCCAAAGAAACAGCCCTGGACACAGCGTTGGAGCCCACTGCAAGGACATTATGATCAGCATCCTGCTCTGGGGTGCAGGCAGGTGTTTTGAAGGAATGCTTGTCTGAAACCTGCCTTGCCATTGTTATGGTTTTGGAGAGGTTCTGAAAAGAGAGCTCTGACAACAGAGCTGAGCTTTGTTTAGAAAATGTAATCCTCATTCTCCTAGCTGCTGACAGGAAAAGGCCACATCTTGCTTAAGTGAAAAATTCCTTTCTCAGAGTCAAGGGATGAAAGTGGGAGAGAAGAGCAAATTTCTCGCCTGAACCGCAAACTTAAAACATCCAACAGATGGCTGTTAACAACATCAGAAACAGCTTTTTTTTCTATTCTTAAACATATATCAAAGTTAAAAATTTCTACCAGGTGGTATTAGACATCACAGGGACACAGAAAGCATCCAAATAATAACATGATCCGCGGAATTATAGAGGTCCTCCCTTCTATAGAAACGTATGGTGTGGAGGATGCTACACTCTTGCAGGCATAAACCATTCTGGTGCTGTATTGAGCATTACTTTAAAATTCTTCAAAAAAAAAAAAAAAAAGAAAGAAAGAAAAAAGAAAAAGAAAAAAAACTGTTTATTTAAACAAAAATGCAGACCTTGGATACATACTTTGCCATGACCCCTGATTTCCATTAGTCCTAGAATACTGTTAGTGTGAGTACAAGGAAATGATTTTTCAAATTGTATCACATAGTTTGATTTTTTCCCTTAGCAGCAGCAAAAACCTACACGCTGACAAACATATTTAAATATTATGGGCATTTAGTAAATGTAATTTAAAAAAATTAAAGGCCAAAAAGTTGAAACAAAGCATTGGAGTTAAAACTGATATGCCTGACAAGGAAGAAAAGTCAGCTGAAAAACTACATGAACATGTTCAGAGGAAGAAAATGGGATGTGGACAACTGGGTCAGGTAGGAAACAGAGGAAGCAGATGAGAAGGGGAAAATTCTGGCATGCTTCTCTATTGCTTAGTACAGCACTGAGGTTTGCTGAATCACATTGCTCTTCTGTGGAAGAGTTTTCTGCAAGGCCCAGATAAATTGTCCTGTCCCTTCCCAGACTGAGAGATGCAAAGATTTGTAACTTATTATTTGTGCAATTTACTCTGTTCACTCAAAGGAGGAGTTGCATGCAGTAGATGTGCCTGGACATCGTGCTGCATCGTGCTCTGGTACAGTGGGTCTGGTACTACATGATGAGACTTTATTTTCAGTTCTTTTTGAGAGAGAGTTTAAACAGCACCAAGTATAACCACATTACGCTAAAGGCACACTTCAAAAAAATAACCAGCTTAACCATCCACAAAAGAAGCTACAGCTTTATGAAATAAACTCTTCGAAGTTTATTTCATAAAGGGTAATTATTTTTGCCTGAAGAATCCTATTTTTTTCTTTATTTTTTTTTTTTCTCCTGAAATTTAGAAGGTAAATATAGTAGCTGACAACAAGGAGAACAAAAATTATTCAAATTAAAAATAAAGGTATGATTTGGGAGTAATGCAGATAAATGCTTTGCTCTGACCTATTTCTCCCAGCACTTCTTGGGTGTTCTTTGCTTCACTTTTCTTCATGCTCAACTTAAAAATCCCGGGTCAAATTGGCAAGCACGTTGATGACTTGCAAGTATCACCCATCTCTGGAAGACCATGTTGTGGCTTCATTAAGTGCTAAAGGATCAAGCCAACATACTACAAATAAGCATGAAGTAAAACAAAAGAATGACTCCATCAATGGCTTCAGACAATGTATAAAGGCACTTCCATTGATAGAGAGAGCCTACTCAAAAATTAGTTTCCCATGTGTTTTGGTGAAGCTATTTTGCAATCACATCAGCAGTTTGCTTCACCATGTGGTTGCCTAAGGGCTACGAAGGGAACAGCAATGGGGAGAGATATCCTTCCTTTAGCATTCAAAGTGAGGCTGGTGTAACCCAACTGTGAATGCACAGCCTTGGCGTTTTCACCCAACCTGCCCCTCCTCTGCCCCATTGCCCTGTATGCAACATGGAGTACAGACACCTCTTTGTCTACCAGGGATTTCTGAAACTAAATTTAATGAACTTTCAGATACTACAATGATGGGTGTCTCAGGGAAACATGGGAGGAAATTAATAATTACAGCCTCAGCAGGTTTTGAATAGCGTGCAGTAAATAAGGTGATGGTCGCACATTGAACAATGAAAGTAAAACAGAATGCTGAATAGGGGCTCATTAAGAGAGTGCTGCCCATCTTTAGTTTGGAACAAAGCAGGGGTCCAGTGGAAAAGCTAATCTGTTAGTTATCATGTAATTAAAGCCTGCATAGTAATGCCTACGTACAAAGGTCAAATAAAGGTTGCCTGCAACATAAATACAGAGGTTTTAAACAAATCCAATAATGGCATTTTCATGCAAATTTTTGCTTATGTATTGTTACATACTTTGAATATAAAGCTTACCAGGCAGCACTTACTATCTTTTTAGCTCTGTAAAAAGTCTTCTTAAACAACTTGTTATTTGCCTGAAAATTTACTAGTTTGAGTACATTAAGAGTTTGAGTAAATTCCTCAGCCCAGATCAGGCAGGAGATCACCTCAAGAGATTCAGTCTAGGCTATTAAGGTTAGGATGCACACCTTGCCTCCAGCACATCCTTCCTCTGGTCCTTGTGATACAGCCTTCACAAGTGAAAATCGTGGCTGAGAGACTGGCAAGAAATGAATGGCAAAACTCACTTCCATTCTATGAGTGAAATTTGTTCAGTGTGACTTTAGATTAAGCCACACTAGGAGGGGAAAAAAAACAGGGCGGGGGGGGGGGGGGCATGTAGCATGAAAGAAGCTTGTAGTCTAAATGGGCTGCCAAAGGACTACACAAATTTGGAAAGCCATTTAGTATTTAGTCCAGCATATGAAATAGAAACAGCCTGTTGTTTATATATATATATTTTTTTTTTTTTTCATACACACATAATTTCTATGGCCTTTGTCACCACTGCTCCCAATTAACATCTCTCATAAATAGCTCTGTGGTGCCAGACTGTATTATTATTTCCATTTTGCCAGAAAGAAGGAGAAACAGGAGAGCAGACCAGATTGGTGAAGGTATCTTTGTGCCTCTCGCTGAAATCAGCTGAATTTGATTTAAACAAACAATATCTACAGAGCTGTATCTGCAAAATGGATGCCCATGTAGGTGGCATTACACTACAAGTCTGCAATATGATCTTAGATTTTTAATTCTTAATCTTTTACATCTCTGAAAGACCACTGAACACTGAAGATCTATGCTAAAAGATCTTGTACACTAAACAACAAATTGCACATTCATAAAACTGGGCTGTATTATTTCCTCATGTAAAGTCTTCTATTCTGTTACTACCAAGACAGAACATTAAACAAGCAAGACAAATTTGGAAAGGAAAATGAAGACAGTTGTTTATTCCAAATGGTTGCTGTGCTGGGTTTGATGGCTCTTTCACATTGTCTGTGACTTTTCCTTCCACAAATATCATCCACACACTAAAAGCAAGTGCAAGTTTATAAATACAGAAAATACAAAAAATATGAAAGCTGTCATGCAATAAGAAAAATCTTGTCATTTTAGCTAACTGTTTCTGATGACAAGTAAGAGTTGAACCTAACTACAGGACCACAGAGCTCTTTCAGTTCTTTAAGTCCAGGTATGAGACATGCTTGCCCACTAGCAGAAACACACAATCTGGAGGGAAGGCAGGGGAGGACATCAGTCATCAGAATTTTCTCCCCACTGCTTGTTTTCTCCAGTTGCCAACAAGCATTCTAATGGCAGGCACACAGCCCTTCTCCAAAGCAATGCCTATCTAATAACTACCCAACAAAAAGCCTGAAGGTGCTTTCCAAAGCAACAATGTCATATTTATGCAAAGACATAAAAACAAAGGTACAAATATTTGCTCTTAGCAGATGCTGACATCCAAAGTTGTAAAGCTACAGGCTACATCCCCTTCTTGCTCTCTAAACATGCTGAAGAAACTACAAACATGTCTCTTGCAGAAACTGAAGAAAAATAGGAGCTTCTTCACATTTTAAAAAATGTTTTAGAAGCAGAATTCATTTTCTCTTCTTTTTGCATCACCTAGGCCTTTATTTTCATTACTTAAATACAAAATCTTGTATATTTCTTTTACAAAAGGAATATATTGTTAAGCTGATTTTAACTTATTTTGGGTGATGAAACGATGGGACAGTGCACAAGTATGTTTAGGGTAACGTGTTTGGCATCCACTTCCTGAGGTTGAAATAAACTTGATTACAAAGGTTAGACTTTTATATAAATGACTGTCCGGACACTTTATGTGCTTCCATAATTCAGTCCCATTCCATTTTATTGGTTTATGTGATTTAGTTCATTCATCTATGGTGGTATTATTTTGTTACAAAACAAAGCATACACAACTCAAGTGCATGTTCACATAGCTTGAAAGAGTCTATAGGGTTCTCCCCCTCTAAGCCCCCAAAGAAAAGGTTCAGAGTGATTTATGGAAAAGTTACAACATTATGCTGAAGTACAGTGGCAGTAGGTATTACAGAATGAGTTCTCCCCAACTCACACAAAGGACTGCAATTCCCTCAGAGAATAGTCAGTTTGCACCAGTTTAAGCATTAGAAATCCGCACTCAGTACTGCTATTAACACCCATAATGATTATGTTGGTTATCACTGGCTGAGGTGCTATATCAATCCCAAACATTTAAGAGAATCCAATCTTAAAGGAAGCTGATGATCATAACTATCAGAACATAACTATGCTTCCCTGAGTTAGCACAGCTTTTTGCATGGAGACAGTAATCAGAGAAACACAAATCTCATAAGACCACTGCTGAAGAGGAACCACCATACACACCATCATCTGTTCACAGGGAGCAAGCGTTCCCTGCCCAAAGTTTCCCTTACAAACAAGTCTCTCCCTAGCATTTCCTGCAGACTGTGATCATACTGTTTCCAGTAGAGGTACTCCACTGATGAAATTTATTGCCATTTTTTAAATTTTCTTTGGCTACTCATTATCTTTCTTTTTTCCAGTGACAAAAACACTCTACTCAACCATCTTTTCTTATGTAGCACTTCCAGCTCCACAGGCAGCAGTATCTTTTTTTTTTTTTTTTTTTTTTTTTTGATTGTTTCCCATTTCTTTCTTTAATTCATCCATATTTTAACACACAGTTTTCAATGCTACCCCAAAGAAGGGCTTGGGGAAAGGGCAGCCTAGGAGCAGGGATAGGAACAGAGCCTGTTCTAGGCTGCCCCAAGGCAGCTTTGCAATGGCATCATGTTGTGGTACCTCAGCTCAACACAGCTGGGCCCTTGCAGCTTAAGTTTCAAGATTTTGTCTCTGGAAGTCAACAGTTCAAACTCTCACTGCCCACCTAAAGCATTTATTCCCATCTACAGAAAGAAATTTCTCTAAATTTCCTTTACTGCAGTTCTAGACAGAACTTTTCCTGCCTCCCTTCTTTCTTGTTATTTTTTTCTCTTTTTTTAAGGGAATAAATATTAATAACATAATTATAGAATAACTTTTTTTTTTACTCTCTTCTTTTTACTGATGCCTCTTGGTAAACAGAAAGCAACAAAAATCATAACCACATCTTTAGGCACGTAATGACAACAAAACTGTTAAGAAAGTATAAAGTAAATCGGATTTAAATAGTGATGGAATGATGAGATTTTCCAGTTCTTTGAAAACAGATTAGAGTGCTCGTGAAGCCTAAATTTATCCACAAAATGTAAATCATTCATTACCAGATCACAAGAAGATTATGTTATTTCTTCGTCTGTAACTGTATTTTCAGCTGTTGGCTTCCCACAGGCAGCTATCATTCATCCAACAAAACCTACTTGGTGGCCCATATTCAAATAAAATAAGTTTAGCTTCTTAAATAGAAATAATGAGTTCCCATGTGTTACTCAGTCCAAGTGAAAAAGAGGTTACTATCATGTGATATTGATTTAATTAAGAGGCGTTCAGATTTAAGAAAAGTGGAGCTTCTTTCAGCTTGCAACTGCTAGTTAGCACTGAAAGGATATCAGAGAAAGTCCCAGATGAGCACTGGGCTGCCCCATGAAAGTAGACGCAATTTATCCATCAATAAGAATGGAGTATCTCAGGAACAGCCATTTTCAACAACCCAGTGTGAGATACTGTTATCCTCTACAAAGATGTTGCATAATTTACGCTGAGGCATCTCGGTGAATAAGAGCAACAAATACTATACAACAAGTAATATCTATTTGGGTAGGAACAACCAAAGCAAAAGCCAACATAAGCCAACACTGAGGAAACAGACCGTGTGATGCTCATGATTGCCTTTTATTTCTGATAGAAATGAGTTGCCAAGAAGAGATAATACTGATTTCACAGTATAATCTTTCCTGAGAAGTGGGGGAACTGTTTTATCTTTATTCTTTACGCCATGTATTTAAATATAATACATATGTTGCTTGTTCTCGACCTATGTCGATATAGAATTGGATTATTAATGATCACATTTCAGAACATAACTTTTATACTTTTTTTTTTTTCAAAGGAAAATCTACCTGGTTGATGTAAAGGTTCAATCTGTATTGAATTTAACACTGCTAACACAAATCATGGCAACCTCTGCACAGAGTGTACCTGCACAATAGCAAATTGGGTATTTTTAAGTTCTTTATTTTTGATTCAAGGTTGACTTGCTAGGATTTCCCACAGTTTATCATCCAGCCACTTCTTTTTCTTATATGAACATTTAGAAAGTAAAAATTGCATCCAAAAAAGAAAAAAAGAAAAGAAAAAGTAGAAATAAATGCTAATCCTACCTTCTCTACTTAATAGACTAAGTTACATAAGATGAGTAAAAGCTATCTTACTGTTTGGGTTGATCAGACACAGAGACACAGAATCAGGCTGTCTATCAACAGCCATAGATGGTACCCAATCCAAGTAAAGAAAGAAATAAAAATCAGTTGTTTCTGAACCTGTGCTCCACATAGTGAATTTCCCAGTGCTCCTGTGTAGTCACAAAGACGTTCGGTGGCTGGCAAGAACAAGAAAATTACTAGAAACCTTCTGCAAATGAAACCCAGCTGCTTAAGCACAATCCCATATGTTTCCTACACTGTGTGGCTCTGATAGATTAAATTGAGCATAAGAAAGAGATGAAATATTTATGAAAATTAAATTTGCAGAATGCATGTCAGTAAGCCTGAAAAACACTTCTTTTCAAATGAAGACAGGAAACCACATTTTTCACCCAACCAGGTTAGGGTAGGTTACAGCAGTGGTATTCACACGAGCCTCTGAGATGCCTATGTTTCCTGCAGCCTGCTCAGCTTTTACTCAAACCACTGATTCCAGAAGCAGCAACCACAAACACTGACTCTGACACTGGTGTATCAAGTGTTTGTAAACAACACACACAAATGAAATACTATGTTTTACTCCTTCTTCACCAAAAGGTATTTGGAAGGCAGTGAAAAAGTTCAGATCACATAAGGTATTCTGTTTACTGACACTACCCTGAACAGTATATTGCTGGAATGAACAAAATCCTTGTTAAACATTTAAGAGAATGTTTTCAGATATTTAAGTAAATGAATACATTCTGACAGAGACACTTTCAGGCTGTCTGTTTACCAAATGTTCATATTTTCCTTGTACTGGCTTTCTCAAAAGAGCAATGAAAGAAAAACTCAATGGGGTAAAATAGTCACAGCAACAGAAAACCGAGCTAACATTTAGATTCAAATAAAGCCATGGAAGCACAAAACACCTCCTGTTTTTTCCACTGGCAAACATCTTGCATGAAATCCCTTCAAAAAGCTTGCATCTCTCTCTGTGGTCCAGGTCTTGCCTGTCTCAGCAGATCTGTTATCACTACAGCAAGCTCTGCTAGTGAGTATGATTAGGTTTTCATTTCCTATCCAATCCTACCTTTCATCTCTTTGGAGGCAAATATCTTAGGAAGGGTGACACTCTTTCCAGGTGCTCTTCTCTCTCTTTATGGGGTTGAGAAGCCCAGAAGACTTTTCAGGGAGATAATCCTTCTGATGGTTTAGCACTCAATTATTTCCAATTCCTGCATGATACAAATACCCATACACATGTGGAATTGTGACCTAAGGCAAACAGATGCGGTCATCTTAGCAAAGCAAAACCAAGACACAGCAGTAATATTTATTCTGAGGATTAATAATAAAGAGGCTGCAGCAATCTGTGCTGCTTAGCCCTGACTTCAGCAAACTGGAAACAAAGCCAACTCTTCCCATATTCTTGTGCTGCTTGAATGCCTTCCACCAGCATGCCGGGGCCGTGGGATAAGCCAGGACACTGGAATCATCCCAGAGGAAATCCATGATTTATTTGAAGAAATGCAGCAAGCAATGTCTTTCAAAGGAGTAGCAACAAATATTCTATTTTCTTTTCATGGGATGTTCATACATCAAGAATTGAGTACCTTCTATGATGCTAAAGTGATACAAGGCAGTTATCAGCAGAGAAATTATGATGAGTCCTACTTACATTAACACTGTCTGAAGTAACAGTCTAAAATTTGCTGATCAAAAATATTATCTAATATCTCCTTACAGTCAGTTTGCAACATGAAATACTGAAAAACAGAAAGATGCAGATGGAATTTAGTAAATCGATAGGGCAGACTTTCTTATAATCCCTAATCTTTACATGATAGTGCTACATTTCTTTTTTCAAAGATTTAAGCCTCCACTTCTGTCACGTACTCAAAGCCCTCTCAACCCCAAAAAGACCATTTCCATTTAAAATTGCATAGGTGTTTTACATGACTTCCCAAGTAAAGACTTCATGGTTACTTTGGCTAATAAATGGCACATTTAGTTTCAGTCCACTCAAATATTCTGCAGTCTAGCTATGAATCTGGAACAAACGGCACCCAGAAGTTGTAGGAGGGAAGTGTTTGCTGAACTGCAAAATAAGCCTGGCCTTCAAACCCCGCATCTTGTCAAGGCCAGACAGTGGAGGAGCAGACACTCCGAGAGTGATAACTCCTGCTCAGAACAAGTGGGTGCAAAGCATGCGTGCCTCGAGTGTCCTGGCCTGAACCATATCTTCTAGACCAGTGAGGGGGGGGAGGAATACAGAAAGAAAGATGCAAATCCTGCTGTCTTCCCTGCAGGTACGATGCTGAAGAGATCAGATTTCCAGCATCTGTGACGCTCACTACAGGTCACTTTTATTGCTGATTAATAGTGAGAGATGAATAGCTGGGGATACCACATAATGGCTTCAGCACAAAACTCCGGAGCACACAGCCACAGCTATGCCTTTAACAGCTGTGTTCATACTTGCAGTGCTTTTTGCCATATGGTGACTGGGATCAGCTTACACTTAAAAAAATTATTACTTTAAACACATACTAAACAACAATACTGCACATCTACCTCTCGAATAACACAGCCCAAAGGCTGTCTGTCCTCATGTCTCATCCTTCAGCTTCACACAAGCCAAACAGTGTCACCTCATATCTTGCAATCGCATGAACGTTTCACCAGAGTGCAAAAACCCACGGAGGAGCACTGAGTATTGCCGCCAGGATGCACCGGTCTGGCATTTTGCCAGACGACAGCTAGACCAGCAGGTGAACACACATTTCTTTTTCAGATTAAAATGAAGTACGGTACTGCCTGCTCAATCCCTTGAGCAGTGAACTGTGTGACAAGTAACTACACTAAGGAATTTTGTTACAGCAGGTTTATGTACTCACGAGCTTGCAGCCATAACTAACAATTGTGATGACTCAAAGTCCCTGTGGCTTTGGATCCTTTGGTTGTAGAGGCTGATGTGTCATGGTGCAGCATGAGGCTGGAGCACACCAACAGAGAGCACTGTAGGCGTAAGCATCGCCCTGCTCCTATAAGACACCACTGGCTTCAGCACAGCTTTCTCTTCCCCGTTTTCCATAAATGTTACCCTCTTGTACTCAGAAAAATCCTTCATGATTTCCAGGAATCAGCTTAGGACCAGCCTATGACCTGCTCTGTGCCCATTGGGAAGGAAGAAGGATCTGTCAAATAAATATCCCACCTACATCCCATAAGACACGTAGGAGGGAACCAGGAGCCCATATAAAGCTCCATTTCTACAGTATCCTAAGGCATCATTCAACATATAGGATTGATATAGCTATTTATTGATTTGCCCAATACTCAGCCACCTGTGCAACATTTCCTTCTTATCCTTTCTTAGGAGCCAAACTTTGGTCAGATTATGGGATAGAAGCTACTTTCCCCCCAGGATATAAGAGGTGTTTTGGCAAAAGGAGTTTTTGCCCCCCATTTATTTTACAACACAACTCTCTCATGTGCCTCATAAAGCTCAGTAAGCCTTTTTCTTTTTCAATGACCAGCTAATTTAAACTTTCATTCTGCGTGAATGACAATTACCTTTCTCATCTTTGCTTCTAAAGATTTCCTTAAATGTGAATTCCAGATCTGAAAATTACCACCTGCAATTTTGCAATGCAAGATAGAAACATAAAACAGCACTCTGTCCAAAATCCCAAAGACTAAATCTGCAGTTCTATCTGACTGAACTGATCTACCCTCAATACACGTTGCCAAGATGACCCTTTACCCTCAAGATTAAGGAAAAAAAAAAATTAAACCCAGCCAAAAATACCCCAAAAAAACATCTAGAAGATAACGTCAAGAACAGTAATTGCTGGTCCAGGTAAAACAAGTGGAGTCAGAAGTATTTAAATTCAATTTAGAAAAAGGCATTGGTCTTGCGGGTAGAAAATAAGCCACAGATATAGCAACTGCCTTGACTCTCACTGAGGTTTTTGTCATAGCACTTTGTAACACAATCACAGCCTCAGATGCAGCACCCACTGTGTACAGTGTGGCAGGAGGATCTCCATCCAAAGCACCAGAGGCAGTGATTTGTCACCAAGACAGAAGGATGCAGCATTCGGCGGATTTCTGCCCTGGGTGCAGTCTTGTATCATATTTTCACTAACAATTTAGACACTGATTTAGATGTGTTTGCTTACAAAAAGCTTCACTTGCTACCAGGCTGAGAAACTGCACATGAGCAGGAGGACAGGACTCGCACTGAAAAGCGTTCTCAAGAAATGGGAGAAGTGAGTGGGAAAGCCAGGTGTGCTGTTCAGACAGAACAACACAATATGCTGAGAGTGTAACATAATGCACATGCAATGGTACAAATAAACAATTTGCCAAATGGCCTTTCTCTGAAAAAAGATCTGCAAATTACAAAGGCTTACAAGCTGAGCACAAGAAAACAATGACAAGACACTATGAAAAAGGGAAACACTGCACTGGGGTGTACAAACAGCCACAGCCCAACAAGCAGCCCTTCTGCAGCAGCCCAGGGCAGCAGAAGATCCCCTGCTACGAGCTGGGTTCTGCACACCTCCCTGCATCCAGGGCAAACCCACTGTTACATTAATGATATGGCTACAGGTGCTGTAGTAATGATGTGGAACCAGCACCTCCATGGGCATATCTCCAGGCAAAATGCAGGCTCCACAGCCTGATCATCTCCCCAGTGAAAAACAGGTGCTTGGAAGGGACGAAGTGGAAGCATCTACCAAGCAAATTTAAGTTGGAATGAATACTGCTTTAGAAAACTTTGCACTCAACCTGAGGCCAAATTACTTAAAGGATCTCTTAATTTGATGTTAAGCATGCCTCTCGTACCAACTAGCCTGGAAACTGCCTAGAGCAACAGGACTCGGACACGAAACCCAAAGGGCAGGAGGAGGCAAAGCATTACATTCATGAAACTGAAAAATAAATAAACACATTAACAATATAATTTAACAGCGCATTGTTTTGCAATTTTATTTTCTTTTTTTTTTTTTCCAGGAATTTCTCTGCTAAAATTATCCTAAACCATTTGGCTTCAGTTGCTCCTACTTTCCTCACTTCAATTGCCGGGAGGCCTTGGGACAGCCTCCATCCCCTTCAGCTCTCAGGAGGAGACAAGGAGCAGGTGAGAGCACTGGGGGCTGCCTTGTGGGCTCCCCAGCACCAGCCTCTGCCGCAGAGCCGTGCTGATCAGCAAGCACGTGGTCCTCAGGAAAGCAGAAATGGCCACCCTGAACAAGGCACTGGTTACATTTGCTGCAGTTTGTACAAGCACTCAAAAATCAAAGCAAGCTTCGGCTCCCGACTGATGGGAACGTACTTCCAATGCAAACTGAATTCAGGAGCAGCTGGATTCCAAACCAGACTCCTAGGAATCTTCCTCTGACATGTGCTGCTACAGTGCTGATCAGACCTAATATCTGAGGAACAACTTTGAGTACCTTTTGCATGCTGATCTTTGCACCTGAACTTCAGCAGTGGTGCAAACAACTTGTCACAGAATCATAGAATGGTTTGGGTTGGAAGGGACCACAATGATCATCTAACTCCAAGCCCCCTGCTACAGGCAGGGACACTTCCCACTAGACCAGGTTGCCCAAAGCCCCATCCAGCCTGGCCTTGAATGCTTCCATGGAGGGGGCATTCACAACCTCTCCAGGCAATCTGTTCCAGTGTCTTACCACCCTCACATCTTGTTCTCCTCCAGGCCAGAGGAGTTTTCTGTGCACAACTCACTACATTTCTGCTACGAATCTGCATATTACCACTGCAGATGCTCCTATGTCAGAGTGCATCTGACTGCCCCGGGGGTCAATCATCACACTGACATTCCTGGTGTCTTTAAGAGCATAGCTTCTAAATACGCTTTTAAATGCTGACATTTGATGACTGTGTTTCTAAACTACATTACATGTTGATTCAAGTTCTTTCTTCTTGTTTTGTTTGTTTGTTTGTTTGTTTTTTGCATTGGTAGCACTGAAGATAATTTAAGAAGCCCCTTGTCTTTTCAAGTGATCACATGAAAAAGTGCCAGATCACTTACCCATTAAGAATGTTTCCAAGGGAATTGAGACACTAATAAAACTCAGATACATTTAGCTCCTCGCTCTGGGTGAGCTGCGCACATCCCCAGCTGCACTGCCCCCATGGGCAGCAGAGGGTGCTGGCAGAATACCACAGGGTCCCTGCCAAGCATCCCCCAGGTGGGTAAGCAATTGGGCCAGAGCCTGCGCTGAGGGTCTCTGAGAATGAACAGGACCAGAGAATGGACTGAAAGGTGGGCCGAAATAGCACCTACAGCTTGCAAGATTTGCTTGCGCTGTACAGAATTGACACCGTGCTCCCTCCTACGCATACACACAGGCTATGAGATGCTCAGTTGAAAATCAGACAGAAAACGCAACTTTCAGCAGTTCCTGAAGAAAAAAAAAGAAAACCATCAACCAGTGGTGGCAAGAGCTGCTACACCTGGCACTGCAGCCCCCCCTCCGCCCTGCATCCCACTCCTACCACCCCCCTGGGCCACCCCATCACACAGCACTGCGGGACAGGTGGATTGCATGAGTGCTGCTGTGGTTTCGAGTCTGATTAGGAAGTCAGAGCAAAATCAGCTGAAGCATCAGAAGAGCTCACTCTGCAGACTGAAGGATTGTAGGTGAGGTCACAGCAAGTTTAACTGTTTAGTAAACGGAGCTGACTAATTAACAGAGAAAAAAAAAACCTTCCTTGCTGTATGCTCTTCTTTTCAGATGCGATACTCAGATTGCTAACAGCCAAAAGGCAGAGTACTTTACCACCTTATTTGCAACATCTTTAAAGACCCTACGTTTAGCAAACAAACAAAATGACTCTTCAAAGACAGCAATGCACGCTCCTTCCAAAGAACGTCCCTTCAGGAGTGAAGCACTCCGCTGTAAGCATACAGATGAAGTACATGCCCTCGCATTTGCCAACTAGTGAACTAGCTTTCAAATGCAATTGCTGTAAATACATTCCACTCATTAACACAGGTTCCATATTTTCAGTCTCTACGATAAAGCTGCCACGATTGCGCTGTCAATCAAAATTCTGCCTCATTACGGCCCGTTTGCTGCTAATTAGTGCCTCCTTTTCTTATTAGCTCTGTCAAATTTTTGCTTCCTGATGGTTAAATATAGCATTTGCATTTATCATTAGTATGATGCTTTCCTATTAGGACTTCAGCGGGAACAAGTTCAGCCTTCTCACTCAAGAGGCACAACAGTTCTTAATGCATTTAAAAACAAACAAACAAGAAACAACAAAAAAAAACAAACAGCTAACAGTTCGCCCTGCGAAGGAGTAATCAGGCAAAGTTAAAGCCTAAAGCCGCTCAGGATTCCTACGGGAAGATTTAATCCACCCGGCCGGCGTGTGAGGCGGCGCACGGAGCCCGGAGCTGCCCTTCCCCTCCCTCCCAAGCCCCGTGCACAGCACGAGCCCACTCCTAAGCCCCTCTCAAACCCCCCGGCCGCACGTACCGGCTGCGCTCCCGTGTCTCGACGGCGGGTCCCGGCTGCTCGCCCCGCTCCTGCCCCGCCGCTCGGCACCGGGACGCGAGCGAGAGACGGCTCAGCCGGGGCGGGCCGCGGGCGGTCTCCGTGCGTCGGGAGAGCCCCGGCCCCGCCGAGATCGCCGCCCCCCTCCCGAGCCGCCGTGCCGGGGTGTGCCGAGCAGCGAGCGGCTCCCGAGCGGCAGCGGTAGGAGGTGAGGAGGGGGGAGAGCGTGAGCGGAGCGAGACGCCCGCCCCGCAGCTCGTCACTGGACAACTGCTGTAAGCAGCGGGGGAGCCGGTGGCATCGCTCAGGCGCTAAATGAGTTCCTGCGGCATGTGCGCGGGGCTGCCGGCGGCTCAGCTGGGCTGCAGGACGTCCGCGATAACTACGTGTGGATATTTGCTCAAGAAAACGCTACTTTCCATCGCTACATGAGTTCCGATCCCTTACCGTTTGCTCAGGCAGGGTAAGTGGATGCAATCCCAACAGATAACCCAGCTACAGGTCTGCTCTTCGGCACAGCAACAGGCATTAGAAGTGTTCTGGCATCAAACAGAACAAGTACAGGGTGTAGGTTCGTGAGCAAAACAGGGTGAGATCCTGCAAACTCTGAATGCAGCGCTACACCGGCAACACTACACGACTGATGGACTGCAACGAATAGACTCCTAACTGCCACTGAGCAAAGGAAAAAACGAGAGCAGGGTACTATTCACTAAGAATATACAAATTCACTCCATACCTGCAGGTGGCAATTAGCAGTGAAAACGCTAATAAGGAGAAAAGCAGCTTTGGTGATTCATTCGCTTCTTTATGACCAGTTTGCACAGTTTGGCACTGACGCTCTCTCTACTCCTGCAGCTAATGGGAGCCTGGCATCTCAGTGAGCAAATCTCACTGTCGTGTTTTGAAGGGTATTTCATACTAGAAGAGCAAGTCAAAGATCCACATCCTTGGCAGTGCTTAACAAAGTGGAAATGACATCTATGAAGTGGGCACCTGGCAGCTGTGACACAACACGTAAAGTAGCAAAACCCAGCTGACCAAGAGCCATCTTCCTAAGCCTTGTCCAGATATCAAAAGCCCAATGAGCACTGGTCTTGCCTTCCCAGTGATGTGGGGCACTTGTTTCTCCTTTCTTTATCCTCCTGTTTAAATATCCATACCCTGGTTGATCAATATGTCATTTTGCTATGTGAAAGCAACACAAACATACATTTCTATACACATCATTGGAATACATCATTTATGAGGATGTTTGAGTTTTCACTGGAACATATAGCAGTAGAGTAAGATGTTAGTATCTAAGCTACTTATTTTGTAATGAGTCCTAATTACAGGTTTGCTCCACACTTAATATCAATTTGCATGGGAAATATTCTTGTACCTCACGTTAAACGTATATGCTGTGTTGCTGTGTATATGCTTGATGTGTCCTTCCCAATGTCCCATGTAAGCACAAAAAGCATTAGAGCTTATCCAAAAATCCCTATCTGCCGTGTATTGTACACCTTTCATCCAAAGGATAGGATGATGCTCAGTGAGTTTTTTGACTGCAAGATGCAGAAGAATTATTGCGGACACATGGAATGGACACCACAATTCTTGGTTGTGTCTGCAAAGAACTGGATAAATCTAGACTTGCAAATGTCGGAATTTGAAAGGCTGCCATTAAAAGTATGGGGAATCTAAACAGAGATGCTTTTAGGATGCCACAGAAAAGAATTTATTGTGCAAACATAAGTTTTTTAAAGTATGTACGTAATTCAAGATTGTATCTGTGCACAGATCTAACTACCCCACTGCAGTAGTGAGGTAAAGTGGATGGTGGTAACAGCTCAAGTACAGCTGTTAACATGGTTGTTTCTTGAAGTGCTATGGTCATGGATTTGATAACACAAGAGGTCTCCCACCCCACACTCCAGTACTTCCGACCTTAGCACAGAATCATAGAATGGCCTGGGTTGAAAAGGACCACAATGATCATCCAGTTTCAAGCCCCCTGCTATGTGCAGGGTCACCAACCACCGGACCAGTCTGCCCAGAGCCACATCCAGCCTGGCCTTGAATGCCTCCAGAGATGGAGCACCCACAACCTCCTTGGGCAACCTGTTCCAGTGCATTGCCACCCTCTGTGTGAAAAACTTCCCCCTAATATCCAACCTAAACCTCCCCTGTCTTAGTTTAAAACCATTCCCCCTTGTCCTATCACTATCCACCCTTGTAAACACTCATTAAATGCATAAATGACACCATACCATTCAGTTCTGGGAAGTCACAGAAAGAGGCTTTTTGCAGAGAGACATTAAGATCACATTTTTCTGATGTCTTCAGTGTTCAAGGTGTGAGCTCTGTAAAACAGCAATCTTTTCTATTGTGCATTTTTAATGAGGAGCAGGGAACTCCTGTTGGTATTGGAGCACAAAGCAGCACAAATAAATAAACAAGGCAAGCAATAATGTGCTGTAATTACAGGACTTCTAGGAAGGCTGTCAGCGTTCATGGATCTTCCCCTCAGTCCTGTGGAATAGGTCAGCTTTGTGACATTTATTCACTGCATAATGTACAAGCAAATTATTGCACTTGATAGGAAAATCATATTCCCAAAAACGGGAAGAAAATTTTCAAGATATCATAAATGTGGAAAAGATACTTCTACATCACAGAGGATGACATAATTGTTTCCATAGTTGTTAATGTCATCAATGATGTAACCGTATCTTTAATTTCTTCCTGCTAACTGTTGTATTTCTTATAAATTCTGTGTTCTGCAAAAGCTCTCTGCCCATTAAAATACTTTTCTAAGCCAAAACACAAATCAAGGCTGAATTAACATTTCATTGCTTTTCCCCCCCCCCTACTTTAGACAACAATCCAGCATTTAAACTACAGTAAGTAACAGTCACAAATAGAAGCTTCTCCCCTCATACAAGACTTTCTTACTGATGCTTTCTCCACGAGAACTAGCAAAAACAAATTCTTTAAGATGCAATTTTCTAATAGTTTTGCTTGCTATGTGGTGAAACATAACATTCCCATTCGCAGTGCACAAACTCAAAAAGAACAAAAAGATGCTTTCACTCTATTTTGAAAAACCGAGGCATTCAAACCCAGGGGTAGGCAGACAACAAAAGCTGTGATGTGCTTAGAAATCTCTGAAAAGACTCTTAAAAGACATTGGAGAAGGGACCTGAACACATTTTTTCCAAGCTTTTTTCCCTCCCACTCCACGCGTGGAGAGTTTCGTGATGCAGCCCCGGTGCACAGGGACCAGTATTGCCTTGCAAACAACCCCCAGCTCCCTATATGCAGCATGGCTGAAGGAGCCCTCTGGTATTCCAGACACGTATTCCCTCCTGGCTACTTTGTTTTTTGTAGTGTTTTGTTTTGTTGTCCAGAGTACTGCCAAAGCTTGCCTCCCTCCATCACCTCCCCCCATTTGGAAAGGGGAAAATGCAAGCAAGAAGGGAGAAAATCCCTCAACTTGTCCAAAGTATGCAAGGATGATTTGTGTTCTCACTTATGGGGTATGACTGTCACTGTTGATCTGCTTTCAGGCCTAGATTACACGTGATAAGGGCTGACCTTATTTGAGCATTCACACATTATGCACTCATGGAGAGCGCGCTGGACACAAAAGTCCCTCAGATGTTCTGGGCATCAATCACGCTCACAGCGTGGAGGCTGCCAAACTTTTCTTCCACTTAGCTTGGGAGAGGAGAGGGTAGTCCAAGACAGACTTAATAAAGTTTAAAGCTGTGCCACAGTATATTTGGGGCCCATTGTCTCCTAAAAGTGTGCTTTTCAACAAATTCTCTGCAGTTACCATGGGCAACTATTCGTCTTTAACAAATTTGGTCGGGGAGACTGTAGGGAGGAAAGAAAGTGAACAAAGGGTTTGCAAGATCGTTTAAAAAAACTAACTCAACTTCTTTCTTTTATTTCTCACATATTGACAGGCAAAGTCATTTTTAAATTCGTTCCTAAAAATTGAGTAACTTCAGAACATCTTAACGCAAATTACAGCCTTAGGAACACATGAAACTTATTGTCCATCACATGCAATTTTCAGTAAATACTTAAACTCATCCCCTCAAATAATGCATGCTTTTGTAAAGAATATATTATAAACAAAGCTCACCATTGAAATGTTTCATCTGTTGCAATGAGTGACACCTCTGTTTAAGCTTTTCTGATTTCATGAGAATTACAACTCGTTTGCTAAATCTTCTGTTTCAGTCTGCACATTTATTTAAAATTACAACATGCAGTCAGTTGGAAATGAGAGCACACAGCAAATGATGCATGTGCTGCTCCAAAATGTACTTACCAGCAGGGCCCAACTTAATTTGTACAGTCTAAATTTCCATGGAGTATCAGCCCTACAGACAAAACAGACTGCAGGCATTCATACAAACAAACAAAAAGCTCTCCAAACTATCCTATCTACCTCTGAAACACTTCTTATTCCCAATTTCTGTGGATACAAAATGACTCTCAGAATAAGATACGATTTGCTTTGCTTATACATTTGTTATATCTGAAACCTACTTACACCATGTAAACTTGCTTTCCTTCACAACTGTCCTTACCAGCAGTAAGACTCAGCAAAGGCATTTGTCATAATGTTGGAAAAATGTAGGGAACGCATTTGTTAGCTAGTTAGTCTTTGCCAAGGATGCTCTGAAGAGTTCAGCACGTTCTTTTACAGTTTTAGGTGCTCTCACTGATAGAGACTGCTGCTGAAAGTTAAGAAATATGTTCACCGTATGATTTATCTTGTTAGGGGAAGAGGGACTTGGGGGTCCTGGTGGACAGAAAACTGGACATGAGCCAGCAGTGTGCACTTGCAGCCCAGAAAGCCAACTACCCTGGGCTGCATCAACAGAGGGGTGACCAGTACGATGAAGGAGGTGGTTGTCCCTCTCTACTCTACCGTCATGAGGCCCCATCTGGAGTACTGTGTCCAGGTCTAGGGCCCCCAATACAAGAAAAATGTGGAGCCACTGGAGAGAGTCCAGAGGAGGGCCATGGAGATGATCAGAGGGCTGGAGCACCTCTCCTATGAAGACAGGCTGAGGGAGCTGGGCATGTTCAGCCTGGAGAAGAGAAGGTTTTGGGAAGATCTCATTGTGGCCTTCTGGTACTTAAAAGGATCTTATAATCTGGAGAGACTGACTTTTTACACCAACAGTGATAGGACAAGGGGGAGTGATTTTAAATTAAAAGAGGGGAGATTTAGATTAGATGCCGGGGAAAAATTTTCACCAGAGGATCATGAGGCACTGGCACAGGCTGCCCAGAGATGCCTGGAGGTGTCCAAGGTCAGGTTGGATGGGGGCCTGGGCAGCCTGACCAGGGCGACAACCCTGCCCATGGCAGGACGGTTTATCAGATGGTCTTTAAGATCACTTCCAGCCCAAGCCATTCTATGATTCTGTGACTTGTGGGGAAGTTCTGCTGCTTTTCTACCCCCCCGCCTTCTTCCCGCCCCCCTTTTTTAACCCCTTCCAATTTAAAACTGTGTCAAATGTGACTGATCCTCGAGAAAAGGAAGGAGCAGCACACTGCAAAGACAGGAAGAGGCCTGAGGATTGAACCCGAGGAGAAACATTCTTGAAATTCGAGTACTTTATTGTGAAGGAGGCAGTATGAGCAGTACACACAAAGACACATACAGGTGCTCACTCCATTACAAGTTCATTTGCGTATTTGAAAAGATTACTACATTACAGAATAGATATTTTTCAGACAAGGGAGATCAAAATCTAAAAGTGAAAAGGAAGAATGCATCTTCACTTTTTCTAAAGCACCTTGCTAGGTTGAGTATATTTCAATAAGGAATCAACATCATAAAAGGTGTGTAATTAGGAAAGTTGAAGGAGTTTGGATGTGCTTGACTAAAGCAGAAACAATTGTAAGTAGTGTTTTGTCATGTTCTGCCTAATGTAGTCTACCCAGACTTCTGCCTGTGCACTTAGACATCTGGGTGGGAGCCTCACAAACACGAAACGAAAAGCACGTACCAGCCATCAGCTCAAACAGCTGAGGACCCTATCACC
This sequence comes from Gallus gallus, assembly GCF_016699485.2. Taxonomy (NCBI): domain Eukaryota; kingdom Metazoa; phylum Chordata; class Aves; order Galliformes; family Phasianidae; genus Gallus; species Gallus gallus. The sequence continues at coordinate 58,027,279 of NC_052535.1, read as the reverse complement.
GAGTAACTCCACCACTACAACTCAGCCCCTACTGCAGAGCAGGCTAGTGTCTAGATGTCTCAGGCTGTGGCAAAAGAAAAACTTGCTAAACTGCAAAGGCTAAAGGTATCCCCAAAAAGTCACGCACCACTCTCTGACATGCACTCTCTGAACTGACACAGTGGGTCAGACCAACAGCTCAGTTAGCCTGTATTCCTGTCTCCAATAAAAAGGATATGCTTTTTATTATTTTTTAAATGCATCGCTTTTTAATTTCATTGGGATGTCTCCTGTCTTTTATTATGTAAAAGGTTAAATGGAAGAATCCAATTTGCCTCGTTTTTTTTTTAATACATATTATTTTATTTTCCTTCTTCTGTCTCCAGTTATTGAAGCCCTCTCAAGACAGCCTCCTCATTTTAAACTCTGCTCTCCTCTGGGAGATGGCTCATCTCATGTTTTAGCCATTCACCTATTTCTGCTGCATCTTTATACAGGCTGGGATGGCCACATACAAAAGCAGCATTCCTGGGGAGGATGTGGCACTGAGCAATGCAGTCACTTCCAGAAGTCAGCTCTACCTGTTGCGTGGAGTCTAATGTTTTATTTGTTTTTCTCACTGTGCTAAGCAGAAGATTTCATTGACTTGATAAGGAAGATAAGAAGGGTATTTTTTTTTTACTCAGTTGATTCAACATACAGGAAAAATACTGGGACTGCATATTTGATAATGAGCATTTGTCAAACATACTTTAACCTGCTTCTATTCATATCACTTCAGCAAATCTCTCTCAGCTTTGCTTGATTCTTTCTGCCCTAACCTAATTTAGGTAATTACCTTCTCTTTCTCTGAAGTCATTCTGTCCTGCAAATCTTACTATATGCAAAACCAATTCCAGAAGTAGCACATCACTGCCTTCCTAGTTAACACAGCAGGAGCATCATATCTTCCACATCCCTCATTCTCTTTTCCTTATGAACACACAGTGAAAGAATTGGAATGGGAAGAACAACGAGGAACCATGGTTGGGTACAGAGAAGAGGTCCATAACTGCCTCATAGCACCTCCAATAACCCTTTTAATATTTCACATTGATTCCTCAGGTCTTTAGTTTTCCTCTCGTAGAGAATGCATTACCATAGACATGCTTATTGTGCATTACACCTGTGTGGACCTCTTTGCAGTGCCCAACTTACTTTCTCAGTACCCACAGCCATGTTGCCACAGGGAGCCCACACGTGCTTTTAGCCCTCTGGTCTGTCCAAGAGAGGGGGATGAAGATTTAGGAAGGTGCATGTAACACTAGCCAACACAGACATTTGAATGAACAAAACATCAAGTTTAAACCTACACCAATAAACCACTCTGTCATGAAATTTGTCTTCTCTCACAGCAGAGAAAAATGAAATAAAGGGGTATTCAGCATGCATAAAAATAATTGGCAAAGTTTTTATAAAATAAATTGTTCTCATTAAGTTATGGCAGAGTTTCTCAGAAGTACACAATTTCATATTTATGAATTTCCTTTTATCACAGTTTACATTTCAGTATCCAAACTATTCTCCCAAAAAATGGACAAGTAGATTTATATTCTGGGGGAAAAAAAGAGTATTTCTGATGGATCGGGCAACTGTCCTATAAATTCAAAATAGGCACCCTCCAGAACTATTATTAAATACTCACCTTTTTCTTACAAACTTCTCACTGGTGAACAATGTCTACTTCAAACCACCTCCTTTTACTGAGCCAAACAACTGGTCAGGTTGTTTGCCATTATCTTGCTCTGGCTGGGACCTTGCAGCAAGTCACCCTGAGGAACCACACTGCCCTTAGGTGCCCAGTGCTGCTTTAGGGTTAATGCCATAACATGCATCCACTATTTTTAACTCCTCTAATGACAGGTGCACCAGGACTACAGAAGACATCAAACACACAGAAATCAAATGCATTTAATGGCTTCAAACTTGCAAGAAGCACAAGCAGTGCTTGGCATCAAGGTAAATCTTGGCTGTATTTTCAGGTTTAGCACATTTTGGAACAACAATAACAGTATAAAGTCATTTTCATTCCATTGCTACTAAATTCTTTGTATTGCAATAGGAGACACATCAAAACCTCAATGCAATCTCTAACACCATATTGACACAATGTGATGTCTCTGAATCACATCTAACTGGTTTGTTGAACTTGAAGGCAAGGAGAAGCCTGCACACTGAATTTTCAAGTATTAATTTCACCATCACCTCTGTGATATTATTAAAGATAAATATACATTTTAAAATATTTTACTTCAACAGCAGTCCCCCTTTTGATGGAAGGTTTTATTTGCTTGCTTGAGTTTTCTTAGCATACATACTGAATGCAACAGAACTGGGCTCTGCCTCTTTAAATAAGTAGGCAGCTTCTTGAGTCTTCCAAATTCCTTCACCTGTCCCCAGTTATGCAGCACAGCTGCTCTGGGGGTTAAGATTTTTGTGAAGTAACAGTTCATGATAATCTCATTAAATCCTATCTAACACTTTCCAGTTCATACAGGATTTCCTTAGTCCGGGTGACTGCAGTGAGGACTGGCTGTTTAAACCCTCTCATTGACAATAAAATAAAATAAAATAAAATAAAATAAAATAAAATAAAATATCATCCAAACCTCTCCTCCTTGCAGAGCAAACCTCCACAGCTTGAGGAGCCAAAAGCTTAGCTCAAAGTGAGAAGCTGGAGCAAATACTAAGATGCAGCAGCTCTCTTTGGTGTCTCTCCCTACAGACGAAAAGCAGCATTAACAATACAATCTTTAGTAACTTCTGCATGAAGATTGTACTATCCACTATTCCTTTACTTATAGATCATTTTTTTAAATGTAGAAAAATCCCTTCTCTGCTCAACTAGGGAGCACCCATCTCCACTGAGCTGCAGGGGTCATGCTTTGCAGGGGAGGCTCCACCACCAGCCTGGCTGCTCACCATCCTTAGCCATCCACAGGATGGAGATAAAAGCCTCCAAAGCAGTGATTAAAAATAAGTGATTAAAAGGATTTTATAGATACACTTCCTATTAGATCTTTAAAACCATGCTGTGCATGTTCTCAAAGTGGACAGGAGCTTCACTGAGGAGAGCTCAGCCCAGTTGTCTTGGTGGTGAATGATGAACAGGTAGAAGTGACACTATAAGGAGTGACACACACATAAAAATAATAAATAAATATTTTTTTAAAATGGATGTCTTACACTGTTCCAAGGGGAAACAATTTCTAGGCTACATTACCAAAAAAAAAAAAAAAAAAAAAAACCAACAAAAAACAAAACAAAAAAAACTGGCACTAAGTAATTTGAACAAAATAGCCAATTTTCATTTTACTGTACGTAGTCTCATCAATTCCAGTCTAATAGGATTTTTCCCTATTTACATGCACTTAAGTGGCAAATGCACATTTCCCGTTCCAATGGCCAAAAATACTTTTTCACCTTGTCTGCCTGAACTCATCCAAAATGAGCAATGCAAAATTTGGTTTAGAGCCTGCAAATAGGAGAGCTCAGGTATCCGGATAACAAATATTTTCATGGGCTTTTCAGTGGCTTACAACCAGGACAGCTCTGCAGTGATTTATATGACTCCAGCAGCTCTAGGATGGCCTGTGTAAAATTAGCCGGTAATCACAACCCGGGATCTTAGCAGGCACGTTCCCCACCAACGGCAGCAGTGCCCAGCACTCAGAACTAGGACTGAGGATATCTGATTGCTGTTACAAGGACAAGGCTCCATAGTACAGCATTACGCTAGTATTTCACAGGATCAAAGCACAGGTTGTCTTATTTAGGCTATAAATATAGGTGCCACTATTTATGATTGCCCTGGTAGCACTTTGAGCAGGCATTGAACACAGTTTTTAGGGGCTGTGCAGAATTTGTCTTTCAAAACACGCGCCCTACAGACACTCAATGTTGGCTGTTTGCAGTCTAAGTTCCCATCGAGGTTCACATTTTTTAATGCACTAAAATGAAAATTGTCCATTGTTCCTGTCCATTGTTCAAGCCGTATCTTCCCCTTTCAGAGAAGCTCTCATGTCTGAGACCTCCCTGATGAAGACTTTTTTTGCATTACTATAACACCTTATTTAAGACAGACATGGTTATGAATCTCCACACAATGCAAGTCTCTACATCTTGCCAACAGCTGCTCTGGCCTGCGGGCTCCAGCTTCATCTGGAAAACAAACACACTTCTCTAAACTCTCATAAAACAGAATTATCTGTATAAGCTTCATTGAATGGGGCAGCAATATACTTTCTAATTTTTCCACGCTCTCAAACTGAAGATTGTAAATCAACGTCTGGAGCACTCATTGAAAATTAAATGAGTGCTTGTTTCAATCAGGAGCAACATCACCAACAAATGCTACATGAGTTTTTGAGATGCTTACCTACCCTCAGCCAGTCATCACTGAAAGGGCTGCCCATAATAATCACTTGACCTGCTGCAATTCCAGCCCCACAGATGGAGTGTTGCCCAGTGCTTATGCCAAGAACATAGGGACACACTTACTCCATGAAATCACACCAGGCTGGCACAGGTCACAAGGAAGCTCTTGGGAACTCATTAAATATCTACCATAAAGTCCACAGACCTAGCTGAAATTGCAATGATTTTTTTTCCCTGCCTCCAGTGCAACTCCATCTATCTGTGCCAAAACATGCAGGAAAGGCAGAGGCTGAAGTGCAGTATGTGTACTTTTTGTGTGGTGGAGATAATTCAGCAACATCTACATGGCCAGATCAGATACTAGTCTGATACCCCTTTTTTGTCACTGACCTCAAACCTACATCAGACTGTAGTCATTCTCATATCCTTGAATTAAAGCCAGAAGTTGATGAGAGACTCCCAGATCCAACACAACCAAAACACAAACCCAGAAATGCTACTTCCTTTCTTGAATGATTTTCCCTTAATGTGGAAGGACATGATTCAGAAAGACATCACATTTTGTGCTCTCAGCTCCTATTATGTTCACTCAGGTGAAAATGAGTACCTCATGCATCTAGATTCAGTTCTGCCACATTTTTCATTAATTTTGGTTAACTTATTTTTTTCCTACATTCCCCATACGTACCCTCTTCTAAAGAAGTAGCACATGTTAAAAGATGTTCTCTGCCTGCAGATGACACATCAATCTCAGCACTCACAAATACTGAGATGGAAAATAAGAACTGGACACCAGAAGCTGCATGCTTATTGAAAACATGTAGCTGGACAGTATCAACATGACACAAGGAGAGTAGATTAAAATTAACCTACATTTCTGTAATATCATCAAATAAATCGACCTGCTAATAAAAGGAAACACATTTCCATAGGAATACGAGTGGTATCCAAGTAACAATTCCACAGTGATATATTTTCAATTAAAGAATTACAATAGACTACTCTTATTTTTTCTCTCTAATGTTAGGTTGTAATTCATTATTGTACAGGCAGCTGAATATTAACTTACAGCTTCTGTTCTTTGTCTTTGTAGTAACTAGGAAACGTTTTCAAGGTCAAATCCTGATTTTATCACAAAGAAATCTACCAAGCAAATGTTTAAAGTTGAAGTTGCCTTGCTTTCCTTTATCTCGTGGCTTGTTCTTACATTTTATCAAGATATGGAAATATTGACAAAATCTGTGAGAAACTGACTGTCAGATTGCCAATGATGTGGAAGAGTGCGTAACGCAACAGAAGCAGTTGCAGCTATTTATTGCTATTCTGTGACCAAAAAAAGGCCAATTTTCCGCAAGACCACAAGACTCATCAGAAACATTTAATGAGTCAGTGTCTGCATAGGGCAACCCATTTCCTATTTAACTACCCATTTATGGTCACATTCTCTTAAATTGCAAGAGTGTGAAAATTAGAGGACTCATTCTTAAAACACAAAATGTGACCCTCAATTACCTTATTATCTGGTTGTATGGCATTCTATCACAACATATCATACACTAATATCCTATGATATTACAAAATGATGGCATATAGTCAAACTACAAATAAAATAAATTACATTCCAAAGTATTTTTTTATAAACAGCTATGTTTCTGTCAGTAATTACAGTTTTAAGTTTTGGACAGATAGCATCGATGCCTGAAAGAAAGAGAATAGCATTCTGTATTATCCAATTTCTGACTAAAACTCAGTTTCAGGAATTCAGAATTCATTTTGAATGCTAAATTGCATGGTCACTGAATTTAAAGCTTGGAAAAAAAAAACCCTCAGAACCTGAGAAAAACTTTTTTTTTTTTTCCCTTGAACTTGTTAGGAAAAGAAAAATAGGGGGATGGGGAAAGAGGGAATCAAGACGTTGTTGTTATACAGTGTCTGCGCAAGGATTATTTCAAGTTAGAAAGCTACCAAGAAATGCAAAAAAATATGACATGCTGAACAGTAGTTCCTGCTTCCCATGAAAGCCATCTGTTCTGTGTATGTACATGGTTTGAAAGACATTCCCGGCATTGTGTCAAGCCAAAGGAATCCCCACTAGAGTTACAGAAATATAAACTCTCTTTACACTGGCAGAAGGGCTCTGAAATGCAGTTCCAAAGACACGTATACCACATGGAGCAGAACCGTAACAGTTCTGCTGACATGCCATACGTTATGCAGGATTTTCTCATCTGATATTATATGATGAGAACTGAAACTTTAGCAGGGATAACATTGCAATACTTTGAATTAGAAATTCTTCAAATGAGCATGAGGCAAGTTCTCCACTCCTCTCCATGGCAAAATGGCATCATCACCCTTTTTCTCGTTTGCAGCTGACATGAAAAATGCCTGGAAAATATTTCCGAAATGGGATTAATTCCATAGCATGATTTTTGCCATTACTGGCTTTAATGAAAGAGAGACATGGCACAGTTTGAATTAAATACTTGTTCCATGTTCACTCTCAAATTCAGCTAGACACTTCGTGGAAATGAGAGTTTGAAAAGTGTAATAATTAATACTCGTGTAAGAAGGACAATCCTTCCTGTTCATCTGGCATTTTCACAGTCCCTATGTCAATTATACGACTGAGTTCAAATTGCAATTATTTTTCCTAGGGAGCAATTAAATACTGCTACCAATGTTCAGCATAAACACCGCTATAACTACAAGCAATGCTCAGATGACCAGCTCGGGTTCAAAGGTTCACTGCACATGAATATCCATAAATACCACTGACAGCTTTAGCAGTATAATGAACTTTGCAGCAACTCATGCAGGCAGTCTACTCAATACATGAACATAATGCCCTTAACTTTAAAGCAAGAAACTTCCAAAAGGAATTCTGAACAAGTGCTACGGCTGAGATAGTACATCTAAGAACTATTTAAGAAATATTCCAACCCTCTTTTTAAAAAGTTCTTCTCTGCTATGTTCATGTTTATTATTTGTGAAATCACCCTGTGGAATCATACAGTAGAACTGAATGAAACACGAGCTATTCACAGAAATGTTCAGTTCCACTGAATTGTCACGCTAATTAGTGGTGTATTTGTAACTCCGTTAATTTAACCATGTGACAATACAAATTACATACTCTTTGCTTTTTATAGAAGTACACAATATTTTATCTTTAAGATGCTTACATTTTTTCTTGCAAAACACACTACATCATGTCCACATATAAACAGATATTTATGGCATCCATTAAAATATACTCCCAGTTTCCAGCTCCAAAATCTGTGTTGAAGAAGCTTTACCTACTTGAAATTTAGGGAATATTTTCCAAGCACTCGTTCTGTTTCTTTAATTCCATTGCTAATTTTCCTAATCGCAAGGATGCTGCTGCTTTACTCCTGTGCAGAGCTGTAGTATGAACAATAGAGGAAGGTACTGCACAAATCTGCATACCTCATAAATGCTGCTAACAAAAATGAGAAAATTGAAAGCATGACATATTTACTGAGTCCAAGCATCAGGAATCTCAAAATGACATTAGAGGGAAACCAGAAGTATATATGATTATTAAGTTAATAGGGTTTTTGAGGGTACACACTAATTCTAGGTAATGACAACATCCCTTTCTATCTCCTTAATTAAGATGGAGAGCCTCTTTTAAGGTGTTTTTTGCTATTTTTTAAATTAGTACAGAAATTTAGCACATCAGTTTCTCCCTCATGAAATGAGCTAGTTTCTCACAGAACACCAGACAGAGCGAAACACATGAGACACCCCCTCCCCATCTACTTCTCAGATAGCTTAGCTGGCCTTGGTCTGAATAGCTTCAGCAGCAGCTCAAGGCAAGGCACTCAAGCACATCCAAAGCAGATGAGAAGCACTTACCAGTCCTGCCATCTCTCTTTGGGAGAAAGGCCAGAACCATCAGCAGATAAGCAGAAATATATTAAGTGCCTGCACATCTGCTCCAGTAGAAAACATCTGTCTGCATTCTGCTTTACCAATGTACTCACCTGGGACTCAGCACTGAAAGAGAGCTCAGCATCATCACAGATAATTATCGTGTAGAGTAGGAATATCAAGCACAGATTAAGGGCACTGCTTGGTCCAAATATAAACTGGAGATGTTTTTAATTATTTACTACTAATTTGCTTCCTGAATCTTATCATTAGATAAGCAAACTACTGAAGTTAACAGATTTTTTTGATTTTGAGCTCAGGTTATGTTTTAATCATCTATGATCACCAATTCTGCACAAGCACTTGCTGGAGTCTGATCTGCTTTGCTCACCTATAAACCAGGAGCTCACATGGCATATGCTACTGTATTAAATCTAAAATCCCTTTCTTCCTGAGTACACGGAGATCCTGACTTGGAAAAAGTGCTTCCCAGTTTGATCATGCTGAAAGACAGCAAAGATGCTAACTCATTTTTGGCCATGACAAGACCCACTTTTGTGCAGAGACACCCAAAACACATGTATTACTGCAGCCAGTTCCTCTTAACATAGTGGGGAAGTCTGCATGTAGTAACAACTGATGCACAGCTCTCTGTGAGTCCCAGGAAGGGTAGGTGGCAGGGAAAGGACCTGGTCTGTCTATACACATATGGTGCTTGGGAGATGGACAAATGGAGACTAGGTCACAAATCAGGTGACCCCCTTCCAGCTGATCACAAATTTTAAGTGAAGAGAAGGTTTGTAATTCAAGGAACAACAAATCAACGTAGTAGCTGTGCTGTCTTCATTTTCTGTGTCCGGTATTCTCTTCAAAACCTCTGTAAGGGATTTCCCCTAAACAGATGAGGCAGTTACCACAACTCTATTCAGTGGCTGAAGTAACTTAAATACTCCCATATTTTCTTTCATCTTCTTAAGAGCTGTTCAACCATATTCACACATAGCTTTTTAATGGGGGATCTGAATGATGCATTTATCACTTCTCTTAGATGAAAAGCCCTCTAACCCTGTTAGGACACAGGCTAATATCCAGAAAACAGCACTACTTTTTTTCCTGCACATTTACAAGCTTGCACAAGCCTGATACAAGTCTGAAAAGTAACACAAAAAAATGTAGTTATCTGAATATCCTAATTGCAAATTAGTAGATTACTGTAATTTTTGATAGTTCTTAAAACACTACAAATGCTGCATTAAATTTTCTCAAAGATGCAGAAATGTAGTTTTAAAGCATTTATTGTAGCCCCCCTCTGATAACTGAAAGGCCATTGCAGTAATAAAAATACTTCATTTTCAGGACTGAAGTACTATAACTACTCAAAACATACACTGGTTCAGATGGTAATTTATACATACACCTAGAACACAAATAACAGCCTCAAAGCTAGAGATGAAGAGCAAGCTATCTCAAAGGAAGCAGAATAAGCTGGATAGGGAAGAGCAACATGCAGAATTAAGGAGCATGAGAAAGGCCATATGGAGCCCAGCAGCAGTGCATGGATGAGAATGGCAAGTCGTCCATTGGCTGAGTGTGGTCACTCTCAGCTGTGACCCTGATTTTCTGCCAAATATTGAAAAGACAATAATTCTACAATAATAGCCACATCTGCAGTAGGCTCTGAGAACTAAATAGTATTGCTTTTTTTTTTTTCTTTTAGTTTATTTATTCAACTTGTTAAATCCAGACACACTGAAGAAGTGTTATTTCTCAGAACTGTTACCAAATCAAGATGTTATTTCCATGTTTCCTTAAGAGGCAACTGTCTATCTTTTAAAATGTACTGTTTAAAAATACAGTCTAAGTATGAAAGTGAAATCACCACAGTGTTTAAAAATTTTGCTACAACAAATGTTATTTAGTTTCCAGGTTACATACTGGTGCTGACAGCCTGTAGGAGTAAAAGGGGTATGTAAATAGCTCCTAGGAAAAGAAAAATTATATACGCTGAGAATTTTTATTAAAAATCACTTCCATGAGCCAAATAAACCTAAAATGTGCCCTATTTGTTCAAAAACTCTTATGGTGCATGACTCAGCATCTTGATTATTTCAGTAGCTTGTTAGTCTTGATGTCAGATTTGGATGAATGGACCCATAAGGTTGTTATCTTGAAGAGATAATATATACACACACCTTGTTTTTCTAAAGTTCTTTACTGAAACAATGATGAATTTAAAGGAACTTTCCTACAAGACCCTGATTAGGGTCTCTCTAGTAAGAGTTTAGGGCATTCACACCTTAAAAAAGACAATAAACAATTAAAAGTCAATAGATAGTAGAAGGGATTAAATTCAGTGCACTTACAGAACAAAAAAAAGCACAGGACTTTCATATCTAATGCCTATATTGAATCACCTCCATGAAATTAGGTAGCCAAGTAGGAAATACAGATGAAACATTGGCATTGGCTGTACAGGTAGCTCACAGAAGTCGTGAGCTACCACGTCGTGAGCTATCAAACACTACATATAAGAGAACATTAGCATTCCGATGGACAGAGATCTTGCAAGGAAGAAGAGGGGAGTTGCTACGGTGTGAGTCTCTGTAACAGCTGCACAAAAAGATGAATTAAAATCTGACATCAGAATACTTTCTTGCCAACAGGATAGTTCTCTACGTTGCAGCTTCATTTGCCTATTTCAAATATCAAAGTTTTTTACATGTCATGAAACCACTACTTATGAAACAGACATGAAATGTACTAAAGTAATAATCCACAACGCTAACTGTAGATTGTTAATTGATAATCTACAGTCAATGTCACATTTATTAGCTACTTAATACCCATCAGTTGGCCTTGACAAATTACTTTGTATATACACTGAAAAGTCACCATTTTTTTGTTCTAAATTGATTTGTTATTTTTTTTTTGTGTGTGTGTGCTCCCTTTTATGCCTTCAGCTCATAACCATATGGAGTCTTTCCGACTGTTCAGTCTTATTTGCCCCACCAATTCCTTGCTCAAATATACATACTCTATAAAAACATGTAGCTTATATCAAAGAATCGTAGAATGGCCTGGGTTGAAAAGGACCATAGTGATCACTGAGTTTCAACTCCCCTGCTATGTGCAGGGTCACCAACCACTAGACCAGGCTGCCCAGAGCCACATCCAGCCTGGCCTTGAATGCCTCCAGGGATGGGGCATCCACAACCTCCTTGGGCAACCTGCTCCAGTGTGTCGCCACCCTCTATGTGAAAAACTTCCTCCTAATATCCAACCTACACCTCCCCATCTCAGTTTAAAACCATTCCCCCTTGTCCTATCACTATCTACCCTTGTAAACAGCCGTTCCCCTTCCTGTTTATATGCTCCCTTCAAGTACTCGAAGGCCACAATGAGGTCTCCCCGGAGCCTTCTCTTCTTCAAGCTAAACAATCCCAGTTCTCTCAACCTTTCCTCACAGGAGAGGTGCTCCAGCCCTCTGACCATCTTAGTGACCCTCCTCTGGACCCGCACCAAGAGCTCCACATCCTTTCTGTACTGGGGGCCCCAGGCCTGGATGATGCAGTACTCCAGATGGGGTCTCACAAAGGCTGAGCAGAGCAGCACAATCACCTCCCTCTTCCTGTTGGCCACCCCTTTTTTAATGCAGCCCAGAACACAGTTGGCCTTCCAGGCTGCAAGCTCACACTGCTGGCTCATGTCCAGCTTCTCATCCACCAGGACCCCTTCTCCGCAGGGCTGCTCTCAAGGAGATCTTCCCCCAGTTTGTATAAATACCTGGGATTGCCCTGACTGAAGTGCAGCACCCTGCATTTGGCCTTACTGAACCTCATTAGATTTTCATGGGCCCACTTCTTCAGCCTGTCAAGGGCCCTCTGGATGGCTTCCCTTCCCTCCAATGTATCGACTGCACTGCTCAGCTTGGTGTCATCTGCAAACTTGCTGAGGGTGCACTTGATGCCATTGTCTATGTCATTGATGAAGATGTTGAAGAGCACTGGTTCCAAGACCGACCCCTGAGGGACACCGCTTGTGACCGGCCTCCACCCTGACACAGAACCATCGATCACAACCCTTTGGCTGTGTCCAGCCAGCCAATTCCTAATCCATTGAACAGTCCATCCGTCAAATCCACACCTCTCCAACTTAGAAGGATGTTGTGAGGGACCATGTCAGAGGCTTTGCAGAAGTCCAGGTAGATGACATCCATCGCCCTTCCCCTGTCTACCGAAGCCATCACTCTATCATAGAAGGCCACCAGATTGGTCAGGCAAGATCTGCCCTTGATGAAGCCATGCTGGCTGTCTCGAGTCACCTCTTTATCTCATATATATTTTTTCCTCTGAAATATTAAATTTATGGGGGCACAGGGAAAATAATTTCCTTAATATTCACATTCTAAGCTGTGTAATGGGAACAAAACAAAACAAAAAGTTTCAGAAGACTGCCACTACCTCCTTGTACATCAACAGCCTCAATCAGAAGCAATTGTTCACAAGCTTTATGGGGGATATAGGAAGTGCAGTTAAAGGGGACTCTTTGAGACCATTAACTCCTTACTTTCATGTCAGAAAAGCTGGCTTCTTTCTAGCAAGTATGGATAAAACACAAAAATGGATTTACCATTTCAAGACATTTGCACAAGAACAGAATCATGTTTCAATACAGAATTCATTGATCCCAGAAGGCATTTAATCCTTTACGTATGCAGTGCCATGAGTAGTTTTTATTCAGTTTCCAGCATTCATACTTTTTTTTTTTTTTTTTTCTTCCAAATACTGAATGATGTTCTTTGCAAGTGAATTACTACTCTGCTATTGCTAACATTTAGCATAGATAAATAGGCTATAGATCATAGCCAGGATCACTTTGGGAGGTACTCAGGTCTGACTATATTAAAATTTGGAATTAACATAAACAATGATCCACATCCAAAGCTGAATTTTATGAAATCAAATGCTGCACTTGTCATCTCCATTCTATGAAACAATAGATATCACTTGTGTTTGTATTTGCCTGTGGCAATCTAGAAATAACTAAATCTGGAACCAAAAGAACCCTAGCTAATCCATGAAATCTGAAACTCTCGGGAAAGGAGAAATGGAAGTACTTGAAATGACAAATTAGATATCTATATTGTAAGGAGAATATTTTGAGTATGTTACATACTTCTAGAAACCCTGCATTGTAAATCATAACTAGAACTGTGAATCCATTAATCATCATTGTACATACAAAATAGACATAACAAGGAGATATTTATTAAGAAACCCTGAAACTGCCTGGGAAACCTTTCATACAGTCAGAAGGACAGCAGTTATCAACTAAAAGAGCTCAGTCGGGCTTAGTCTGAATAGCCAGCAACAAGAGGTCAAGACAAAACACCCAACCACCACAGCAAAGGCAAAAGAGGAGTACTCACCGGTCCTACTACCCTTCTTTAGGAAAGAGGTTGTAATAACTAGTACATAAGCAGTAATGTATTAATACCTGTACATCTGTTCCAGCCATAAACACCTGTCTGCAACTTACTTTAACAATGTACCCACTTGAGATTCACCACTGTGAGGGAGTGGAACATCATCTTTGATAACAACCATGGAGATAAAGAATTTTAAGAATAGGTGTGGAGCAATACATGACCTAGATATAAACTAGAGATAGAGATTTTTATAACCAATTTACTTTCCAACATGAGAAAAACTGAGATTAGATTTTAAAGATGAGCAAACTATCAAGTCTAACATGCCTTACTCTTCACTAACAGGAAGAAGCATCCTGCAGTCATTTGTGGTAAACACTGTCTGTGAGGCTGAACCCTAACACTTATACTCACCCACAACTTGAAGAAGAGTTTGGATTTTCTGAGCTCTTTGGAATTTTAGCTTTTTTTTTTTCTTTTCATTGCCATTTCTCAGTGAGATTTTTTTTTTCTGTTTCAAACATCTCCATAATCTTGTATCTCAAAGGTCCAATTTTACAACAGGAAAAATTGTAACAATTTCTGTGGCACTGGCAAATCTATGGGTGCATGGGTGCATCTATGGGTTGCTTCAAGAAAAATGTGTGGATTTTTTTGATGTGTTTCAAACATTATTTTGAGTAAGAAGCTCATCAAATGCTAGGAAATGGAACTGAAACTTCCTCTCAGATACCAAGCAAGCATTACACTGTGCCCTTTTGGCAAGGGGGTAAATATTGGCAAGACGGATTACAAGGGAGACAATAAGATCCACATTGTTATACACTATTGTCTATACATTTGGAGTAGCACTTAAGTCTTTGTAGGCTGGGATTTTCAGGAGTGGTAAAAGCACACTGCAATCCTTCTGGCCATGCTCATGTTTCCTTTCTTATTTAACATTAAAGGCTCATTTGTAGCTTCAGCTGAATTACTAAAAATCAGATTATTTGAGCGTAAGAAATTATTTTTTCCCTACACTCAGCTTCAAGCCTTTGGTAATCATGCTTTCAAACTTCTCCCTGACATCATGAGAAATGGAAACCTAGTTTTCCTTTTATTTTGCATGAAAGCATAAATTTTCATGTGATCATTTGACTGCAGACACAGGGATATCAAACAAAGAGCAGTTACTGGGAGGCTAATGATGAGATTACAAAAGCTGGCAGCACTGTGCTGCCATTCAGAGAGTTGCAGGGGGATGTTGACAAAACTACCCACTTATTCCCTATTGAAAATGCTCATTCACTGCAATTTATCTTAAAAACTACTACAAATGAGACTTCCTAAACCATTTGTTTTCATCATAACTTTAAGACCTTGTTTCTTGCACATAAGCTGCCTTCCCTGGTGTGATCACTGAGGGACGCCTGGAGTCTTATTTGCCCTGAGCCTGCTCATGCTGAGTTGCTGGCTGCTTTTCCATTAGGAGGGAAGAAGGACCTCAGGGAGACTCCCCAGGAAAGAAACTTGTAGGAAAGAAGGCATGAAACACATCCTGAATCATGATACTGGTTGGCATCATACAACTCCTGAATTCTGTATATATGCAACAGAAATATTCCCAGCTATTCCCATCGCTGGCAAACACACAACAGGAGAATGAGCTGAATGTGTGACTTGTGAGCACTTGCGAGCTGAATGTGAGCACAAAATGCAAGTGAGCATGTGAAGTGTAACAGCAAAACTACCTGTAAAGAGAGTCCTAGGATACTGGGAGATGCTGTGGCAAAACCAGCTGAGGAAGTGATCGTCCATCCACTTCAAATAAACATGGAGAAGCAGTGAGCAACCACTACCAATTCCTGACCTGCCTTCTCTTAAACAGAGACGGGATAGCAATATAAGTAAACTATAAGGCAACACCTGTTTTTCTTTTAAATTCCAGAAGTGTATGCATTCACATTACTGCAGAAGTTTAACAGGATGCTTTAGTGATCTCTTAGCAATTAAACAGCGGACAAAATTGAAATTCTAATTTCTGCAAAGCAAGCATAAGAAAGAAAGAAAAAAAAAAGAGTAAAAAAAAAAAAAACAGGAAAGGCAGCCTGCATCATCTATCCTTCACCTCCTTATCACTTCAAAGTATTTGTAGAACAAATACCATATTTTGTTCTAGGTCGTGCAACTTTCTGTCCCCTGCTTGGGAAGATGAGATTAGCCAGACAAAACAAGAGGGAAGCCCTCAGAATAGGAAGTAGCTTTAAACCTGGGAAGCCTGCTCAAGTCTGCAGTCTGCTTTGTTACTGGTAGCTGGTATGAGCAAGTTATAAAAATGAGAATAAAACACAAACTGAAACAGTGCACGTCAGCACAAGTTTAAACTTTCAGCTCTCCATTTTGAAATCTATCATCAGTGAGCAATTATCATAAATAGTTGACCCTTGCTCATGCTGGCCAAACTGACATGAGTTAAGATAGGCTATGCTTTTGGCACTGTTTAGTGTTTGCTTGCTTTACATTTATGTCAGGGCCATGGAAACCTACAAACAACGAGTCCGTAAAACAATACTGTGTTTCTATGGTTAAATACTGTGGTTTTAAGCAAGATCAGTTTAATAGCTAACGCTTTCTTATTTTTTAAAGTAGGAAACAATTTTTGAATTTCTTTACAGATGTTCTTTATATAAAAAGATTAAAACAAAAAAGTTGCAAAATAAATGGCTTACGGTTCAGGGAGTATTAATGAGGTAAGACATTTCCAAAGAGACCAGAGAGTGACAGCAGCACGCAGAAGGCGGCGGTGCTGCAGCCACAGAGCTGTCCCCCAGCAGCGAGCTCCCACTGGAGCAACGCAAAGTGAGGAGACAGAGAAAAGAAGGGCAGAAAAAAAAAACTGTCGCGAGTTCATGCACCCCCATTACGAATTCATTTTAATTAAACAAAGAGATTATACAGACATTGCTGACAGGGATTATCAAAATAGAATGGCGCCACCTGCCCCTTGCAACCCAATTAATTAGTGGAGAATCTGAGGTGCCAATTATCATGAAGCAATAGGAAAGGATCAGTAAACATAGCTCATGGTGAACTTGAAAATTAACTCTTTCAACTCAAGCCCCACAGCCTTCTGCTCAGTGGTCCTCCAAAAGCCACATACTGACAACACAAGGGACTTCTGCAGAGCCTTGTTTCTCATGGTCTCAGGAAGAATGACCACTTGTACTCCTCCTAACGTCACCATGTAGATTCTAAATTACATTATGAAACTTAAAATGATATTTCTACCATTTAAGTTTCACAGGTCTCCTCAAAACAAAAGATGGACTTTTAACTGTGGTTGAGGTACATCAAGAAGATGTAGATCATTTCCCGTGCCATACCAGACAGAAAAGACAGAAAAGGGACAGAAAAGACAGAAAAACTCTAGCTAGAATTCCAATTATTGACAAAAATCAGGCTGCAGTCAGAATCACTCAAAACCTGTTTGATGGTAGAGTTTCTCCTCCTGCTAAAACATTCAAAACTGAACCTCCTCTAAATCTGCAGGCTTGAAGCTGTGTCATAAAGAAGAATTAGTATTTCATATATGCGGCTTCTGCATTTTTTCCAGCCTTTGGAACCAACTTCAGCAGAACAGTAATCTCCTGATTTCTCTGAAGAAACAATGCTAGTATGTTTTATGCATATTTGTAGTAACCCCTTTAACCCTACTTCATGGTGACCTGAAGGTCATTAAAAAAAAAAAAAAAAAAAAAAGGACAGTCAGGTGCAAAACTACAGAACATTTTTCCACTTAATTTCACTGAACAATAATTTACTTTAGAAAACGTTTACCTCTTTACTATGCATGTGCTCATTTTATGGTTACACTGACAGCTGGTAAAGGTAAGACAGAATAATAAATCTGCCCTGAAGATCCATACATAGTGACAAAAAGCTGGATGAAGCCTCAACTAGCCCCATGTAAATTCCATGTAGTTCCATTCGCTCTGCAGGATTCAAGGTGGAGGTGAATATTTCTCCCTTGCATTGTTATGCATTGTTTCTAATTTATTGCATTTGCAATTTAGAAGTGTCGAACATGAGCAAGTGTATCATTAAGTAGCTGCTGTAGTAATTTAAACAGAAAAGAATAATTTCAAAATCGTTTGTACTGTCAACATTCTCCAATACTCCTATAAATAACAATCACAACAGAGTATCTTCAACCAGGTAATGCAATTGAATTTAAATTAATCACACAATGAATGCTGCATGATACATAGTTACATTTCAGTACCTATCACAAGAACTGCTCAAACACAAAATGAATATCCAAATATTTTAACAAAAGCACAATGAAATACAACAGATTTTAAAAGCAAGTCTGCTTGCAATTCCAAACCATTTTCCCCAGAATCAGTGCTGAATCTCTACTCAGTGGCTTTCATTGTTTCTGGATCAGAAAGCAAAAGGTGAAGTTGGACTATACAAAGTTTGTCACTCTCTACACACAGGAGTTGTGAACTGAGAGCAGGATGTGCCTGCACTTGGTGCAGCACGCTCCAAAGGGAAGCACCAAACTGGCAGGACTCAGAGTGCCAGAACACTGGCACCAGCAAGCTTGGTGGGACCTTGCATACCTGTGGGGTGTGAAAAGGCCACTGGCACTCATCGGCAGCCATCAGGATTGAGTTCATCTTATCAAATGGGCCTTTGAGTGCATTGTGAAGTAATTTACCAACCGAAAAAATCATAACGATTTTCCACTTCATTTACTTCAACAGTAGCTACGTAATGTCAATAGTTTTAAACATTTAATTAGACACACCACGTGTTTTATGCTCCACTAATTACATAAAATTGTGCTCAATAATTTTCTTCCCATTGAAACAAACCTTCAGCAGCTGTTAAAACACTAATTGGGCAAATGCCTCCACGCAACGCATTTGACCAGGAGCCAAGTGAGTTTCTCCTGAACGGTGAGCAGGGTTTTTTCCAATATCCGCGATGGAACAGTAAACGCGTGTCAATCTGTTAGCCAAGGGTGAACTCAAAACATTTACTTTGGCTGTCACCTTTAAAAACTAACATAATATATAAAATGCAACAGTTCAGAAAGATGTTTAATTATACTGGGCTCTTAATTTTCCCTGCTTCCATTTTTACCTCCAAAGAGCAGCTAAATTTGACACAGAGCTTGTCATTTACAATCTCATATGAAATCAACACGTTTTATTACATTGGGGCTGCTTTGCAAATGTTATCACAGTATCGCAAATGGAACTGCATGCTCAGTCACATTGCTGAGCCTGGGAAGGATGAGGGCCTTTGTACTGCAAGAGATTTTATTTCTATAATATTTAAACAGCTTGGTCATAAACAAATATTTGAGCCCCAGCAATCTGTGCATACAGTTGTACGGGATGTAAAAGCTTATTTCAGTCTTCAATGAAAAGATCACTTCAAGAACTATTTTTGCTTTAGATATTCTTACAAAAAGGCACAAAGTTTTACAATCAACAAGTCTGGGGTGATCCAATCACAATCTGAATTGAATCAGCCCCTCTAAATCACTCAAATGGCCTCACATGGAGCTTTTAGCCTTGGATGTAGCTCCATTAAAATTAGGTTCTCTTAATTAGTAACTAAGTCTGTACAGCTGCAGGCTTAATCCTGGCACTCCTATGAAGATGGAGGCCAAGCAGAAGGAACTGAACAGCCAACAAGAGCCAATTGTCAAAAACATTTTCCTACCTTGGCAGGCCCCAGGCCCACCTACAGCTCTCTGAAATCAGGAGCTTAGTTCCAATCATATCAAGATGATGATATCCACTTCAGGATATGGGGAAAGAATTCCTAAAAGAAGAAACTGCCTGCATTAGCTTGCCTTGGAGTTTCACAGGGGCGTTTGTCTTTACATATGTAGTTTGGGATGACCTAGATGACTGCATATTCTAAAGTTCAAAAGAAAATAAATTTTCTGTCTTTGACATAGTTTGACAAATTCCTAAACATCATCATCTGTGTATGAATGTTGCTTTTACAGCACAGGTAGTATGCCAAAATGCCTGGTATACTACACATAATAGGTCTTATGTTTTAAGTTTATATTAGCTTTTGTTGAATTTTATTAACTATGGATTTTCTATTATTCTTTTTTATTATTTTTAATCATTTCCAGTAATCCAATTTACAAAATACTTCAAAAATATATTGTATGTGTAGGCTTATTTAATTTATATACTCCCTATATTCCATGTAAAAAAAAAAGTCATTAATTATTGTTCTCAAAATAATTCGAGATTTACCCCAAATGCCAATTATAAATCAGCACCGCAGCACTTGCTAAAACAATACCTTGGTTTACAATCCCTTGTTTGTGTGAACCATTAACTCCGAGAAGAAAATGAATCATACATCTTTCTACTAAAATAGAAAGCTTGCCAACACTTGTGGGAATCTTTCCAAAACACTTCTGGAAAATTAAGGAGCACATGCTCTTTGCTTCTTTTCCCACTGTCATTACCATCTACATCAGGTGCACTGTGGAATATTATTTCTTAATTTGCATCTCTGAAGTTAGTTACACTGCTAAAAAATCCACATATCCATTCCATCACTGAAAATCATCAGAACAGTTCTACTTTAATGAATTCATATAGTTCCTATAGATCTCACTGCGTCTATACAGAGGAAATAAACATTTTCTTTTTTCAAAAAAAAAAAAAAAACCACACAAAAAGCACTAAATAAAGGTAGCATCCGTATCTAAATTCAAACAGATTTTCTACCCTTTTATTTTACACTGAAAACCCTGCCAGTGCAACAACATACAAGAGTTGAACTTGACGATCCTTGCAGATCTGGACATTCTATGATTCTGTGATTTGCAAGAAAATATTTCCTGGGTAAAGGAGTGCATTCACTCTCTGTACATTGGATGAGGGAAAAGGCTAAAACAAAAAAAGATTCTTCCTTGCAGGCTTTCCATTCTCCATGACATCACTAAACATCTGCAGATCCAAACAACTCCAGACATAGATTAGAAAGTCTGGCTCCATGAAACCCCCAGGACTAGCATCTTCCTTTGCCTGGTTTTTGGAAGTTCCCAATTTAGCCCACTTCTTAGGCCATTTTTGCAGGCAGGGAGATGCTTTTATGAAGCATACAAAGGAAGGTACAACTCTTTGTCTAACGCATAACAGTAAAAATCCCTTTTTAATAAATTATACTAAGATGAAATACGTGAACAAATAGAAGCCTTATTACATGAAACTAAAAATAAAATTTCAAGCACCTCTCCTACACTAAAGGTCTACAGCATTCTTCCTAGTAATTAAGACACCATTTAATCTCCCCTTAAACTCCTATGTGCCAAAACAGAGTTCCCATTCTGATCTCTTTACTTCATAAATGAAAATAACAAATTTAGCATTTAGTTGTCCAAATTGCATCTACATATAACTCTAGCAGGCTGATCTAAGAAAACATCATCTGAGAAGCTGATTAGGGTGCAAAAAAACACTAATGCAAGACAAATAATTAATGGCAGACTTTTTTGTGCTGTTGGAGATGACATTTTCCATCCTCTTTTCACAAAGGTGTCAGAAAGTCTTATACTCTCATTAGAAAGTATGTCCATATATATATAGCTACTACATGACCTGTAATTTCTATATACCTGTAAATCATCTTTCTTGTATGATCACTTGGAGCATCTTTTGTTGGTGCCTTTTGCGTGGACTTGTTTAAAATAATGTAGGGATGTTATACAGGAATGCTGTATTCTCTAACAAGAATAAATTCTAAGAATTCTAAGAATTCTAAGAATTCTAAGAAAAAAAACTTTAAGATATGACTTTTTCTATCATCATCATTACAGAACAGTTATACATCGAAAGTAAAGCTCATCAAGCAAGCTAGCACAAGCATTTTTATAGATTTTTTTTGTGTATATAAAGCTGTGAAAATTCACTTACTGAAGTGCTCTTCCAGGAAATAGTAGTGGAAATTGTTCCACTAGTGTGGAACAGTTCTGCAGTACACTCCATTCTGCACCAAGCCCCCGCACATGCCAGGAGACACTCACAGCAAGAATCCAGTGTGTCATTCCAACACTTTTGTCACACAATCTGAAGATGCATTTTAGCTTCAATGCTAATGCGATGGCACTTCCCTGATACATGAACACCCATTTTGAATTCACCTTGCAGAGGAAGACTCCAATGCACAGTGTTAGCTTTGAACGAGCTGAATAAGGAGTTTGATAGAGTACAGCTGAATCATTCACCCCAGTTAATGTGTCTTCCACCATTCCACTTACAGTTACCTGCCTTGACCATGAGATGGAATTAGATGACTTCCCAAGAACTCTTCCAATCTGAACAACCCAATCATACCCTCAGAACCTTAATAATTACATCAGACAGCAGTAACTTCAGTATCTTCATGTGCAGCTGATTTTCTAAATCTTCCGTCTTAATACAAGAGACCATTATATCTACCCCCTGCAGTCTGGATATCTCAATGACTTTCTTATAATGTATGGCATGCAACAGAACTCAGAGGCCACAAGGTCATCGTCTCTTTCCAGTTTCCTCCTGTTTGCTGTATTTACTTAAAGAAAATTTCCTTTATCAACCACAGCCATGTTCTTAAAAATGTGTTTGTTTCAATAAAAGTGACTTACTATTTTATGGAAGTCTAAGGCCAATGACCCAAATCCTATAAATCAAATATATTTTTTCTCACAGAATCCTAACTATGTTGCTTTTTTCTCAGTAGCAGAGAAAGCATCTTATTATAAACAGCTACATTTTTTGCCTACACTAAAAATTCTGTATTAAAAATATAGTAAATGAGTGACAGATGTTTGAAACAGTGGACCTA
Organism: Gallus gallus; assembly: GCF_016699485.2. Lineage (NCBI taxonomy): Eukaryota > Metazoa > Chordata > Aves > Galliformes > Phasianidae > Gallus > Gallus gallus. Next base: position 58,004,706 of record NC_052535.1, on the reverse strand, counting down.
CAATGAAGTATTAAATATTGCTGGCACACTGAGTCCTTTGGTACAGTTTAGTCTGTTTTTGCAATTGGCATGTTTTCACAGCTGTAAAAGCACCAGAAATTACTGTCTTTGCTCCAATATTAATATAAAAATCAATGAAAAAACACAGCAGACGGTTGAACGGATTAGACTATTGTTCATACATACTATTAATAAAATCATTTGCTTTTATTAGTTAATATTAAAATCAAATGTTTTTAAGTTGCTGGAGAAGTAGTGTCATTTTGAATATTACATGGATTGTCTATGTAAAATTTCACTTTCTATCAAAACAAAGTTGCAAGCCTCATTACAAAATCAAGCCTGCTACTTAATTTTATGCTCAATAAGAAAGTCTGAACAACAGCAGCATGGAGAGCACAGACAACCTTGTGTGATATACTTACAAACTTGAGCTAAGTATACAGTGTTGAGGTGAAAGCCCTTTTCCACTATTACTGGTAAATGTCTTAGGGCTACATGAGCAAGAAGTTGAGATAATATGTGAAAGCACACACTGAGGCACAGTAATTCTGATATTAATACACGCTACTCATAAATAAGAAGGGCAAGGACATAAAATATACAATGAATAATAATAGAAAAATTTGAAGACCTGGATCCAGTAACTACAGGCTTGATTTCAGCAGCATTATAATCACATCACAACCTGCCCACCACTGCACAATTAACGTTAATCTGTGGCTCTCACCAGAGGAAATGAGGAGTACACATCAGTAGCACTTCATTTTTGATCTCCTGCTACATTAAAGGTTTGATTTCTGCATCCCAGTTCAATGACATAGAGCTCCAAAATCAAACAGTAATAGTTCATGCTACCAGCCAGATTTCATCCCAGACTTCGTCTCATTTATTTGAGTACCAGCTAAGCAACCTGTGACCATTGTAATCCTCACGAAGTAATGCCTACTTAAGTCAGCAACCAGCTTGAAACAGTAATAGTGATTGCTATGTGATGTCAGAAGTTTGATTTTTCCTTTAGTGAGTCCCGCTCCCAATATCAATTAGTAACATTAATTCTTGTGACATGACATGAAACTCTCTTACTACTCAAAGCAATATGGACAGGAAACAAAAACCTGCATTTGTTGTTACATAAAGTGTGGAGGATTAGCTTGAACCTCTGAAGGAACTGGAAAAAGAAAACGAACTAATTCAAAGTATAGGTATCAATGTTGAAGTTTATGATGGGCTGCTGAAGAAAGACAAAACTTTATGAAAGTCTGGAAACAGTATTTTAAAAGCTAGGGCAGGTGGGGGAGAGGAGAGGTGAAAGGGTAGAATTGAGCCAAGGACTCTGCATGCTGAGACTGACCGAGAGGCAAAACGTTAACGTCTACAGTAATAGAAACAAAATCCCACAAGGCTTACTGTCTAACAGCAAAACTCATATTCAGTAATTGAATTCCCTGGGCTAGAGTTGGTTTTGTTTTTATTTTTTTTCCAGAAGAAATGTGTGTGGCACAAATTCTTCTACTCACCTTGCTACACAGAGTGCTGCAATTTGTAACCAGCATTTAACATGACTGTATTTTACCCAGATAGCTAAAAAAGACAACAAAACTAACAAAGAGAATCACACACACAAAAATAAAACTGAAAATGTCAGTGATCCAAGTGAATCACAATTTTTCAGCCTCTAGAAAGTAAAATGCTACCTGCCTCAAGTAGATCCTGGAGGACAGTCGTGAACCTAGAGACCTGTGCTCAGTGAGATTCAAAATAGATATGGATGTGGCACTGAGGGACATGGTTTAGTGATGAGACTCCATAGGTGAAGTTGATGGTCAGACTTCCCAATCTTGAAGGTTTTCCCCGACACAGATGGCTCTAGTTAACCCTATGACATACCTAATTATTGACTTGAAGGGTTGACTATTGCAGTGCTGGCAGTCAGTCAACAAAGTGAGAACAGCTTGCAGTGGCAGCAAATTGCAAGCATCAATGCTTACAGCCGTACCCATGTCTTAGCAAGCATTGCTATCGCAGTGATAACATCTCACATGGAACCCCACTGACTTCACTCCTCAAGGGATACAGTGGCACAAAGTAGCTAGGCTGCCATGGAGGCCAGTACAGTCCATCATGTAGAGAAACAAACATTATGGTTAGAGGGAAAAAAGCTCAGGAGCTATAAAACTTGGGACGATAGAGAAAAAGGGGGAGTAAAAACAATCTCTGAGTAGAAAAACAGTATAAATTTATTGAATAAATTATTTACTGGAATTATTCACTTAGCTTCAATTACAATCTACCCATTCTATTCTTCGTCTACATTAAATTATAATAAATTATTCTATAATAACTTGGCATCATGCCTGCTGATTTACAATAGCTTATTTATTCAGAAAACAAAAGTCTGATGCTGTGTAGACTTCCCTAGGATTTAGATGTGCACACCTGGACATCTACATAAGACAGTTTCTTTTTGAGAAACTCATTCCCTCTCCCAAATTATGGAGCATATAATATTTAAATTGCTACCAGATATTCTGAATAATATAAAAATAGGCCCAAGATATCAGAATAATCTTAAAAATATCCTGCTGCTTTCCTGAAGAGTTTGGCATACATCCTTTACTGAATACAGAAACACAGTTCTGAGAATATATACTCTCCATCTTTCAGGTCTCTTTGCTGAAAAGATGTTTTATGACTCTTCTGAATGAAAAATATGTTATTCTCCTTTACCAGATCATCTTTGACAATCTTAAAGTACTGTAGTTAAAAACTAATTCAACTAGGACTCAGAAAAAGGAAAAACACAAGGATTGCTTTTATATGTCATATATATATATATATATATATAAACTTTAATTTACACAGAAACACAAAATTTATTTTTTTGTTAAGCATCCCAATTTGTGATAGGATAAAACATTCAAAGGAAAACGTCTACTTATATTGAGATAACAGTAGGGGAAGTATGCCATTAAACCAAAGGTTTTAAGCTGGAAGAGCCTGCTCAGTTCCTTCCCTCATCCCCATCCTATTGCAACCACTACTCTTATAAACTAAACTTACACTTTATTTCTAATTGTTTATACACATTAATTTTTACATCTTAGTATGACAGAATTCTTTGAGTTGGAAAAGACCCTTTAATGTCGTCTTGTCAAACTCTCCTTCAATGAACAGGGGCAATGAACAGCTTGATCAGGCTGCTCAGAGCCCCTTCCAGCTACCTTGAATGTCTCCAGGGACAGAGGATCTACCACCTTCCTTGGTAAGCTGTGCCAGTGTCTCACCATACTTACCATAAAAAAATTTTTTTTTGGTATCCAGTCTAAATCTCTCCCCTTTTAGTTTGAAACCATTTTCCCTTGTCCTATCACAACAGACCCTGCTAAAGAGGCTGTCCCCTTCTTTCTTACAGCTCCCCTTCAGATACTGAAAGGCCACTATCAGTTCTCACTAGAGCTCTCTCTTCTCCAGGCTGAACAGCCCCAGCTCTTTCAGCCTGTCCTCGTAGGAGAGGTGTTCCATCCCTTGGATCATTTCTGTGGCCCTCCTCTTGATGTGCTTCTATAGGTCCATTTCTCTCCTGTACTGAGAACTCTACATCTGGATACAGTACTCCAGGCTAAGTCTCATCAGTGCAAAGTAGAGGGACAGCATCACCTTCCTCAAACTGCTGACTATGTAACTTCTGATGAAGCCCAGGATATGGTTGGCTTTCTAGGCTGTAAGGGCCAGCTCATGTCCAGCTTCCCATCCACCAGTACCCCCATATCCTTTTCAGCAGGGCTTTGCTCTACTCTTCCATATCCCAGCTTGTAAAGATAGTATCTTCCTTGACTCCAGCACAGTTTGTATTGTATTTAGGAGGAAAAAACAAAATAAATAATGAAATAGCAAGCATTTTTTAAATTTTTCTATATTTTAATGGTCCCTTATGAACCACCACCACTACAGAGCAACCCACAGCCAAGGTCTTATGAGTCTGCTGGAGCAGAGGCTGCTGCCAGAGCAGCAGGAAGCAGGACAAACTCCACTGGGAGGGTGGGGGCAATTCCAAAGGTGCAAGACAGCTAGTGGACATACACTGAACAGGACAGATTCATTCTCTCCCTGATGACAGATCAAGATGAATTTATCAGTGCAGAAAAACTCCACACGTTCTTCTGTTTCTGCGATTCTGAAAAAACACTAGCATTACTTCCCTGTTGTTTCACCACTGATGTCTACTACTATTAAAGGGTAAGCATATACTTCAGAACTATAATTCACTTAGCTAGTTACCAGTCAGTATTAGACGGATAAGCTTGATATATCCGTGCCCCTAACCTACCAGAAAACAATTTATGGACTCTAATAAATTAAAAATGAATTGTCTCCAGAAACCATTTATTTCACAATAAAGATATACTCTTTGATCATGACTCACTGTGCTATGTTCTAATTAATTTTTATTCAGAAGTATGCCATGGCTCCATGAATAGATTTTATACACAAGACTAATCAGCGAATATTTTCCACTGGGCCTTCGTCTTTTCACCTTCCAACCAAGTTAAATATTCACAGATTTCTAGTATTTATGGCATTGCTTTCAACCTATGTGCCATTTCAGTTTATGGAAGCAAACACCTGTACTTCTCCTTTGCTTTGTTGATCCCAACAGGCATATAATAGAGATAAATATACCTAGATAGCTTAAGGACCTGACTCTGGATGAGGGGGCCATGAAAATTAATCCCTCTCTAGCACTCAGTTACTCTTCTGTCTATTAGAAAACAGAAAAAAACCCTGCAAAACTACTGGAATTACTCAGCCACTCTATATCTCAATGATATTCTGAGACAACAATATCAAATGGCTATATTCCTATGTGAAATAGCAGCATGGAAGTACATTTTTGTCCTTGAGGAAATGAAGAAAGTATCTCATACATTCCAATGAATTCCCAGTGAGAAAGAAAACAGCAAATTTAGCTTCAGTATCAGCTTCAGCATCATTACACAAAATTCTTTTTGTATACTGTGTGGTCTAGAGACACTGGTAAAGATCGCAGAGGATCCCTTTAAAAGAATGTCAGAAAAGTATCTCTCTAGAGTAATCTGAGTGCATAAAGATCCTGCCATGGGACAGCTGTAGGTCAGCTGACCCTTGGAGATCTCTTTCAGCATTTTTCTGTGATTCTGTAACAACTTTCTTTAAAAGTTAAAATCTTAGAAATATTCTTTGTTCTATGCAGAAACCATGTCCAGAAGCATTATTACACTTTGATACTGGTTTCCTATGGACTGATGTTGCAAAGAGTAAGGAGTATACAGAAATTACATCAAATTATTGGTTTATGGAGTGGAGTTTTTTTGTCTTTTTTTTTTTTTCCCCCCACATACAGGCCACACAAGACCCTTTATGTTAAATGCTTAAAAATGAAAGTCAGTTCTGTAATACAGACAGGAAGTTAATGCAATGCGAACCAAATCGGAGTAATGGGACACAGGTGGTTGGAATGGGTACAAAAAAGTACATAGATGGCCATGTACAGCACAAATTGAAGCCTGGAGATGATTATAACTGCAGCTTTCCAAAAGAAAGAATGGCTGTACACTGTACAGTAAACTGCATTGATGTAAACATCTTTGTATCTTAACATTAAGGAAAGGGTGGGAAGAGGGTGTTTATAATTTAATTGTAACTAATGCAATCTCATCTGTTCATGCTGACTGCACTTAATTAAGAAATATAGTGGTATAGAGCATTGTATGCAAATACTTTAACTCTTGACCAGGATAAGACCTGAGCATAACAGATGTGGTTCATTCTCCATGCTGAGATGGAATTTACTTCAAATTTGAATGATACTGATTCAAATGTTACAGGACAAAATTGTCAGTTGAGTATAATTAATAGCGAGCAGAACCATAGAATATCTGTTATTTGGTAAATAAGCCAGTAGATCAAATACACTTAAACTTCAGTAATGTAGTTTGTGTCTCTAAAATTCCTTCATTTACTAATCTGTTTACTGCAAGGCAGAAGACTAATGTCCTTGTAGAAAAGGATTACGTACAAACCACACTTATACTGATGAACAAATATTTCCTAGATGAAAATGAACACCTTGGAGAGGTGTTTCTTTAAGGGAGAGTATATGCAACTAAGAAATGGTAATGACCAGCCTCAGAGAAAGAAGAAAATTCCCAAGAGTCTCTGTCATTGAATGTATGAAATTAAAACCCCGAAAAAAACACAGGCTGAATCATAAGCTTTGTGAGCCACAGCTATCCCCATCGATTGCAGAAGATACAGTGACAACAGGTAATTAAAAGCCTATGTCCAGGGCTTTGTAGATTTGCATTTTATAAAGGCGCCCAGCAAAACACGTGGCATAAGGATAATACACTGATTTTAGCAGCCTTCATCCCCTGCAGAAAGACTTTATTGCGACATTTGATAAAGCAGTAAGACTTGCATCATCTCTTTAGGATTCTGTAATAGCTCAAGTCTGCTTTTGAGTGCTTTGATTGGTTTTTTGTTGTTGTTGTTGTTGCCTTTTCATAAGAGGAGGGAGTAATTTTTTTTTTTTTGACAGAAAATGGAAGAAGGGCAGACATCAGTGTCATATATCAAGGTCCAGTCTGAAATCTTTAGTAACACTTTGTTCATGTTGCACACTGAAGAAATATTGTTTTGGCATCAGCAGACTAGAGTAGCTACCCAATCAAAGTATAACGAACCAAAAATGCAACTGAAAAAACTTCCAAGTAATGCAGAATGTTTAGCTTATTTAAATCTACGCAAAATAAATGCATCTTACTTTCTCTTACTTTGATGGCAAGAAGATCCAAAGTGCCTATAGTTTGAGAGTTCATTCTTTTCCATTGCTATGGCCATTTATCTGGATATATTTCATCATTTGTTGATTGTCTTCTTTTTTTTTCCTTTTTAAATGAAAACCAAAGTCTTTGTAGCACATACTATAAAAATTAAACATACAAATCTAGACAGAACTTTTAAGAAAGCAGTCAGAAATCTGTAAAACCATGAACAATGTTAGCAAGCAAGGAACTGAGCACCCTGAATGTTAAAATCAAATGGAACCAAAACTTACTGTTTTAAGATACTAATGGAGTAAGACCAAGAACCAGAGCCAATACCATCAGGCTGATCTATAATCTAAACACAATGTAGAGCCCTTTTTTTTCTTTTCATCATGAAGTTGAAAACACAAAATATCAATACTCCGTAAAACTGAAGAATTGAAAAAGAAATTCATAAGATGCATATGTAACACCTACAGAAGTTGCTAGTAACACAGTCAATACATTTTATAATAGTAAACAGCCTGAGAGAGCTGACTGACATTTACTGAAGTAAAAGAATAGATCTAAAGTAAGTCCCATGTGAAAAAGAAATCAAAAACATCTGCTAAGGATGTAAACTGTTTCTTAGCCGACGTCAGCTGTGAGAAGCTTCCAGTGTATCAGCTCAGAGCTTGCCAGCAGGTGTTGCTGCAATTATTCAGAACAAGGAGAGGTGATATTTCCCAAAGAATAGAAATGACAGGGCCAAGAAATACGGCAAGCATGATATTGTCAGTGACTGAAGTGTAAGTATTTCTCACAAATCCTGAGAGGATCTCAGTAGCAAAATATTTTAAAGCCATCTTCAAGCCCCCACCAGGGCCTCAAATGTTACCAGTCATACCCACATGAAATAATATCCTCCTTCATGAAAGATGTTATCGAAATCTCTGAAACAACCTGATTTCTAACATACTGTTTTACTATGGAGAAGCATCTCACCTTGACAGAAAAGAAACGCAAAAACAACAAACCAGGTAATATTACCAGTACATATTTGATTGTACACATGTATTTTCAATAAATGTGAACTTTTGTTAGTGCTGAAGTTCATTATTACTTAAATAAACTGAAAACTTACTTAGCTTTTATGAACTTCGTCATTTTTTTTCCTTTACTGACAGTTTCAGCATTTATATTCTTTCAATGTAACTATTTTCCAGCTTACATGTGGGCATAAAGCTCATTTCTAATATTTAGAGGCAGGTTTTTAAATACACTTTGAGTACTTGGTCACACTGACTATGTGTGATATTCTCCAGCTGGGCATAGAGGCTGGCGTTACTTTGTAGATCAACACAAAACACAGCATAAATTTATATAATTTTAATATTTCTCCTTTATTGCTATTAATGAACTGTACCTTACACACACAACACTTAAGAGTTTTAGGTAACGTTATCAAAAGTATGCCCACTCTATGATATGCTCTCCAGTCAAACTCAAATCATATTCCTTACTCACTCATCATTTTAAAAGAAATCAGAGCTTGCTTTTGATTTCTATAAATCATTCATCTTTCTAATTACCTTGAAATCTGGATGAGAAATCTATGGAAGAATCAAATTTGACATTATAGGACTGGGATCACTAAATTTCCACTCATGAAAAAAAAATCAGTGGGAATTCTTCACACTGAACCGCATTGTGATCTTGCATCCCTTGATTTGCAAACTTGCTAGGGTCCCAACAGACACTTTTATTGCTGTCTTCAGTGGGCTTTTTGTCAAAAACACAGCTGTCTGTCATTTAAATCATGCCCTTCATTTCACAGAAAAAGAACTGAAAAGAGATATCAACCCTTATTTCATTTCATTTCATTTCAAGAGCTTGGCTGATGCCCTCAGTCAAAAGTGTCTGCTTATTTCAATGTTGCATTTCAATGTTGCACTGTAGATTCAGTCTAGATGTCTGGCCTCAGGACCCAGAGCCCCCTCTTTATGGGCACATTTTTACAAAACACTGGCAATTGTAACATGATGGAACCTATCACAGAAATACAGGTGGCATAATTATACTGAACAGTGTTCGTTTTTCTTTTTTTACAGTTAATTTCCTATCATCCATACACTTAGCACTATATGCTCAAGTCAGTTATTCTAAGGTTAAAAGGCACACGTTCCTTCTGTGCTCAGAATAAGTTACTTAACACACACTCTGCTTTCACCATAAAATGCAGAGTTTACCATTTTCCTACAGGAAGGATGCATTAGCAAAGACTTTAAAATCTTCTCAAGATGCAAATTGCTATGTAAGTGGTAGAAAATATTCTAAAGAGGTCTGAGGGTGGAAAAAGATGCTAACTGGCACAAATATTCAAAAATATCCATAAGAGAAATAAGACCAAATAAATCGAGTAGAGAATAAGAGAATAAAAAGTGGTTTGGCAGAAATGACGCACTGAAATTCAACACTTATCTTACAATTAAACTAAAATCTACAAGTTTAAAACAAACAAATCAAAAATTAAAATAAAAAAAAAGCTAAACAAGTTATTTATTCTAACAGCTCACTTCACAAACCACACCTGAAGTCATGCTGTATTCTCCCTTCTTCACTAGAAAACAATTAACAATTTTGTCAATCAACAAAATTAAAATAGATTCCAGCTCATTTTCTCATACAATTATAGATCCAATAACAGAAAAAAAAATCAGTGTTTATTTTTGAACTAAAGAAAGCAGATATATCTTGGAACAGAGACAGATTTTAGATCTCTGGAGAAAGATGATAACATTTATACACAGTCCTTTTCTGACCATATATGCACTTTACAAACAATCCCCCTATCACAACATCTTAGCTGGACTAACTCAAAACTGGGAAAATGTCTGCATTTCAAAGAATATTTCTTTCTAGCCACATGCATTTCCTTCCTCAAACTACTGAAAATAGCTGCAGAAAAACTATTTAACTACTGGCAGATGCACAACAGCATTTGGTGATTTAAGAAATATAGATATTACCAGCTATATGAAACCTCTGTTATTATGAAATAAGAAGTATCTTTGTTTTGCCTATGTATGTAAAATAAAAATCTTGCACCATATATGTGCTTCTCCATCTTTTTGGTAATCAAAGCTGGACAGCTGGAGAGGCAGCAAGAGCCAGCAGCTGGTACCACTACTGCAGCTCATGCTGCTTTGGGAGGACAGACTAGGAACAGAAGCAATAGGACTGGAGGGACCTGAGGACACAATGGAAAAGTGCTCTGAATAAGGAGAGTAACACCAGGTTTGAACATGTCTTAAAGCCTAAATGAGACAAGGCAGCCATGAGCAAATGTAAGCATAATCCTCTCACTTTGCTTCATTATTATACCAAGAGAACTTGCATTTACGTTAGTCTCAACCCATCCTGCATAGTCCTGCATGCCATGTGCATAGGAGACAAACTGAGAGAAGAAGAAAATGAGTTGAATATCAACCAGTATCCACCTGACACAGCTCTTATTGATACACATCTAAAGCAATCAGAACCCGAAGACTGCACATGCATCAAAGTGATGAGAAATGCATCTTTCAGCAAAAGAAGAAAGGAATTCTTCTAAGTGAAAAACTTCCTAAGTGAAGGACAGGAATCAGCATTTCACTATGCACACTCACCTCCTCATCACCAAGAGTACCCCTGTGGGCACCTCCAATTGCCCCAGGCAGCAAAGGGCTGACAGACAGGGGGACCTACTTCAGTCCAGACCCAAAATTGCAATCCTCAGTTTCATTTGCTCAAAGGAAGGCAACAGCTTGGCTATCTCAGTATGAGATTATCTTGCCCTGCTCTGTGCTGGTATAGCCTCACCTCAAGTCACAGTCTTGGGCAGCACAATATAAGAAGGATAGAAAAAACTGAGACAATGTCCAAAGAAGGACTGCAAAGATAGGGCAGGGTCTAGAGGACAAGATGTATGAGGAGCAGCTGGGGTCCCTTGGTTTGTCCAGTCCAGAGCAGAGAAGGCCAAGGGGAGGCCTCATGGTAGCCTACAGCTTCTCACGAGGGGAACATCTCTGTTCACGAGTGCTTATCTCTGCTCTCTGGTGACAGCAACAGGATGTGAGGGAACAGCATGGAACTGTGTCAGGGAAGGGCTGGATCGGGGATTAGAGAAATGCTCTTCACCAAAGGGATGTTAAGCATTGGAACAGGCTCCCCAGGGCAGTGGTCTTGGCCCAAAGCTGCTGGAGTTCGAGGAATGTTTGAACAACAGTTTCAGGGTTTGAATTTTGGGTGGTCCTGTATGAAGCCAGGAGTGAGAGTCAACGGTCCTTACGAGTCCCTTTTAGTTTGGGATATTCTGTGGTTCTATGATTCAGCCTCAACAAAGGATGAATGGACCCACCTCCATAACCATGGGGCCACTTCTGAATGTGCTTGCCTCAGTTAAAGGCATGTAGCATCAAAAGAAGAGTATTTTCACACACTGAGAAATTAATTAGCAGAAGAAAGGGTTACAGGCTCAATAATTCATGCATCCCACATTAATGATTAGCTAACTGAACTGGCCATGCAATTGGTAATTTGATTGGTTGGAGAAGAAAAGGCACTCTACAAACCCTGAAAGATTTTAGCAGAACTGCGTGTCCCAGGTCACCCTGTTTCCCCCTGCCTTTACTATCTTATTGTCAAGCTTAATTTGCCAGCAAGGTTCTGACAATAAACACAAAGATATGTTTCAAGGTTAGTAGACAAAACTTGCTGGATATAAGGACAAGCTATTGTAGTGATGAAGTAAAGGAGATGCAACAATGGAAATCTTTGGGGGGGGGGGGGGCGGGTTATCAAATGGCATAGCCTTATTCAATTACCACCCTTCATTTATTTTACCATGGTGACTAACACTTTGTGTGTGCCTATGATTACTAAAAGGAAGCAGAAAAACATTCTTAGGAAGTTGAAATTGTTATTATTTATGGCTTGGTGAGAGAAATAAATGATCTGCTAAACAGTCAAGATACTGATATGTAATTTTCCAAATCAAAGCCCTAAGACAATGTACTAGTTAATTAAAAATCACACTTTACACTTATGCTTTCTAAGGTGGGATGAAATACAGTAAGCAACAATAATTCACTGCCTTATTTTAATAGAAACCATGGTCCCACTTCAGTGATCTGGCAACAACTGTAAAGTCTAGGAAAAGGGTATGCTGACCTTAAGAGAAAGATTTTAAATATATGGCCTACGAGCCAAGTAACAATTCACAGCAAAAGATTAAGAAAAATTGGAATATTCTGTCCCTTGCTAAAACAAACATATTCTTGAGTGTCAGTTTGACAGAGGAGCCTTAAGGCTCTTGGAACACAGTGGCTATCTGGTGATTTCTCTGCATGGTTCATGTTTTCAGCACCGCTGTTTTGTTGAGGCTGACTATGGTCAAGTCGGCCTATACTAGCCAATACCAAAGACAGAATCTAAAGTAAGAAGTACATTAAAAGCACTAACCTTTCTCAAATCTATTTTATGCAAATATTAAACATTTCAAATAAATTAGAAACAATATTAGATAAGAAATTCATACTTTTTTTTTTACAGTTATGTGCAAGCTTAAGCCTTCTCCGTGCTCTAAGTTGTCACATTTCATTTTATAAACTGAGAAAAATTCAAAAAAACTCTTCATGCTACAAGTGTTATTTCTAAACCAACATTAATGCATGAACACATGTAATTCTCAGCATTCCAGGTCTGCCTAAATGAGCATGAGTTAAATGAATAAATCTCACTCATACAAGACTGGACTTCCTATGTGTGGAGAAAAATTGATAAAAGTCAGTGATCAAGGGATTCAGCATCCACAAAAACACATGTAACATGTAAACACATGTTGCTGGATGTGCACGGGCTCTCAAGCTAAGCACTGTTTCACGTGGACATTGAGTGCTCTCCTTGTATCCATAAATGATGTCATTGGTATAACCACTTTAAATGAAATGTCTTCAGACACTGGGTAAATTAAATGATAAGAGGATTGGTAGCAATTTGCAAATACAAATAAAACTGCAAAATATGATCCCGAGAATTTAAATTTATTTAAATTTGAGATCTTTTTTTCCATTCAAACTCTTGAGAAACCAAGATCTTTCAAAAACATTTTCTCAAAAAATCACAGATGGAAAAAGAATATATTTCAGCCTGCCCTGACTTCAGGAATTTGCACACAGAAATTAGTATTTTTAAGACAGGTTGTAATAGACAGAAGGACTTGGTAGTCTAGATATTAGAAGAGTCACAGTACATGTAACCAGGGGATGATTCCTAAGCCTCATATGCATCTCAGCACATGCACAGAAAGAAACAGCTTTGAGGCTTGAGAAACTCACAGCATTTTGTAGGCTAGTGTGGGAAGCGCCCGGCTACAGTAGGGGAAATGAGGGCCCACAATTATGAACTGAACCAGACAAACTCACAAGATTAAACTTCAGTCATTCACTACTCGCATCTGTGCTCTATCAGGTATTTTCTACTTGACATACTAGTCTTCATTGCTCTATCCTGACTAGAAACTCAGTCTCAGATACAAGACATCTTTCCTGATTAAAATTTCTTCCAAAAAATGTGTGTTATAAGCAATTCTCCCATTCTGACATATCACCACTTACATCTGAAATGATGGCAAAAATGACACTCAACTCCCTATTTCCTCCACAACACACCAAATCCAACAGGAACTATGTTATTCATGTGTTAGGACTCCAAAGCACTATTTTCAACCAAAGCATTCACCTATTTCTATGAAGTTAACTTTACAAATATACACACATACATACTTCACTGTAATTAACTCTATTCTTCCTTTCTTTCTTTGCATGTGTTTTTTTGGCTAGGTCATGATCTCACTGACAGTAGGTCCTATCTTCTTCTCCTCTTTGTTCACCTTTGGCATTCAAGCAACAAAGATTAACTGCATCCAACTCCAGACACGGCATGACCACAGAGAGGTACAGCCATGACCACTGCCACCCACACATGATCTTACTGAAAATATTCTGATGTTTGTGTTATGGTTTTAGCTCCTGTTCCATTTCGCATCTGATTTTATTGATAAGATACTACCACTTGGGAGATTTGGAGGTTGATGTGGGTGCTATGAGGGCTGACATTCAATTCCTTGTGTGGTGTTCCAGCTCATTTTCCTGAATTTTCAGAGCCCAAGGAGGCTGTAAGAATAAACATTAATTTTCCAGTAGAATAAGTACACAGGGAATAAGTGCACATGTGAACACTGGTAGTCTATTTTGAAGGAAACAAGAGGAAGGAATGTGATTCTGAAATATATCTGTATCTTCACTGCTGCTCCGATTAATAAGAGGGTGACATCATAAAACAGTAATCCCTATTCTTGCCAGTGCAGCCTTCCTAGCCCATCTGTTTGTAAAATCTCTGGAAGAAAATTTGAAACCCTCTCAGCCTTGGAGTTTATCCTTCCCTAGCAGGTAATCAGTGGACAACCCTACCAGATATATTAACAACAGTCAGAGAGTCCCAACACTAACTTCTACAATACCCAATACTGTCAGAATTCCTACAGACATATGTGCTATCAAGGCAGTGCATGACTTCTCTCACTCAAACCCCAGCAGGTAATTGGACTTTCTGTGGATAATCCCAGCTATCAGAGAGAAAATCTCTGCCTCTGCAGTGACCTATTAGCACAGAGTTCACTGATCAGTAGGATAACATGCCATTAAAGCACCTCTCTGCGGGGCTTAGGAAGGGTCAAGAAAACTCCATCACAAAGAACAAGAATACCTAGAGAGTCCATGCACGATTATAGCAAGACATTTAGAAACAGGTCAAATTCTGCTCAAAGACTATGTGTTTCCCCGCGGCTGGACATCTGCAGTCCTGATATTATTCTCCACAACTTCCTTTGGACGTCACTTGAATATGCAGAATAAAAAATGTTTTTCTAAATTATATGGGAAAGCAAACAATCCATCTCATTGTAGGACTGGGCAGATAACATTATACACTAGCTACTCCACAACTTGCAATTTATGGGCCCTGGTTAAATATGTGGTTTACCAGCAGTTAAGCCACATTAACACAGAATAATGACATACACACAGGCATATATTCTTCTGTACTGAAGAACAGTTGATACTCTGTAAGGACCATGTAAATTCTCCACTGGTAAATAATGCGCCTATAGTAGTAAGGGGTACAGCAGCAGTAAAGATAATAATAGTAAAAACTGTCAAGGCTGCAATCATGAACGGACATGCAGTCATAACAATGAAGTTCTGAAGAAGTGGAGTAATGCCTATTAATCCACTCTGTGCAAATACACCATGTTAATTACTTTTTCAACAACACTACTTTGTCTCGCTTCTTAATAGCTGCCTTTGCCAACATACTAGACCAAAGAACACCCATGCCACTTTCCAGCAGAAGCACAGATAAATCTGGGTAAGAAAGAGGGGAAAAAAACAGGAAGTTTCAGCTTGTATATATCATTTATTTATAAACCTCAAAGAAATGTAACAGTGCAGCTCTTTACCTCTCCATAAAATTCTGTGCTTAAGAGACAGATGATTTATGTTTTTGGATTTTGTTTTGATTTATTTTTCACAATGCTCATGTACTGGAATAGCTCCATAACTTCATTATGAGAGAATTTCTGAGTAGATTAATTTTTTTAGTGTTAATTGTCCACATAACAGATTTCTTTCTTGCCTGTTGCACATCCCAGAGCAGCTTCTTAACACGTCTAGTGCTTGCGATAGTGTTTCAACACAGAATATATGATATACATAGGAAATAATGATCATAATGATCATTAAATATATACGTGTCTTTCTATAGGTTTCCCATATAAATTGCTTCTCTTACCTAGAAACCACCTCTGTTCTTATGCTTTCCTTGGTAAGTCTTAAAGCTGCAGACAGCAGCTCATGTTACATGCCCTGTGTGTGCAAAATGCTGCTGCTAACAAGTAAAGTTAAGGATCTAACATGAGCTCTATCTTGCACTTCCTCGTATTTGTTAGTCTGAACCTCAGGCTTAAAGTTATTCTAACACAATTTTGTTTTCAACACATATTCACTATGTGTCTAACACCCTCTGGAGTTGCAAGCCACCCTCCCACTCACCCCCAGAAATCTTCAACCAGTGCCAAAGTCTATATTTTCCTAACTTAAAGAAGTAATTCCAGGGCTGTCAACTGATAAATTTCATTGAGGGAAATGCTGTGTTCTTTAAGCAACACATTAATCTTCTCTGAGCTAACCATAGTAAACATAAATGTTGAATTGTACAGATTTCACATGTTGCTGCCAGGAGAGAGTTTTAGAAGAATTATCCCCTTTTTAGGTAACCTGACTTTTAAAATTACACCCTAGAATATGCAAACAAAGAAGACTAATGAACTCAACAGCCTGTGAGTTGAGGAGACTGTTGAAAAAGATACTGTGAGTAATGGAAAAAGGTTCATTTTTCAAAAGCCATATGTAGCTGCCTGTGTGAAGGTGGGCGAGGGGGAATCTTGCTTGCAACTTGGTTATAGCAGTTTGTTGTAAACACTCATTTCCCTTTTGTTATCAGGAAACATCCTGCAGGGGTGTGTGTTCTTTGTCACCTTTAACAGTGCAAGAAAGCAGGGATTTTCCTCTCCTAATAGCCCATTTGCCTTCCCAACCTTTATTTTTTTTTAAATAAAAACTAAAATCTGAGGTAAGCAACATCCCTGAACTACTGTCCTGACTTCTCAGAAATACACTGTTGTTGCAACATTGACTCTGAATACCTTATGCAAGAATAGACAGAAGTTTGAGCAGATATTTTTCTGGTTTTCCGCTACTAAAAGCTGCACATAGGACAGCAGATTTGTCATGTAAGTACAACCATCTATGTGCATCAAGAAATGGATACTTGAAAACTCAGCCTAGACACTGCTGAGCACCCATGTTTTAAATGACCCACACCATTTGTAGCTGTGCAGGGGAAGCAGTGCCTGCACTTCCCCTGATGTTAGCTGACCTTTTCAGGCATGTTGCTAAATGAAGAATCAACCTGATATTCCTGTAACTGTAGCCAAAATCACCTCACACAGAACATCCTTACACAGCAGGCAGTGCTACACTGTACCCAAAAGACAAACAGCTCTCCCTTACAGATGCTATGCCCTCAATGGCAGCAAGCTGGCTAGGACACCGGAGGTAAAAAACATAATAAATAAATAAAAATAAGAGCCACAAAAAACACTAAATCAATTACTTACCCAGAAAACTCTTGTTTTAAATCTGTGGCTTCCACCTGGTCATAATGCAGAGCAGGACCGCTATAATTCGCCAAGAGAAGATTAAGCTTGACAAGGGGGATTTATTTTCATGTTATTTAACTGACAAGAACCCGAGATAAAATTGCCTTCAGTTCAGCCAAGGTTTCTCCTTCACTCCCTCCCCGCCTCTCTTCCCAGGACTGCTGTGCAGTGGTCTATAAATATTGGCCCCAACACTTGCTCAGCACTCGCCCTGCCCGTGGCACAGACCTGTGTCACCATACACCGCGGCATGGCTGGGATGAAGTTCTCAGCTGCTCAGACAAAGCCATGGATTGGCTCCCATGCCTGCAACACTGCCTGCCTGGAAATACCTTTCTGCTGCCAGCCTTACAGATGCTGCGGCCATTCCCAGAGGCCCAAAGCAGGCACAGAATGGTAATTATGAGGCTTGTCCAAAAAAAGAAAAAAAGAAATACAGCTTTTTGCAAGCAGGTGGAAAAAAAAAAAAATGGGGGGAGGAAGAACTTCTGTTTCGGCTGAGCAGCCTAATCTTTCCCACACCGCAGCACATACCTAAATATAATTTACTTACTATTATAGGCTCTAATTCCCAGATAATGTGGATGTCAAAAAGCTCTGCAAGCACATTTCCTATAAAAACAAGGTCTCCAGAATGGAAAAGGTGAATTTTTGTCAAGAACTCAAGGCACACATAGTAAAATTACATACATATTTGCAGTGTGATGAAAAATACACGTTAATATTGCCTCATACAATTGCTGTTAGTAGTCAGATATTCTATGCCCAGCATCTTGTTTTGTAATTACACACAGATGAGTAAGCATGAGACATCACTGAGGGTAGGAATCTACAGTCCTGCTTCACAGTTTGATCTTCAGAGTTTAAAAATCCTCCCAAACCACGGAATCATCATCTCCTGCCCATCTCCATGAACCCCCTGAGAAACTGCTGCCAACCGATGGGTGCCTTGCAGTTGAAAGCAGAGAAACTGAAAAGCAGCTGGCAATACTAACATAAGCAGCTTTACATTTACTGCCTGCCCTTGGTGAATACAGTGAGACAGGTATCGCAAATATAGAGAAGTGTCTTCCCTATAATGAACTTGCATGGCATAATGGGGGAGCATTCATCCAAGGTAAAATATAAAACACAGCATCTAACTGCTTTAACTATTAAGAACTGCTGGACTTTGGTTTTATTATAAAATCAGTCTTTTTAAGGTGGCTTATGAGTATGACATTTTCCTTACTGTCTATGCTTTCCCCAGGACTTTATATATACATAAAGTCAAGTCTGTTCCGAGGCTTACAGAACCATCAAGTTTGTGTGAATAAAGCAAATTTGCAGACACCAGCACAGATTGGCATAGTCCAACGGTCAGTGTTCTTGACATTACCACCAGTGTCATGCCCAGTGCTCACCCACTCGGTTGAAAAAACACTAAATGTAAACAAATAAACAAAACACAACAACAAACAACAACACATTTTCATTACTTACAGCAACGATAACCTTTGGAAATGATCCTAGTACTTTGTAGAATTAGCGTTCTCGTACATTCATTTATTTTTACTCTGTTGCTTGAAAAACTATGTTTATTGTTATTAATACAATAGTACCAAAACAGCTTTTGTTTACATGGGCACTGTTTTTAAAACATTGGTTTAGAAGCCATTCGTTACTGCCACAGAAACCTTTTGTTTTTAAATGAAAGCACATTTTGATGACTCCAGTAATTTCTAAGCTTGGAGAACAGGTGCAAAGACTTCAAGCTAAGTTGCTCATCGCAAGTTTCTTGGTGATGAAACTTCTGTGCAAAGCACTTCTGTGCTTTTTTTCTTTAATTTTGAATATGAGCAAGATTGCTGCCCATCAAGTCAGCAACTTGGCTGATGGCTGTTACTGCATCATTTAGGTTCAGTCTTAAAACGCAATGTGATTAGCCCTAGATCTAAGTTATACTGCAAATATTAATCAAAGATAAGAAGCTTACTTAAAATACTCCAACAGCATCATAAATTTCAAAAGGATGTAACGGTTAGATAACATCATCCCTGCAACACTTTAAGAACTGTATTTGAACAGTATGGACCAGTTCGGTACAAAACACCCTTTAAGCAAGATTAATAATCCCAAAGTTTCACAATCACACAGTCTGAATGAAAACTGAAAAAGCTGCTGATTGATGTAACTTGAAAAAGAAAACCATTAATGTAACAGACTCAAGTTATTTGGAAAGAGAAAAAGAAATGCACTCATCTGCAAGAATTGTACGATAAGGAAAATATTATTTCCAGTAATGCTATAAAACTGGGAAATCATAGCAGATACTGAGATCTAAGTTGTACCCAGAGCCCTGGAATTCTGCAACTATAAAACAGTTTAAATAATGAAAAATATTTTAAATATTCTGTGTATTTTAAAAGCACCTCACTCTGTTTTCTTTTATTACAACAGTTATGATTCATGCTAAAAGTTCAAATTGCACTTTTATTTATAATGGCCATGTTTTCATGTTTTTCTGCTTCTTCCTCCAAAAGTCTGAAATTCTCCCAAAATTAAAAATTTCAGATATCTTAAACAAACATCACATATCTGAACTTTATCTGTATAGGCAGTAAATTTGTTTCCTAGATTAAAACTGGAAGTCAGTTGAAGACGTATGTGTTGAAATTAGCTATTGAGTGTCTCACACTATAAAAGATACCTTATGCACCCATTTAACTGGAAAGATATAAATCCTCTATAAATCTATCTGCTGTTTTCTCTGATTAATAAATGCTTTAAAAACATGGAATTTGTTTTCTGAGCAGATGACTGAAGCAAGACCGAACACTATGGTATTCTGTGGAAAATGAGCACCCCAAAGGGTTTTCACAGTATAGTAAAAACTTAGACAAACCTATACTAAACACATGAGGTTAGTAACACCTGTCCGCTACACTGGCGTGTTTTCAAATGTAATGTTTGTGAAAGCGCGTTCATTCTAAGATGGAGTTCACAGTCTTCAACATAGCTTATTCTTGTGTATATTGCACAGCAGGAAAGCTTATCAGCTGCAGAGACATTCCTGAATGTGTCTTCAGTTTGCTCTCATGAAATTTAAAGAACTTAAAGACATTGCTGGAAACAATCGGTTCTTCCACATATTTTGTAATTCAACTCAAGCAGTCATTCAATACTACACATACTGTCTACAGAATTCTATTAATCTTCCACAATTCTGGAACTGTAAGTTTGAGCCTACAAGTTAAATATAAATAATGTTTCTTCCCATCAGGAGGTTTCTAACCACTTATACATTTACAGAAAAATAAGACATACCAAGCATCTTCCTAGTGGCTTTCTTGAGAACTAGGGATCAAATTCTCTAATGTTTACTCAGTGAACATCCACTTTGCCTTGGTGCTGTTATGCTTTATGTGAGATCCACCAAAAGAAAAAAAAAAAAAAAAAGGACCTGATCAATCACAGTAGAGCCACTTAGGGGCAGCCCCACTCTGAACTTAACTGCTCTCTGCCACCTTGAGTGATTGCCTATGAAGTCTCTAGCCTAGCCAGAATAGCCCACTGATGCTGTGTTCTCATGAAAATCATCAAGAATCTAGCACAGAAATTCAGCAAGAACATAATAAATAATTCATGGCAGACATTTATAGCTAGAAATGATGAAAGCGAATTATGTTACAGATTTTAAAGGGTAAGATCTTAGTCTCAGTAAGCCAGAAGGAATCAGTTAGCCCCTGATGATGTCATTTCTTCACTTCAAAGACCACTAAAATTTGTGGAAATTATGGCAGGGATTTTGTCATGCAATAACAGGACTGTCCAGAAATTGTGAAAGTTCATTTCTGCTTCATAGGTGCATTCCATCTCAGGAAAATTAAAATCAGTTTGAACTTGATGATCTCATGCTGAAATAAATGATACTTGTTCACTCCTTGCCTCCTTATTTATTTGATGCCTAGACAGACTGAGAATTCACATCTGTTCAATCGACACAGAAATGGATATGACAGTAATGAATCAGTTGTGTAGTGAAGCATATATTGGGAAGACACTATTAGACAGTATATAGGAACAGAAGCTGTTAAAAATAATTCAATCAACCATGTCACGTTATGTTCATTATGAAGATGATTAGCAGAGGATACATTGCAAGAATTAAGACTCCATGCCTCCAAAAAGATCATTTGAATAATAATAAAAAAAAAAAAAAAAGGATTCTATTCTATACATATTGAGGCATTACTGAAAATATTTTTTTCTGAAGTAGTCAATTCCCAGAAGCTTCTATCAGCTCCGCTGAAAGTTCATGGGGACTCTCTCACTGACTTGAAGAATAACTGACCCCAAATATTTTTCGTTATTTAAATTGAGTATATTTATTCTTCTACAGATTCCGAACTAATTTACTTTATATTAATTGATAATGAATCTAATACTTCAGTCAAAGCTTTGACAATATTTTAAACTTAAAAAAAAAAAAAGAAAAGAAAAAGAAAGAAAAGAAGGAGGAAAACCATCTCCAGAACGAGAAACCCTAGACTTGCCAACTACTACGTTCAAAATTCGGAAAACAAACAATACAACACTAGAGACTTCCATGTGAAGCGACTCTTGCGTACATAGCTAAGGCCATGAAGCTATCTATATTCACATCTGCAGCACCCCCCACAGTTTCTCTCTGGCTGCATGTTACTGCATAGTCACAGACTATGAATTCCTCCAATAAAATGTGTTTTGGATGCCACTGAGCAGCGGGGGAAAAGCTAACTGATCTTGTGAAAGATTTTGGTTGAATTTATTAGACAGACACATCACCGTTTCCTACAGCTCTTTTGCAAGCTTTTGCAAAGATTCGAACACATGAAAAAACACCTGGGAAAATGCTGAAAGGTAGAGGAGGAAAAGCAGAAGGGCAGAGTGAGTTGTCACAGACCTCCAATGAAAAAAGTAAATGTGCAAAATAATGCAATTAACAGAGGTCATTTTCAACACATTAAATTTACAATACATATCTTCCACATATGCTTTCCTTCAGGAATATATACTGACAGGAGCTAATGAGGTGCTGTCATGGAAGGGCACTCTAAAGCAGGCCCGTGGTTTTACAACACAGCATCAATAGAATAGCTATTTCTAAAAGAAAGAAGCTTTCAAAAAATGAGAGGAAATAATAAAATCACAAAGGATCCCTTAATTCTTAATTTCTAACAAAATATGGAAAAAAATCCACAGGCAGTAAACTGCACATGGCTGCACACACTATTCTGCTTCCAAAAGATGACAATCTAGGTCAGATTTGTGAAATTTGGACTTCAGATTCCTGTGAACCTGGGTTTCTAGTTTCTTCTCCCTCACAGCCTTAATGATTAGCCTGATTTTCACTGATCCTTTTTCTCTTAAGCCAAACCTCTCCTTCATATCACATCTAACAGGAAAATTACATGTTTTTTTAACATCAGCACTGATTAGAGGTTTATTTAAGTGTGTTGTTTGCAGCATGATTACAAATGAACAATGAAAAGTGAATTCTAAAAGGAAGATAACCTCACTGCATTACCAGCGTTTGCTGTGAATTTGTTTTCACCAAACCTGACATTTTAAACACTATTAGAGGCACAAGAAGGCATATGTTAAAAATACAACCAAGATTTCCTTTCTCCTTCTTGAGAATGTCTATTCAAAACTCTGAACAAGTTCCAAACACTGCAATGAGACTTTATTGTACTTCATTCACACTAGTGTTATGAACCATTCTAACAATCCTTGTTCACAGTGAATTCTATTTAATTTGAAAGGATTTATTCATAGGTGGATAAAAGTAAAACAAAACTTGCATTCTTAAAGCTTGCTAAGGCCTTGTAAATCCCCCAGTGTAATACATAGGTTGCTCCAAAAGTAATGCCTCCTATTTATTTCCACGGAAGCTACAACAGCTACAAAGAGCAGAATGACACTATTTCATAGAGTAAATCCTCAGCTACAGAACACTCTTTTTCAGCATAGTCACCAACATTAGTTATGCATTTTCATCAGCTATCAAAAGGAGTTCTTCATTTCATGGTGTAACAGCTGCGTATGGCTGTCTGGAACATGGCTTGTCTTTCACATCTCTGTTGCCACTGCTTGAAACATACTACCCACCACCTCAGTGTGCTCACATCCACTGTTTGCTCTCCATAGCATTCAGCAAGCATCAATGAATGGGTGCAATTTTTGTTTTTACAGATGAATCATAGAACAGCCTGAGTTGGAAGGAACCTCAGAGGATCATCAACATCATCAAGTTCCAACTCCCCTGCCACAGGCAAGGTTGCCAGCCACTAGATCAAATACTTAATCAGATTGCCCAGGGCCCCATCCATCTTGGTCTTAAACATCTCCAGGGACGATACATCCACAACCTCTCCGGGCAACCTGTTCCAGCATCTCATCAAGAAATTTGATGACACACCTTTGCTTAATACACACTTCCACGTCAGATGCCATTTTGCCAGACTGCCCCTCTGATGTCATTTGTCAAATGGCAACAAAATGTAATGGAATGTTGGCAGAAAGGTTCACCCTCTACTGCCATACCACCAACATCCACCTCCAATGTCATGGGCCAACATAATCAATTAGGAGGCATTACTTTTAGAATAGCCCTCAAAGTTGTTGGCGTTTTCTTACAAAGTTAATGTGAAGAAGACTACGTCATTTTCTTAAATACAGCTATCCATGACACAGATTTGCCACATCTGACGAACTACAGGGTGCAAAAGGATACTCACTCTATGACACGGGTGGATCACTCTGTGACTTGAGAACAGTTTTCCTCCAAGCACAATCTGAGGATCAAAGCCTACAGAATGCTGGGTCTACTCAACCAACTATACACTCAAAACAGGGGCTGCAGAACCTAATGTTCTGTGTTAGGCTGGAATAAACATTCATTCCTTGTAGAATAATGAATACATGTGAAATACAGGGTACAACATGAACTCACATTTTACGAGCATGGCCAGGGGAGTCATACCTCTTAGCTGAACTAGCTGAGAGGGCATTGGGTGGGAAGGGAACACTGAACACACAGTGGGTCCCATCAGAGGCCCATTATTCACTGTTCTCCACTGTACTCCCATTTACAGCCATGCTCCCACTCTTTCAGCACACTGTTGCTTACCTTTGGCTCTAAGGTTCTTTGTTTCCAAGTAATAAATACTTTGGGCTCCAGGGAGCAGACAGGAAGATCATACATGACTCCAAAAAACTTTACTGTTGATAGATTATTGTAAGTGCTTATTCACTATTAGCTGAAATGGTATTGACTGCACACTTAATAAATAGGCTATTTGTTCTTTTCAACTGAAGCAATACTGTAACAGGACTTCTGAAGAGAAGACCATTAAAAATATAAAGACATCACACAGCAAGTAATTTGGGGAATGTGGTTTCACTTTTCTGTTCATCCCAACACGATCAACAAATGCTGCATCAATAAAAATGCTGCTGCTTGAATAAAAATTGACTATAGGCCATTTATACACTGTAAGAGTGACCTCTCCATTTCCAAGAAATGAGGCACTAATGCAAATTATAACCACATTAGCATAGTTTTATAATACAGAGCAATCACCTTGCTCCTCTCTGGACAAATAAGGCAGCACTGGCTCTACCAGGGAATATGCTGCCCTGAAGCACTAGTGAAGAGCCCACTTTGCTGCAAATCACCAGCAAGTTGTCAGAGTGGAAGCGATAAGGCTGAAGGTTTTTTTCTTCCTTAACTTATTTTTAATTTTGCTTAGAAAAAGAGGAAAATATTCCATTTTAAAAGTTCTTATGTTCTAAGCCAGTCTATTTGTATATTATTTGATTATCACAATTTTTTTGTGACTTAATGAACTGCTTTTAAGACCACACCTTATAAATTGTGCGCAACATAACTGTCACTTTATGCTGGCAAGAAGGAAAAATATGAAAATTCAAACTGCTTACAAAAATAGAATCATTACATAGGCATACTGTACAGGAGGAAGACAATAACTGAGAGGAAAAAGCAGAAAGAAAGAAAATATGCAATTGTAGAGAATTATATAACAAAGAAAAAAAGAAAAAAGAGGAAAAGGGAAAAAAAAGGAGATAAAAAGCTAAAAAAAAAAGAAATGGAAAGAAAAAAGCACCATCAATGAACAGTAATTAGGAGCAGTTAATCTGTAATGTTCCCAATGAGAAAAAGCACTACGTATGTCAGAAACAATACTTAAGTAGTCCATTCCCATGATAAAAGCCATTATATCTTGTCAGTAATTTCCAATTAGGATAGAAAAATAACCTAATTCAGTAGGATATTCAAGATTTCCCATGTGATGCATTTGTGTTACTAAGATGATTCTGAAGAAATCTTACATGAGGCTTGTAGCCTAGCACAATAAAACAATACCTGTAAGAACTGGTGATGGCTAAACAATAAACATGACACGTTTAGGAATGCTTGTTTATTTATGACGTTGTGCAGTAGTGCTATTATAGCACAAATGAGAACATTACAAATAATTCCAGAGTTCTACAGTCCAATGTCTTTTTTTTCCTAACTTCATAGAAAAAAATATAAGAAACAGCGAGGTCAAAACAGTGTATATTTCAGCTAAACTTATTTTACATGTGTAATTTTTATTCATTTTAAATTTACAAGATTGTTTACTTAAATGTACTGAAGTTTTGTCTTCAATGGCAAAGTTGTGAGCATTGAGGGAGAATAAAATCTGTTACTTTTCCACAAACACATATCTCATAGATGTCTTATAGGTACCTCATTTTGCTCCTGATGCTGGACTTCCCCTAACAGCTGGATACCAGCACTCTCAGCTGGATGCCTGATGCTGGACAGCTACAGTACTCATGGCAGAAGCAAAAACAGAGGTAATGATATGCAGTGAATTGAACTTGTTTAAATCAGACTAAATATTTGGGTTAGAGTCAAATTCCTTCTAAAACACATATTGCAGGCATATGTATGATAGAAGATGAGTTCACTGGAGGAGAAATATAAAATAAATAGGACTCCAATACATGGGAAGGACAAACTAACTCCTTAAGTGTTTCTCAGACAAACATAATTGATTTCTTGCAATTCTATACAATTTAATTTTCTTGACGAGTTAGTTATTGCAACTAGTATCATTCAAATGCATGTGAGGATATATTTGTTATTCTCAGTTCCTTAGTTATACTTTAGTCTGGCATCTTCCTTTTCTTCACAAAATCTAAACATTATCACATATAGTGTAATGCAAAAGTCTTCCCATTTAAAATTTAGTGCAACTGGGTCAGATGGTTTCTTTGTCCATGCCAGCAGAAATCCCATATTGATTCTGCTTCCAGTGACAGTTACAGAAATACAGTTTGTTCCAGACTTAACACCAACTCTTTTATTACCTCCTGGTGAATCATGTCAGCAACACCAAAACTTCACAGCAAGCTTTTGTATTTCCAAGGTCTCAAGCTTATATTCTCTGACTAGTCAAGATAAATGCAGAAGGAACATGAGCATGCTGAGTCTAACCTTGATGTGGAATCTGAATAGGGTTCAAAACTCGTACTTGGGATTCCTTACCCTGTTTACAGGTAGCCATTGATCCATGACACATGAAAAGTGGAAATGGAAAAGTACCACCAGCTTCTATTCTGCTTTTTGTTACAAAACAACTCACTGCTTTGTGGTCACAGACCCTCCCAGCCAGAACAGTGACTTCTCTCTTGAAGATGGCTAACATTTATATGAACAAAATGATTCATCACATTAAAACATGAAAGCAACACATCAAATATATTTATACTTGCATTTGTGCCTATTGCCTCTTAACCCATCACTATACACCGCTGAGCAGAGCCTGGGTCTCCCTTCTTTACTTCCCCATTTCATGCCAGGGAAAATTCCTCTCATTAGTCAAACATTAGCATAATAATTTCATTTTCCAATCCAAAGCAGCTTTCAATCCATTATTTTTTTCTAGTCACTTAGACAAAGTTTGAGTTAAAAAAAAAGTTACAAAAATATGCAGATAAGCTTAAAAAGACATTGAAAATGCATCTGTTTTAAACACTGAACTAGAGAAAAGTAAAAAGAACTATACTAAGAAGTAGTTGGTTGACAAAAGATAATCATTCATTCAGTCAGTTATGGATGTTTCCATAGTTATTCCATCTTGGAATTGTTTCCTGCCACTATTCACAACATGCTTTTTGACAAATGCTATCTTGTAATGATTAAGAGACCGTGTATCCAAGTGCTAAATTATTAAAATGAAACTTCAAAGCTTGAGAACTTATTGGCTATTTCCTTTAAGAAACTGTTGTTTAAAAATTCCTTGTTTTTTGCCTCTATCCCTTCCAAAACCTGATCTGCTGGCTACTAGCTGAAAAGAAAACAAGGAATATGGGAAACTCTGTTCTGAACCCTGCTCCATGCAGTTGCAAACTGATTTTATGACTACACAGCAAGGGCACACAACATGTGGCAAGAAAGTCAATTATTTTGCAGGGGCTTACAAAAATGCAGCCAGCCACCATCCTTCACCCTGTAACTACATATCTGATTAACTATACGTATTGCTTGTTAACACAAACAAGAAAACTTTACACAGCCTTCCAGGAAGCTGGAAATCTAGCAAAGCGTGGCTATGGGCTTTCTTGTAGGGAGGGAAAAAAAAGAATTCATAGACTCTCTCTTTCACAATCAATTTCTAGATTTCTTTTGGAAGCTTTGGGGAAACCAGTCTCAGGGTGATATTGCATTAATATTTCATATACAGTTTCTGGGAAATGTTCAGGCTGCAGGAGCCAAAAAAGAAATTGAGCACTCTGAAGTTGGTGGTCAAGAGGCTTAGCACAAAAACATTCACCTGGGAGGAAGAAAAGTGGCATTTTCTCAAAGACAGAAAATAAACAAATAAAACATATGCATGTATTTTAAGTGTACGAAATATTTTGTCTTTATACTCTTTATTCTAACAATTAAGAAAATACTTTGCTTATCAGTGTCTTAAAAATGCATTGAGATAGTTAAGAACACGAGTATGACATACACTGAAAAATGCCAGAACAGAGAATGAGAAGCCCAGCTTCTGTCTAACCTTTTCTTTCTGAATGTTCATGATATATTGTTAGATTATTTTCCAAAGGGAAACAATATTTCCTCATTTTTCATTAAACTAAAAGTGAGGTTGCTCAAAGGTTAGCTATAAATAAGCAAAATTTGAGAACATGCTAAAAATTACATGCAATTCAACCACATCATCTAGAAAAATATTGTATTTTTTTTGTTCAGACATAAGATAACTTAAAAATAGATAAATAAACATAACACCTTACACTTTGTAACCACGAGCTCTGAGACATAAATAATGTTAGTCATAACAGCTCATGATAGGAAGGTGTTTGGGGTTACTTTGTCCTCTTTCAAAGAAGGAATGATAGAGTCCAATGTATAAATGTCAGATACTTAATGCAATCCAAACCAGAAGGTTGCAAACCCCCAGAAAATGCCACTGATTAGATAATATGTGACTCACTGAACTGACATTAGGCAAAAGCAGCAGTTCTATCTCTTCCTAAAAGAGTAGATAAAAAGAGAGGACATGGCAGAAGAACAGAGAAGATGCTCTTGAATTATTACCAGAAAAAGAAGGGAAGCCTCCCGTGTGAGTAGGAACTAAGCATCAGAGGCACCTGAAGAATCAGGAAAAATTCCAAACCAAGAGGAGGAAAGGATGTCCAGGGAATGAGTACATTCTTCACAATAGGAGAAAAGGGGCCTTAAAAAGGGGGTATGCAAAGAGGCTCTGGCACACGTGGATACAAAAATGCTGTGAGAATGCATAAGGAAGGGTGAAAAGGAGAAAAGGAATCATTCAAAAAAATTTCTGGAGAACAAAAGTTTCTTGAAGTGTTTGCACAGTGCAAATACTAAGTAGAATTAGCACACATGTACTAAGGTTTCCCAAAGTTCACATTCTTTATAGCAACTAGAGACGAGCCTTGCCTTGTAATGTGTGTGGATAAGGAAAAAAAAGGAATTTTGCTGAAGCAGAGGAATGAAACTAATTTACCGCTCCCAAAAAAATAAGCATTTGTCAAGAGGATGATGCTATGAACAAAGACAGAAACAAGAAATCCTCATTACAAAATTCTGAAAGGTTATGAAGAATATATGCTGTATTTCCTCTCTGCTTGCTGAAGCAAACAAATCTAGTGAATTTCATTTCTGTCATCACAATGCTCAAAGTAGTTAAGTAGAAACCAGAGTGCAATAAAAAAATTACTTTATATTAGAGTTATATGCAACACTAAAGAAAAGATTCCACTTGATTCTCATTACTTCTGTATTTTTTTATTGCTGGAATTTTATCATTACAAAGCTACTTAGATTCAATAGGCTGGCTTCCAGGTTCTTTACATCAGCAAAAAAAAAAAAAAAGAAAAAAGACATTTATTATTAGTATCCTAGATTTGGCAAAATTCAGCAGGACTACAAGATGCATACATTAGAATTTAGGGCAATAGAGTCTTTGAATTACTACCACATGTACCTCAAATTATACTCAGGGAGGCACAAGTTCCAACATTCAGAGTCTCTGTGCACATAACACTGAAGCATAATTTACAGCAGACCTTCCACATTAAGCTTTCATGGTGGTAGCTGTGTGCGTCTCATTATTTTTTAAAGAGAGATTTGGATAGTAGTGATTTGTCCCACATACACAGTCCTTACACATTACAAACTGTGTTAGTAACGCTGGCCTCCTTATTTGGTCTCTTCCTCCACTTTTTTTTTTTTTTCTCTCCTTCACTTTTCTCAGCCATACCTGCCAATAATTTGTACCTTGTGTTTTTGGTTGTCGCTATATATATTAATAATATGCTTTACCTTTTGATTAGACCTAAAGTATTCAGGCAGTTGGATTTCATGATATCTGTAGATCCTTCCCAAGTGAATTATTTTGTTCTGTGTTCCAGCTACCAACCAGTAATTCACACTATGCGTACATTGCTTTTCTCCTCCATGCCTGAGCCTCAACACATGTTCTTTAATCAAGGCTTGAAAGCAAAACTCTTGGCACTTGTCAAAGTGGAGAGTGTGTGGATAGGTCTCTACACTTTAAGCTTTATTTTGGCTGCAAAATGATCTCCTAAACATGAATGGGGAATAAATGTTTCAGCTGGATTCTCATGTTTGCAAACAAGCAATTTTTGATACCTCTTCAGTTGCAGAGAACTATGCCAAACTGTGGCTGATCACAGCAATTAATAAGAACCAGGCAAGGTGCAAAGAGAGCATGAAGCCAGGCTGCTTGTGGGAACACAATTGCTCCCATTACAGCAGAACTCAAAGCAGAAAGGGCAGCTTCCACCTTCTTAGCTACAACATGATACTTTTCCTTTGTTACGATGTGATAGGTGTGAGGCTTTTCTCAAGTCAATTCTTCACTTTCTACTTGGAGGCTGATACTAAGAAGCATCGCCCTCTTCTGCTCATCCCAGTCTGATGGTAGCACAGCCAAAGTGATTCCAGGACCAGGGTAGGATGGGATTCAAAGCACATAGCTTAGAGAAGGACTCATTATATAAGGGTCTGTTAGATGGTCAGAGTTGACAGATGTTAATTCAAAAGTCTTAGAGATATTTAGGGATCTGAAGGAAAATGTGGACCAGTTCACAGCAACTGAGACCAAAGAATAAATTTTTCTTCTGGATACCGAAAAGTAATGGACGTATAGTACACCATAAAAAAGGTATCTGAGAAAATGCAGTTATAACATTTTGTTCCTTCACACCTTTCTTTCTACACTTATTTTTCAGTCTACCTAACATACAGACATCCGTCTTCATGTTTAAATCCAAGTCCTCCTTAATCACTGCCTCAGAACACAACAGGGAGCACAGCAGCTCAAGTATGCCTGCCCTGGCATGAAGGCACAGGATATATTTTTCAGGCCCTGGCCTCAGCCTTGTGCCCTGGTCCAGCTCCTTGAGGAGACAGGACAACTCAGTCACACCTCATTCTACAGCAGGCTGAGAGCACAATCTGTTCCCTCATTGCAGCAGCAAAAAGTGCCAGACTGCCTTGGGACCCCACAGCCGCTCTGACTTCAGCCTGCCATTAGTCTTCAGTGGCTTACAGGAATTAATGTAGTACTGTGACTGCGGCAAAGGCAGCAAAAACTACCAAACAAAGGTTACTGATGAGCTTATGACTGAGTTTCTTCATTTTAATAACAATTATTGCTCCAAACAAGGCCATTTCTACCAAGAATGATACAAGAACTACAGCTAATGTGCATGGTCCAGAGAGCAATAAGCACTCTGCTCATGGTACTGCCTGCCATGCCAAGGAAACACCAGGCAAAACATGGCTCAGGAACAGCAGATAAATACTAAATCCCACTAAGCAGGTTTACATGGGACTGGGGGAATAGAAAGGCCACAGTCTGCGACCACACATGCTGATTCCAGTGCTCCCATGGGGGCTCATGCCCTCAGGTACCCACACAGCCTCTGGCACTGCAGCCAAACTCATCCCTATGAATCTAGAACCTCAGTGAATTCAAAACTAGGATTTATCCTCATAAACAGCACAAGAAAGCTGAGTACTACTACAGATTCCACACTCCCAATCTACAGCAAAGGGTGTCCACTATTTGATAGCCCATCGGTACAAAGTACGGCCCCTGAAAGTCACTCAATAAGCTGTTTTCCCTCAGTCTGTAGCAATAAAACTATACAACACTATAAACATTTTCCGCATTTGACTCCAAGATGTTTGGAGCACTAGGTGGAAACACTGCTCCTTTTGTTTTTCATGTTACAGCAGACCCCTTTAGACTCACTTTCCATCAAGACACCGAATATTTTTGTCTTCTATTTTGTGTCTGGTGGGCTCTTTCTAAAACTAGGCAAGAGACTTTTGAGCAGCCACTGAGGGAGCAACGTGGCACATCACAAATCAGACCCATTAAAGAGCAGGAGGGAGTCCAAGGAAATGATTTCCCCTTCTGTAAGCCTTCCAGCACATGGGCTGGCCACACCAAGCAAGATCAGAACTAACAGGAGATAGGGATCTACATCTCACAAGCAGCAAGGAGGAAACAGACCCCACAAAAGGCAAAATTTCCTTTTTGTGCAAATTTCAAAGCAGAGGAAAGCCATCAACTCTCTACTGAATGTTATCAGTTTGAGTAGTCATCTTTGTACAGGAACATTTTATCCTTTTCTGCCCAAGGGGAGGACTCAATGGCTGAGAAGTGCAAGGCAAGTAAAGCAAAAGCAGAGGTACAGCATAAGAAATTCAACAAAACATCATGCCCATGCAGCAGCTGGCTTCCCTACTACAGTGCCAAAAGCAACAATAACGTGTCAGTCAAGGAGAGGCTTTTTCCTTAGAGCAACTGATACGGCTGGAAAACAGACAAGCTTTTGGGTACAGAAAGCCTTACTTCCACAGACCTGAATAAGCACTTGATTGCCTAAAAAAGTCAGATTGATTCATCTAATAAAAGATTATCTCTCCCTATAAACCCTGTCCTACTTAACAATCTCTGAACACTAAGGCTACCACAGAAATACCATGACTTGTAATGACGGCTTACAGTATTGATTTCTGTTCAATGTTTTGTTTAACAGGCATCAGTTTATTTCACAGAGAACAGACTACTGGTTTTAAAGGCAACCACTGATTACAAAGCATTATCAAATCAATCTCACTAGAAGATTTAATAGGTCTAATGAGATAAAATTTTCATCCACAAATTTTCCCCTATACTGTGGCAACACTGACAGAATTATAAGTATTGAACTTGGCAAGTGGTACTCCAACACATAAGCTACACCCGAAAGGATTTATCACGAGGAACATGCTTATGTAGCAGATAAACACTCACAGAAACAAAGCCTTTCAAATACTGTGGCCTTCTTGTCTTACATATTTTGACATTCTGATCGTTTCTAGCAGAACAGGTGAAACAGTTGACTGACATGCTTCATGCTCAGGGAATGTAAATAGGATGTGCAATAAATATCTGAAAAATGTACATTTGGCTAACTAAAATATGTTTTTTCTTTTCATAATCTATCATTAGCTTTAGTACAAATCTAATTGAAAAACACCTGTACTGTAACATGAGAAAAATAATTTTCTGCATGCAATTTACTAGCACTTATTTATAGAATATACTGAATTCAAAAACAATTCATTGCCATCTCCTCTCACTCAAATGTGCTTTCATTAGCAAAGCCATTTCAGTTTAATCCCTCTAAGAAAGTTCTCAATTGGAAAAAGCCAGGTAATTTTTCAGTGAATTACAGTTTTTGGCCACGTTCTCTTACCAAGATATGTTCTGAGTTTTATCTCAGAGTCTAAAAAGCAAAACATAAAACATCCTTCATGAAGAGCAGAACATTTATTTTCCAGATCTCTCTGTATTCAAATTACAAATACATGAGCCACATTTGATTCAGCAAAGTAACACAGATTAAATATATTAATTTTCATGGAATTCCTCCATAATTTTGCTTTGCCTTGCAGATAAAAATGCATGCAGACATTACCATTGAACAACTTCATGCCGTATAAGTTATAAATATTGCAAAATCCTTTTCCACAGTAAAACGCATCGTCACTGGAGGATGCCTGAAAATGTACATTTTTAAAAACAAAGTATCTAAAAAATTATCTTTATTTTTTGGACAAAAACTTCTGTAAGCTGGTTAACATCTACTTCTAACACGTATTTAAAGTCTATTAAAATATATATTTATGCAAAAAACAATTACTCTCTGAAGCAGTTTGGGAGAGAGATGAAAAAACAGTTCTGTAAATAAATTTATTTATTTATAAGAACTAGTTCGAAAGCTTATGGGATGCTACATATAAGCCAAACTGATTATAAGTGCAATGCCAGAAAGCAAAGCTTTCTAAAACAATACGGGGCTGAAGAAAGGTAAGGAAGAAACTGATTTCTGCACTTAGCACAGAATTTCTGTGTATTCATGAATTTTAGTCTCATGACAATGATATGAGAGACTTCCGCAGCGCAGAAGAGTAATGATAAGAACTATAATCTGAAAATACTTTCTGTGTAATGTGGTGTTTCTTCATTTGCTTTCTAACTGTCTGCTAAAAAAAAGTGAAAATCAACAGATTTTGTTCTACTGGCAGTCAGATTTTTTTTTTCCCCAGTTCTTTCAATTTTAACAAGAAGAGAATGATAAAAAGAGCCTTCATAATTTATTTACATTTGTAATGAAACTGGATTTGTTTTAATCATACCATCCCAGCCACTGAGGCCTGACCTTCAAAAATAGAAATGTTTTTAAATTGTCCTCCTACCTAAAGTATTGTTTGGTACAAAAGCCATAGTAACGTACACGAAACATTAGTCACTGGGTACAACAGAGTGCCAAATGTTAAAAAGAATAACTTCTTTTTGGTAGGCAGCCACCTCGTATTTCACCTGCTGAATTAGGCTTCCTGTGATTACAAACCAGAAGGTAATTTTCATATGTATTGCTATATTGAATGTTAGTATTATATGTATATTATGTGATTTTGAATCTGCTTTAGGACACGTTTGTAGAAAAGGCAGGCACTCTTTTGTAAGGTTCCTCCTAGATGAACAAGAGGGTTTGTAACTGATAATCCCCAGAAGACATTAGTTATTTCTTTTATGAAATTATTCCTCTATATGCAGCCACTAAATGGGCATCATTTGATGAATACCACAGACATGAACAATATAGTCTTTATCTAGCTTCACGTTGCAAGGTTAGCATTGATTTTCTCTTAGTATCTTCAGCTGGCTCACAACCACCTACCTGGTGTACAAGCAATCCCTCTGCATCACAGAGACAAAAGAGGCACTTAGCTGCTGGATCTTCTTCCACACAAAGAAAGCACCGCAAAAGACAGCTAAGGTAACAGCACTAATTGACTGTCTGTCTTTTTGTGGCCATATTACACCACAAGGATTGGTAGGTCTGTAAGCCAGGTCATGCCCCAGTCAGGCTACTGAGTGCCAAACAGCAATTGACAGTGTTGTCTCCTCATGCCAGGCAGAAGATCCAGGCGAGACATGAGCTGGCTGATCAACAAGCATCATGCTACCCTATGTAGTGCTACAGCTCTCTATCTAGAGACATGTCAAGGGGGTGTTTTGGATATGCTTGCTATTTTTGTCACATTAAAGGAAGACATTGTTTACAGGAACACAGAGACCCAAGTTCAGTTTGCACATATCATCAACAAGATACTAAGACTCCTGTCTAGGCATCCCAGACAAAATGCAATGTAATAGTACAAACACCCACATCCTCTGACAACTTTACTTAGAAGGAGTGATAGGAAATTAGGCATAACAACGATAGCAACAAGCTCCTAGTTTTATTGAGTACTATAGCCTCTCCATAAAGTTGCCTCTATGGCATCGCTGAACACCATTGCGGTCAATGGAATTAAATCCAGTTGGTGTCCCCAAGGGCTCGGTAGTGGGGCCGCTTCTATTTAACATCTTTATTAACTATCTTGATGAGGGGATTGAGTGCACCCTCAGTAAGTTTGCAGACAACGCCAAGTTGGGAGGGAGTGCTGATCTGCCTGAGGTGAAAAAGGTACTACAGAGACCTGGATCAATGGGCCAAGGTTAACTGCATGAGCTTCAATAGGACCAAGTGTCAGGTCCTGCATTTTGGTTACAACAACCCCAGGCAACCCTACAGGCTTGGGGAGGAGTGGGTGGAAAGCTACCTTTTGGAAAGGGACCTTGGTGTACTGATGGACAGCCTGCTTAATATGAGCCAGCAGTGTGTCCAGGTGGCCAAGAAGGCCAATGGCATCCTGGCTTGTACCAGGAATGGTGTGGTGAGCAGGAATGGGGAAATAATCCCGTCCCTGTACTCAGCACTGGTGACACCTCACCTGAAGTACTGTGTTCAGTACTGGGCACCTCAGTACAGAAAGGACATTGAGGTGCTGGAGCAGGTCCAAAGAAGGGCAACAAAGCTTGTTAAGGGCTTGGAGAATATGCCTTAGGAGGATAGACTGAAGGAACTGGGGCTGTTTAGTCCGAGGAAAAGGAGGCTGAGGGGAGACCTTATTGCTCTCTTCAAATATCTGAAAGGTGCTTACAGCAAGAGCAGGATTGGTCTCTGCTCACTGGTGACAGGACTAAGGGAAATGGCCTTAAGTTGCACCAGGGTAAGTTTAGGTCAGATATCAGGAAAAAAATTATTTACTGAAAGGGTTGTTAAGCACTGCAATAGGCTTCCCAGGGAGGTGGGGAAGTCACCATCCCTGGGTGCTTTTAAAAACCATTTGGATGTGGTGCTCAATGGACATGATTTAGCAGAGGGTTGTTAGAGTTAGGGTAGTATGGTTAGGTTGCAGTTGGACTCTATCTTTAAGGTCTTTTCCAACCTGAGCAATTCTATTTAGGCAGAAGAGGGAAGAGATGACATGTACCATGTGTTCTAGATGCACAAAGAAACAGTGAGGTGAGTCTCCTTGACCTGAATTATAAGAATTGACTAGAAATTTAAAACCTCTACATGCAGTCTCCATAATGATATTAAGGGGGGAAAAAAAAGACTACATTAACATACTTCACACAAATTGCCTTCTGGGCCAGGAAGTTGAGTACAACACTGTTTTTATCAACTTCAGTAATGCACAGTTTGGGTCAGAGGAGAAGCAGAAGGAAATGTGACCAACCTTTGACCAGTATGACAGCAGCATAAGTAATCTCTTATTGCATTATGAAACTATTCATACATGGGGACCTGTTACATTACTGGCCTGTTAACAGCATCACAGATCCTTACTATGACTTTTTTTCATTTTGTTCTACATCAGACAAGCCTATTGCTGTCATTGGTAGAGAATGGAAAAGTTGTTACTGCTTTAATATAAAACACAGAAAAAATACACAGCAGCTGTTCATATTTGCTAGGAAGGCTGTTATAATAATGATGTCATGGAAAAAGGCTGGAATCTATTAAAATGAATCAGACAGGCAGGCCATTCAAATCCTTCAGACAATACGCGTATACAAGTTGCACCATGTACCTTACACTAAAATAAAAGCAAGCAATGAGCGGAGTTCTTTCAAAAAATATCATTCAGAATAGGCAACTAAAGTCATTACTAGCTTTCCTTCAATAAATTAAGTTTACTACTGGAACTACCCAATAAAGCAAAATACAAAAGCTACAGCCAGCTCACTGTCAAATAACCTCATTTTCACCTATAAAAGCATTTAAATCTATTTTGAAATCACAGCCTTAAGCTATGCAGGAACTCTCCCATTGACAAAGGAGACAAAAGGTGATTTTCTTTGTGTGTGTGTGGGAGTGGGGGCATGGGGGTAGGGGTGTATATTTTTCCTAAGTAAAGAATTAGAAGGTGCACAACTCAGGCCTCAGTTTGGCCTAAAAATTAGTGATTAGACATTCTTCTTCTGTGTGATGCTACTTTTGAGCTATGGCAAGTTTGCACCTCTTGCTGCAGCTTGCTTGCATGCCTCTCCTCAACCTGCACAGCACAAGGCTTCCTCAAACACTCTGCTTTCTCTTCACTGGAGTATATTAAAAAAAAAAAAAAAAGGTTTATGGTAGAAAGCAGATAAATTTGGTAATTATCTGGTTGTCTTAACAGCTATATGTTCCCCCATTTCTGATAAGCTACACCTTCCCCCCTAAGAATATCACTAGAAATGATTTTCTGATGGTGGCCTGAAAACATTTGCCAAACCTGTGTGGAAATGAAGTGATGTTCCTTTCTGGCTCAGACTCTGACAACAATATATGGAATGTATCATTACGAATCCCTGTTCTCTTTCACATTGGTTAAGAAACTGTCTCACAGCTAACTGGTGACTAGTGAAACAAAACTAATCTTGTGAAGGCCTCAAACAAAAAAAAAACAAAAAGAAGAAAAATAAAAAACCATACAGTAACACTCTTGTGAAAGTTGCAGAACAAACAAGTGTTGTGCACAAGAGCAAAGCAGCAGCAAGGAGTCAGCCATCTTGCTTAACACATTCTCTGATCCCTCCCTGACCACGAGAAGGGAGAAGCACAGATGGCGTGGAACATGCACAGCATGCAATGCCAGACACTCACCACCTAGCAACAGATCCTGACCCACTTGGAGGGGACCATCAGAAGGCATAAAAGGCATTGCCAACCCCACAGCCAGCAGCACTCAGCCCATCACATCTTTGACCACCCTGGAAAGAGGAGGAGGACAGACCCTCAGGACATCATGGGATCTGCAGCGGTGACTTCCTTTAGTTTCCTTTTCTTCTTCATCTCTCACTCACCCATCTTTTAGTAAATAAAAGCACGCCCTTGCTTGATCAACACCTTTATCCCATTCCAAGATTTCATTCAGAGGGACTGGGGTCAATATAAAAAAAAACACAAGCCTCTTTGGCTTGCAAGAGTATGCAATGGTACTTGGCTCAACATGCATGTATTTCTACTAACGCAAGATCATATTTTGACACCACTTTTTTTATTAAACATTCAAGCTGACTTTAGCATATTCTGATGCTAGAAAAGTACAGCAAGACTGATCATGTTTAATCTTTTCAAGTCACAATAGACATGCACAGACCAAGATACAACAGACGCAAAGGCCACAAGCAAAGTTTGAACTTGTATTCTGGTAGGACAGTGAGAGCAAGAGCTGTGTTCTTCAAGAGGAGAGAACAGACCCTCAGCTCTACCATAGCTGTGAACAGCGTGGAAAGCAGTGGTACCACTTTCCTTCCTGTTTTACTAAACTACAATGAAGTCAACTACACATGATGTCAAATCTCAAATATTTGCCACATGTCTCAATCTCAATATATATGCCACATGCAAAGTGAATATATTTTACAAGTAAGCATTCTACATTTGAGATTGAATAAAAATATGACAGTCAAACTTTTCAAACTATCAAATTTTGTACCTTATACTGCCAATTATAGAATACCAGATACAAACAAAATTAAGAAAAATGTCTTACGACTCCAAAAATGTACGTAGCTGCAAATTAGCTTAAAGTGATAACTACTGAGTCACCTGAAAAAAGTCTGATTACAGCCTTTGTCAGTTATACATATCACATAAGACATTACACTCTATTAAACTATATTGAAGACCACAACAACCATCTCTGCAGGACAGCTGTCTACCAGATTTCAAGATTCCTTTGTATGGATTACTAGCAAACCAAAATTCAAATTGATAATAGCAAAAGATAACTTTAGATACATTCACACTTAGGTCATTTAACTTTCTTCTGCAACTGGCTACATACAAATCTCAGTTGAGAAGTCTAGCTGCTAAATCAGACCCCTACTGTTTTGCTCAAATTTCCAGACCTGCTAAAAGCCATAGGTTACATATGCAAGTAGCTGTATGTATTTAACTGAAAGTTCAAAAGATTTGAGCCAGAGGTGAGTAAAACAAGTTTGAATGCCTTATCTCAGGCACCCATAGTATCCATAAATGATTATTATAAGTAATAAAATAGCGTTAATACTTAAGATGAACTTCCAGGGCAAGCTTATAAACTATTCGGCAATTAATGCCCTTGTCTCGTGTTTTCAATTTTCAGTGCTACTGAAGGTCACGTGTTATGTCGTCAGCTTGAATCTGGATTTCCAATTTCAGTAAGTCTAATTTTAAATCACAATACTAAGACATTTGATAAAAATTGCCTTTATAAAGTCTCTTAGTTCTATAACAGAGTAAGCTTATTCACTCTGTTACTAAAGTAGATTTCACATTCAAGTGCCACTTATTCAGCAAGCACACACCACTTGGATATATCTGCCTGCACATCAAACATGCCTTAAGTCAAACATGCAAAAATAAGATTTATCAACACCGATATGCAACACAACACACCAACACTTAGTATAGGGGTTTGTAGTCTGGGCCAATAGGAAATTAACTAACTCCCCAGAGTGCAATGCAAATTGAATCTGCCAAAAGGATTGAAGAGAAGGAAGAACAGGAATCTCTAAAAGAATTCTGAGCTGGAGGGAACTGTGGGAAATACATACAGTATACAAGAAGCATTTTTATAAGACAGCCGAGTGGAACTGGCAGGTTGCCACCAAAGGTACTGTCTCCCCCCCTCTCCCAGTTCTCCCCCTACAGTCCTGTCCTCACCCTCCCATTTCCCTTGGAATACTGCTATTTTTCCACGCACCCCCACCCCCCCCCCCCCCCCAAACTCTGCCTGTGA
Organism: Gallus gallus; assembly: GCF_016699485.2. Taxonomy (NCBI): domain Eukaryota; kingdom Metazoa; phylum Chordata; class Aves; order Galliformes; family Phasianidae; genus Gallus; species Gallus gallus. The sequence goes on along the minus strand of NC_052535.1, from coordinate 57,964,340 downwards.
CACCAGCTTACAAAGCTCATCCACATGGCAGCTACCTCCTCCTCCTTCCTCCACAACCTCCCTAGTCTTTCCTACCCAAAACAAATAGAATTCAGGTGCTTTTTCTCCCTTAAGATAACTCTCTGAGGACCCACTACTAAAAGCCAGCTCAAGAATCGTGGTGGTTTCAAGCCCAGGCTGTGGAGCAACATTTTTCTGAGCATTGCCAAGGTGATTCCACAATACTGGCTGCTTGCTAGGCTGGGGGTGGATATTCAGTTCTGCTGATGACTCATAAGGAATAAAAGGAACCAGGCATACCTTATCTCAGCTGTATTGGTTCCATGTGAAATATTAGCAGAAAGTCATTCCAGCTGTTGAAGTTATTAGGTTTAACATTATCATTAATAGTTGTTATTATATAATTTATTCTCTCCATGAAAGAAATACCTGTGGAATACCATGATTAAGCTTAAATCCTTCTCAAAGAAATATCAAGCTCAAATGGGTTTTTCAGATGTACAATGCATGAAAGACCAGACCTATTATTACTGTAAACGTCGATAATAAATGGCAGGAAAAAGAAACAAGACTTAGTGCAGATATAAAGTGAAATATTTATATTCAGCCTTTGAAGTACAACAGTTCCTATATTTGCAAAGCAATGACAGACAGCAGCCATACAACACATTTGAGTTACTTCAACTTTTGCAACAGAAAGGAGTTCAAAATGTAAACAGTCTCTAAAGTCTCAGTTTTATTTCAGTTGTAAACTGACAATAGCATTTTAACAATTTACTAAGACTGGACAATCTTCTACAGCCTTTTGAATACAGAATCTTATGGTAGATTGTATGCCTTTTCAAAATTATCATATCATCTGCAAGTTTAATGCAAAAAAAGTAGCTAAAGTAAGGAATATTACAAAGAATTACACAGAACAAGTATGGACCTACTCACGGTTCTTTCTGTGTTCAATTTACTAGTGTATTTTCTTTCTAAAATGACCGAAATGTCTTAACATATAATGCAAGATGTCAAAGTTAACTCCTCATTCCAGAGAAGCGTTTTAAACATAGAATAAACCCAACAACTTTCAGAAGATCCTCATTGTAAAGCAGTAAAGACATTTACACCTATGAAGATGTACAATCACATGCGATGTTGACGTTCATGCAACTAAATTGGTAATATTACTTGTGTATTCTTTTTTTTCAAGCAGACAAACAACAAACAAGGATAATGAATCCTATTATCTTACAACTAAACAGTGTAAATAAATCACTAACGTTAAAAGGATTCAAAATGAACTGCATTTTAAAAAAGTCTTTTACAAAAGGTAATATTTCTAAAGTCAGTTTAAAATCTCCTTGAATATGTAACAAGAAAAAATTATTTTCCACAGCCAAGTCAAGACAAATATTTAGGAAAAAAAACAGAAAAGTAATGGATTACTTTTAATGGTCTTGAAATTTTGTACAACTGATTTCTATAAAAGTGAAGATTAAAATTGAAAAATTTGTCCTTAACTTCTGTAGCTTGTAAGCTTTGAAAGATAACAGATAGCTTCTAGTGTTCTTAATACCTCCATGAACTTACTGGCACCTCAATAGTAACACATCCATTTTTACAAGAAAAGGCTTCAATTTTATTTCAAACTTAACAGACATTCATTCTTTTCCTTTCAAAACCGAGGCACAAGTAACAAAGCACCAGAGCCTTATAAATTCCCCAACACCAAATGCAAATTAAGTCATGAAATTGCTCTAGGATATGTTCCAAGAATGCAAGCCCAAAGGAGTATCAACACAACTTTTCTATTTCAGGTTCTTTATGATATTTCAGCAAGGTAACAGAATATTATAGGGTCAAGAAGAGTTATCTATATATGGAAAGATTTAATTATCCAATTTCAACAACTTTCTGTATTGTGTTTACAAGCTTTAAGATGAGAAATATGTTTATAAGCAGTATAAACAGAAAGGATGGCAAAGGTTCTGCAGATCAAGCAGCTCAGAAAGTTTTAATTCCCTTGGAATGCTACATAGAAAGTTTTAAACTTAAACACTAAACTTCATGTGTTTTGCAAATGGCTATTGTATTAGTGAATTTTTCACTTACTCAGAAATACACAACTTCTCACTTGCATTGTACTAGTCTGTATTGGAAGTAAAAATATGCACAATCCATACGCCATTATGCGAGAAAGTAAAAAGACTTACATTTTATGTCAGCTGTGAATGTATGCCATTACACTGTCATCTCCAGCAAATTGGGACTGTTCCCATAATGAAAAAAAAATTATTTAATCTTTCAACAGTCATCTTGAAAATGCCCAAATTCTTACGCACAAAGCAGGCATTTTAACAGAGTCTATAAACAAAGAGCTGCTGATTTTTTTGCTCTGCAGACCTACTGCTTGTTTATCTCAGGGGAGAGATCAGTCAAACAAGGACAACTTCAGTTACTGGACTTGCTATTATTTAGCAATAATCACTAGGGGACTAAGAACAGTTCCTGAAGATGAAGTTTGAGTCTACCAATGCTCCCCAAAACATAACAGGGAGACTACAACAAGCAACCTGCACCAGTCATTTTGGTGAAACCTGGTATCAGAGAGCTGCCAACAAGCCACCTTCTCAGATCACTCCCATTTTTCTGTCTGAAGACAATTCTTTACCATTCCTTCCTCAAAAGACATGCTAGGTACCAAGAACCAAAACAGTAAAATCATCTAAAAATGTATATCTGTCTCTTTTTCAAGTAGCCTGTTTAGTACAGCCTGCTTCACTGTCAATATCAAGTGACTTTTCTTCAGCTTTCCAAAGCCTAGATCACAAACATTATCTACCCTCTGTGTTCAGTTAACACTGGCAATATTTTTCTTTCTAAAGTCCATGGTTGTTAAAAAATTAGTTGTCCTTACCTAAAGATCTTAATTTTCAGAAATCTTCGTCTTGTAGTCTAAGTAAAATGGATGTAACCTATAATAGAACAAAAGGATATATTAATTACAGTAAACTTTTAACATGTATGATTGAATTACAACACTCAAGAAAACTGACAGCTGATTTTTTTGTTACTATGCTGTAGCATGACTTTTATACGCGACTTACACCAAGCAGCAATTCTTCGGCAAGAATTGTACAATATCACATATTGACTCACTAATAAGAAGTACCTCTTCCCTTTTCCAGCTTTTCTGCTCAAACACAGATGTAAGCTTCGATCTACCTCTACATATTACTCATAATGACTATGTTGTGGATAGATTAAATAATTAAGATCCTGCTAACATCCTATTTCTTGTTACTAAACAACCCAATCAATTGAATTAGGCACTTGAGGAAGAGGTACATGACTGGGCCCAGATGCACTCAATTCGCATCTAACAAACCCATCAGTAAAAACAAGTAAAAAAATGTTTGCTTAAAATATAGATCTAATTACATCCTAGAGAATAATCAGTAAAGCCTAATTATTAATTAGCATCCTGAAACACAGCTAAACAAAACACTATAAGCACCAGTTTCTATCCACTAGTTTCTCCCTATCTAAAAAACTGCAGAGACACAGCAAAGATAATAAAGTCAGAACAGCATACATATTTGTATGCTATATCTCCCAGACAAGGCAGAAGATACGAATTTAGTCTCTTATGCATCTGACAATACCACTAGGTATCACCAGCAATTATATCTATTGTTCCTTAATCTATATTTGGGGTCAGCCTTGTGTAAAATTTTACAGTTATCAGTCACTGAACTGACTTGATTTTCTAGAGAAATTCACTTACTTTCAGCCCGAGAGGAGCTGTTATAAGATACTGAACATTTGCAGACATCAAATTTCATTCCTTTATTTTTCCTTCAAGTTAGCTACACAGCAACAGCACAAGTTGCATCTAACCACACCTTAACCAACACAGCAAGATTACACATGGTCTCCCTTAAACAGCACAGCACTGAGCTGAACATTGGCAGTAAAAGCATTTTATGCTCAGATATCTCCAGGAACCAGTGTCCAGTCTTTGTTTTCAGTGACAGTTCTCCAAGCAGGATATACAAGCAGAAGACTCAAATTACACTTCATTGACCAAGAAAAAGAAGATGGTGTTCAGTTTCGGTTCCATAACCTCCACGCTGACCTGCATGTTTGTTGGCCTAAACAAGGAGATTTCAGGAAATGAAGGATTTGCACTTTGTCCAGGTTTTGTTTTCAGATAGAAGATCTCTGCCCCAGAGAGAAAGTGGTGTGAAAGGAGCTGAGAGGACAGCCACTCACACTGGTTCATGTTCCTGTTTGTCATTTCTTCTCCAAGTTTCGTTTGTGCTCTGTACTCAACATGACCAAGAAAAAGAAAAAAAAACAATCCTAGAAATGGGAGGTGGCCTCAAGTTCAAATTCCTTTAGGCTATATTTTTTGCTTCCTTTAGTGAAACTGTATGGAAGTTGATTACCAAGTAGCTTGCACAGTAATTATTTTCACATATTTAGAAGATTATATACACTCAGGATATCCAAACAAAATTTGATCATATGAAATAAAAACATAGCCCATATGGAAATAAAAATATTTAATGGATGAGTGTGTTAATAAAATCCACAGCAATGGAGTGCCAAAATATAAAAGCAGGGTACAAAACAGTTGCCCTGAGAAAAACAAGTACTTCTTCAGTACCCTCTACAAACTAAAATATTATTTGATAACTTTTTATTGAGCTACCTTATAGATAAATGCTGCTCAAACGTCACTCTAGCTAACTAATTTGTTTGAATCTTCATTTGCATTCAGATGGTACCTTCAGTTTCATAAGAAAAATCTCACGCTTCATGACTTTAGGTTGAGGACACCACCCATTGCAACAGAGCAAAGGCTAAGACTCTTGTTTCTTTAGGATATAATTTTCTATACAAAGATTTTCACAAGCAAAACATTCATAATACATCCAGAGACTCAAAACAAAACCTATCACATTGCAGGTCTTTTTGTTGTTGTTTTAATTTAACCTTAAATAAAAAGGACATGTGAAATTCACGTTTATTTCCCCACAATTCAAAATTCAAGAAAGCTAAAAATTCATCATGAAATTAGTATGTTTGTCTGCTCCAAACACAGAGGAAACAAGAAGTGCTGATTCCAGATGCTGACAGCGCTCAGTTCTGAATGTCCCTTTCACTGCCCAAAGACCAGAGATGCCCTACTGTATACTTATTAGAGACCCAGCTGTATGCCCTCAGTAGCAGAGGCACTGTTCAGAGAAAGTTAATTTTCTGAAGTATCAGATAACTTTTACTCTAATGTTCCAACTTAGCTTTTTTTCATAATTCACAGTACAAGAAAGATGGTAGGAAAATGAGAGGTAGAAACCCAGCTAAGATATGGTTTCCTTTGCAGTTCTTTCAAAACTAGAAACACAAAAGATAAAGTTTCACCTTCTTATCTCGAATATGTAAATGTTTCCGATCACGATCTCGGGCTGACACCAGTGCAGTGGCTGCACACGGAGCTGCTGCTGTCCATCTGCTTTATGCTGGTACAAGATCACAATCAGATCTGGGTCATCTCAACCTTGAGTTTGTTACCCACATAAATTAAGAGATGACACGTAACAGCACTTGTATTAGTTGAAGTCTAGCTTATGGGCATGAAAATATTTCCATCCTTTTCCCCTCTGCCTGCTAATGTGGAACCTATTCACATAAGTGAAAGAGGAACAACTTATTTGCTCTCTCCTTCATGCAACAGAGGAACACACCCATGCAGTATGATTTCCCATGTCTATGGAAATAGAGCAAACATGTACTATAATGTATTAAAAAAGGGATTTTTTTTTTCCATTACTTTAGGTCATTACAAATATACGTAACTAATACTACATTCTGCATAATTACAAGCATTATAGTAGTTGTATGGGCAAACAATTTAATCACTACTTTTATGGTTTGATTCATTTCAGTTTTCATGAGATGTCTACTTACATTGTCCTGGATGACAAAGATTTTGTGATCAAGCCACTAGCAAGAGCATGACTGCTCGAACATGCCAAGTGATTGCTTGCCAGCAGCTGCTGTATGATTCCCCTACATTCAGAAGCAGAAGTAACTAGTACACAGTGTGTCACTGCCAGGTGGCTGCACTCTCCATTCAAATCAAGCAAGCCTTAACAGGAAAAGTAATACAGTAACACCAGCAACTCAGCATGCAGTGCTGACCTTGAATACATTTCAACAAGATGGTTCAGACTAATTAACATGCTTAAAAAAAAAAAAGCACAGAACCTGACTTGTATTGTTCTGAATATATTGTACATGCATGCTGCAATACTGAATTCCAAACCAAAATATGATATGCCTACATTTAAAACAACAGAAAGATTGCTCTGCTATATCCAAGCTTGAACAGAAGCCTATATTCACAACACCAAGCAACTGCAAATGTTAGGTCATCTACACAAACAACTTAATACACTTCCTATATCCTCCATCGCTTTCAGTTTTCTGAGTCACAAGAAATACCACAAAAAGAAAAGTACGGTTCCACGTGTAAGGTTTCCTTTAGTCTACACAATCTGTATTTTATCTTGCCTCCTTTTATAACTTAATTACACTTTAGATTTACAGTATAGAGAATTTGCCAAAAGGCAATAGACTACGGTTCAGTTGAAGCAAAAGATACCAGATTGGTAGAAGTGACAGAACCACAGAATGGATCCCAACCCCCTAAATCCTTACTTTTCAGTACTTACTTTCTCAATATCTCAGAAGAGGCTTAAATGTGAGCAATCACAATTCCTTCCAAGGCTGATGTTGTACCAGCCACCCAGCTAAATAGAGGACCATTTAAGCAGGCTTTTTTTTTTTTTGGTGTTCATTGAGACAATGAAAGCCACAGCTCAAAGACCAGAGCAAGCAGTAAGCTACATTTCTGTTCCCTCTGACTGGTTTGTTCAACAAAACACTGCAGTTCTTGGGCCACCTGGTGTGATCTGGTTTATATGCATAATGGGAGCTGCCAGAGTCTCGAAGCACATCGCTCACAGGGACAATAAAAAAAATATGCAAGAGACTCTGGTCTGTGGCCAGGTTTCCCAACTCCAGGATTTACTTTTCTTGCTTGAAGAAAAGACAAGGCATAAACTACACAGGAGGGATAGGAGGCTTTCACTCTCTCCCCTCTGTGAAAGTTCAGGTGTACCTCAGAGACTAGGAGCTGGCTTGGATCCAGCTCCATTTCTTATGTGATGCTCTCACAGAGGAGCAAAATCAACATGGACTTCAATGGACAGCAGGGAAATCACCAGTTCATCCCCATTCTGAAAAAAAAATGAGGCAGACTTTTGCACAGAAGGCAGGCTGAGAAGCCAGGTTTCATTTTAGAATCAAGGAAGCTGCTTCCTGTTGTTTGATCTTCCCCCTTTAGGAAAAGGGCACATGTTAAATACTGCATCAAAGACATTCTCATTGCCATCCTGATTTCCACCTGTCAACTGAAACACAACCCCAAGCAGTGTCAGATGCCTCCCATCCCAGCTGGCATCAGCATGCTCTTCATTTGATGTTCCAGCATGAACAGGCTGAGAAACTTCTCCGCTACGGAAATAAAAGGTTTGAGTCTGTCCCTTAAGTAGGTCTGCACTCTGTCCTACAGAGCCTGCATAATGCCAATTTGTCTTTTAACATTTGAGAAAAGGATTAATTTCAAGGGGAGTGAAAATAAACGTATACAAGTTCCCTCTCAGGGCCTCTATCAAATCAAAGACTCTCTGCCTCCGCAGGAAAGCATCCTATACATATACACCCAACATAATACTGTGGGATTTGGCTGTTCAAATTTTCTAGTCAGGTACAAATTTTTAGAAGGTAGAGATTCAAATTTTCAAATACAAACAGCTCCAAATTTTCAGATGCAAATTTTTAGAACAGGCATTGCTGCTCCTATTGAGGGATCATATGATAATAATGATAGATCAGTAGATTATCAACCAAATAACCAAAATACCGTAAGAGTTAAATGACTTAAAAAAAAAAAACATGATAGATTCACATAAAGCTTTTTACTAACTGTTCGGCTAACTTGGTGATTATTTTTTCCCCAAGAAGATAGACTCTAATCCACTGAAGTATATAACTGTACCATTTTTTGTTTCCGTAAATCTCCATTTCTACTAAAACCTATAAATTACCTTCATCATGAAATCTGAACAAATCTGGCAGTGAACGTGAAATTTCAGTTCTTTCACATCAAAAATCATTACAAAAAGAAAATTAATCTATACAAACTGTTTCAAGTAAACACATAAACCTGGTCATTGAAAATGAGGAGGATCACAGTTACTGGAAAAATGTTCTGAGCTTTGCATTCCTGTTAAACTCAGAGAAAGGCACTCCTGCTTCACAGGCTTGGCAGCCAGCGCTCCACAGCAGTACAGGAGGAGCAGCACAGCTACTCAGCCTGAAGCGATTTTGCAGTAGAAATAAATGCTGCCACAAGTGCCAGTGTAACAAGGAACAGGCCAAGAACATGGCCAGTCCTGTCATGCAGTGCAGAAAGGTGACTAGTTAGCAAAGGACACAAGAGCCCTTCGAGGAGAGGGAAAATTCATGGCAAACTCATTCTCCTATTCCTCTTTGCTCCTCTACTCCTCCTTCTTCTTTCCTTTCCCATTAGTCAAAACATCAAGCTAACCAGGCAGTGCACTGCATCATAAAGCAATCATGTCAAAGGAATCAGGCCACTTTCTGTCTCAGTGGTACACCACAGCAATGACAGATGAGTCAACATGCAAAGATAATAATAATGCAAAAATAATGCATCCTATCTGCTGGCTAATATTTCTTGTAGCCTTCATGTAATAAATAAATTTGAGGGTCTAAAGCAAACTGCTGAGTCTTAACTGGTTTTTTTCCATGTGGTGAAAAGATTCACGTATGTACCAGCCTTATATTTACACTTACCCTTTCCTCTTACAATAATGCTTTTTATTTTCTGGGTTTTCCTCCTTCTGTGTATCAACTGCATCAGCATAGAGAAATATAAAAATCTTACAGAACAGAACTACAACACTGGCAGGTGGTGAACATGAAAAAACTATGAACTTTCTTCCTTTTTTTGTCAAGTAGTTACACAAAAAAATTTAACTTGACAGTGTCTTTTCAATACTGCCCTACCAATTCCCAAATACTCTCCAGTGATCTGATGAAGCCCAGATTTAGCTAGAGCTGCTTGTTTACTCTCTCTCTCCTGTTTATCTGAGGCTTTTTATCTTCCCACCTGAAGTTCAACAGAATACCAAGCCTCTATATTAGGAGGCTCTTTCAAGTGTTTCTTGACTGCATATAATCTCTAGGGTGTTTTGGTCCTAGAAAACTAAAGAAACAGAATATTTTATCATTATATTAAAAGCTTATTGTGTTTGTATCTTCACTGACCTAATCTATGAGTGGAGTTCAGTAAGAAGCTGATTTTAATTTTGTGTTCATTGAGGAAAAAAATATGCTGTGCATTTTTATTCCATTTAGCTTTATACCCCTCGTATTGTAAAATTTAGTCTCCAGAATATAAATACCTATTATTCAGACTGTCAACACTAAAAACCATCAGCCGTACTGTGCATTAAATGTCTCCTTCAGTTGCTGGTGAATCCTTTAATTGTGATTAAAGTGAAGAGTCTGAACCATGGCACATTCATTTGACCCACATCCCCTGAAGTACCCATGACTATGCAGGCAGCAGAAAACTAATCAAGTTGCATTATCTGCCCACACAATCCCTGAACAAAAAGTTTGTCTACATTTGAGCAGGACACACTTTCCTTAAAAGACTGTATCATGTTACGGTGGTGAGAGGTTTCTGCACTTGGGGATGCTACCATTGCAGTGCAAAGGTGCCACCCATGCTGGCAAACAGCTTGCCCCACCCTGAAAACCATTCCAGCTGCAGCCTCCACCTTGATTCCAAACCAATGAAATAAGTGTTCTGAGCATGTTATCCCAGACAGTCATCCATTAGGAGTTTTGAGTCCCATCCAGGGGTGCTCACATATAGGTCTCCATGTAAGCAATGAGCATCAATAGGCACCCAGCCCACCCACAGACTGTATAAGTTGTGCCTTGGGGGCCCTGGCATTGTGCTCAAAGCCCCTTCCAAAAGCCAAAATGGTAAGTTGAGTAAGATATGATGCATACGCAGCCCTGTAAAGTCCTTTAATAGGAACAAGCCCGCATTTGAAGAAGGTTCTGCAGCCACACAACTGCAATATGAGCATCTCCAAATCCAACCGTGTGTTTCTGTATCATTGTTTGCCTTAAAGTTTGCATCCTCAAGTCACAATTCATACAGCAAACATCAATATAATGACAGAATGCTTTTTTTCCCTCCATTCTTATGCTAAACCATAGGAAGCCAGGTAAGTAGGTTAGAATGGAGAAGATGGGTCCCTCATGTGCTGCTCCTGTGACTTCTATGGGATGCTGCCATATCAACGTTCCCTTCATAAATTGTTCTTAGATACAGGACACTCAGTTATAACTCCTCCTAGGGGGTAGAGGGCTACATCTATCTCAAGAACAGATTTGCATAGCACTGATGAACCAGGACTTAAGAAGCATCAAGCTGCTCATCACAGCACAACCTGTACTATCCACATTTTTCTATTTCTCTTTTCTTCCATAACATAAACGTAATGACCCTTCCTCCTTCAGCAGAAGCTCTATGAATTTCTGGAACTGTTAGCAGTAGCACAGAGTGTTAGTTATTTCCAGACAGAAGGGAAGGCAGGACCCACTCCAAAAAGCATTGCAGAAACATGTGTTGGGATGAAAAACAGCAGCCCTGACCACATTCATCAAGTACAGCACCTCCAGCTCCTCCATTGCTTCTTTTCCTGGATGCCAGCTTAGCTGTAGAACCACCAGAATCATCAAGTTGTTTCTGCTTTGTGAAGCCTTCTTAGAAAGCAGAGATTCTCTAGATAAACAGGCCTGTGCGTATCACACTTTCCCTATCATGTCATAAAAAAACCATTATGTCATTCACTGGCACAATAGAAGTAGCTGAATGTGACTCTAACTGCATAGTCAATTAATACCCAGAATCAATCTTTTTCCCTGACTACTTAAGATCCCCTTACTACTCAGAGCCATGCCACTCAAGCAGCTCAGGAAAAAAAACCAGCAGCAGTTCTATACAGGATAAGAGGAGCACCAGATAGAAGTCCTCACACACTAGACTTAGAAAAAAATCTGATATCTTATCTAAATATGAATGGCACTGTAAATATTCAAAGAGAAGACCATAAGAAAGTAGAATCATCAACAGGTAGGATTCACATCAACTATAATAGATCAGACTTCCGTTCCTGAAAAATGTGAACACAGGAGTGTGAGAAAACACTGCTTGAACTGAGATCTTTCTGATACTCATTTACAGTAATTACATTTTCACTTTTGCTATGAAAGTTTAAAGTCACTAGCGTGGCCATCAGGGAATTGTCTGTTTAAAGCCAGAAACAATCTCAATCCACAAAGACGGAAAGAATTAGTACAATTGCCTTTTCTTGATGCTTCTTTTGTATGTAAGGGGAATAATACATTGCTTGATTTTTCATTCAAACTACCATTTCACATTGGGGGAAAAAGTCTTTGGAAAATAACGAATGTCTTTTTCATGACTAAGTATCTGGTTTATATTTAAACATACAGGAAATAGATTCTCCTAATCAGCCCTTTTTTCCTACTGCCAAAAATACAAGTATGCAGCTTTACAGCCAAAGCAGGCTGTCATCCACTTCTTTTATAATCGATTTCAAACTCCTATGTTAATTCAATATTGCAAATGAGAGCTTAAATGCAGCAGAACCTGGAAAAGCAAAAGTTAGAATCTCTCTGATATGTGGACACATCCAATAGAACACCTCCTTTTGAGGACTACTCTTGAGTTATTTTTGCTGACAGTATAATTTCATACAAAAGCCAAAGTAAACTCCATCTTAAGCCACAGGAAAAAAAAATAGCATAGGAAAACAGTATCTGTCCCCATTATATTAAGTACATAAGAAAATATACTTTTAAATATTCTGTTTGCATACAGAATCCTTCTGTTTACAAAAAAAATAAGTTACCATACATTCCAGCTAGTCTAAATGTGTTCTGGTTTTTCAAAATATTTATTTATTCAGACAAAATTCTCTTAGCCACTTGTTCAGAACAGCTTGCAAGAGTCTTGGAGAAGAATGGCTCTTATACCTTCCTTAATGCACTGCCACTGCACAGATGGCTTACATATGTACTATTAATCCCCAAATTTTTCTTCATATCAAGTTTATAATATGCAGAGCAACTGCACAACTCACCAACATGTAGTAAATTTACAATATTCAGAGTTTTTCAGATTCACTGTCTTGTTACAAGCTACGTTAAATCATGAAATCATTTCAGTTGGAAGGGACATTTAAAGATCTTCCAGCTTCCCTACAAGGAACAGAGGCACCTACAGCTCCCATCAGGTGCTCAGAGCCCTGCCCAACTTGATCTTGAGCGTCTCCAGTCATGTAGCATCCACCACTCTCTGGGCAACCTGCCCTAGTGCTTCACCACCATTACTGGATATATTTAGACTGGATATAAGGAAAAAGATTTTTACAATTATATACCTAAATATATGGGCTACCCTACAAAAGCATGCCTGTAGATACCAGCTCCCAGATGCAGATGCTTGCCACGTAGCAGGAACAAGCATTTTAAACTGAATCTCTAAGAGATAAAGCTCGCTATATCTAACACCATAAGTGACAGATGATTGATCTGTTACCATTTCATCTGACAGTCAGAGAGGAATCCCCCACAGGAGGCAGACATTCGTATACACATAAGGAACACTTTCATTCTGACTTAAAGCAGGCAACATCAAAACAACTTTCAAGATTTATAATTTAGGGGATCAGAAACCAAAAAAATATAAGCCCAGGTCTGAAAAATTTGACAAGTACTTTCACAAAAATATGGCACAACAGTTAATGCATTGTGACAAGACAGAAAACACTCCGTTCCTAGTACAGGGCACCTGAACAAACATTTATTATCCTGACCCATGTGTAACCAGAGAGTGCCAGAGCTTATATGCTAATGTACCTTACTTCAAAGATTTCCTTAAGCTATATCAGAAGGCAAAATCTTTAACACTGAGAATTCTAGCACTGAAGAAAATAGAGCTGACAAAGTGCCATGCTGGCAAAAGGAAAAGACACTGAGAAGTGTTCAAAGATGTGAACCCTTTATCTCTCTCCAAGTTAACTATTGCTGTTTTCTGCAATTGCAAAATCTGCATCTAGATGAGCTTTGTTCCAGCACAGAAAAAGAAAATTTGACAATAATTTCCATTTCCTAAGTGCTTTGGTTTAACTTGGCAGATAACTAAGCATTTGCTTCACCCCTCAATGGGATGGGGGATAAGCTGTTTTTGTTGTTGTTGTTATTTGTTTTTTTAATAAGGAAATGATAGAACTCATGGGTTGAGATATAAACTATTTACTAAGACAGAAAAGGAAGAGGAAAAAAGATAATAGAAACAATTATATTAATAATGATAATTTTTATATATATTTATGAAATACAACTGAAGCAAGTTGATACAATGCTATTCCTCACCACCTGCTTACCAGTACCCAACTAGTCATAGAGCAACCAACTCTCCCCCATTTATCAAGGGTTTTTTCTGTATTATGTCATATGGTACGGAATACCCCTTTGGACAGTTTAGATCAGCTGTCCTTGTTCTGTCTCCTCCCAGATCTCTGTGCCCCTCCAGTCCCCCTCACTTGGAGAGCAGTGTGAGAAGCTGAGAAACTGAAACACCCTTGGCTCCATACAGTACTGCTCAGCAACAACTAAATCATCAGCATGTTATCAACATGCTTTTTCTCCTCCTAAAGCCAAAACATACCATCGTACCAGACACTATAAAGAAAAAAAATCAACTTTGTCCCAGCTGAAACCAGGACACTAAGATACTAAGATACTCCTTGATCCCAAGTACTTTTCTAAATAACTTTAAGTGCACTCACAAATGAGCAATTTGACTTTCTGGTAGCTAGTGAATGACACAGCCAAAGTGTGGCAAAGAACCACTCCTGCGGCAGCACAGTCCACTGTAAAAAATTTTAGGTCAGCTCCTGGGACTGTTTAGAGGGTCACTTGACAGAAATTTAGAAGTGGATAAAATAAAGTGACAGAGCCATCTTCACCAGCTCAAAATAAATCCTATCAACGCAAAGAAGACAACATCCCTGAATAAATGTGGACCCCTGCTGAGGTCTACTGTGAGAACAGAGAGTTAGGAGCTCAGGATGTTTCCCCCTTCGTATCTAATCTATATTTCCCATGCTATTGAAGAAATCAAGTTTGGAAGCCAAGTAAAAGTGTCTGCTTCTCTATGTACATTTACCCAACTGTCAATCCGAGAGAGTTATATTAGATGTCTGATGAAGTTAAAACATAAGTCTGATACCTCCAGCATTAAGTTTGAGGACAAAATGGTTGGGTGAGGTCAAGAATTAGGGTCCATGGAAACCAGTGGCTGGCCTTCAGGTTCCAGCTCTGAGTAAAGGCTGCCCAAACCTAAGTTTATCCTGTAGAAGCCTACCCAAGACAGCAAACACAAGCAATGTCTGTATTTTTCAGGATCCAGAGGTTCACAGAACATGATGATGCAGGGGCTGGTTTTTCTAACAGCAGCCACAGTCAGACTATAGTCATACCTGTGTTAACAAAACAAGACTGCAAAAAAAATCACATTTATAAACACAGTATAAAAATTATGAGCTCAAAGACTACATTTGCAAAAACGTCCTCTGTTTGTTTTGGAAACAAAACCAGGATGTTTAAAAATCTTGTGTACAGTAACTGTTGAATGACATGGAACAACATAAATAGGGGTAGCAGAGGGACAAGTAGAGAACTTTGTATCTAGCATTTGAATTTGAACAGATTCAGTCTCAATGTTATAAATAAGATTTGGTCAGATCCAGTTCTAACTCAGATCCTGCTTGTTATGAAAGTGCCGTTAAAGCTATGGATGAGGTTTAAAGAGGAGAAAGAATGGCAATATTGTACCAGAACCCAGATTTGTCATTAGAAATAGTTTCTTGTATCAGATAATCCAACACTACTGATAAATAAGACATGATCTTTCAAACACATTTGTGAGAATAGGTTTTTAAAAAGCAGCAGATATGCTCAATATCCACCAATTTAACTGGAAAAGAGGAACAAAAAATTATATTACTTCTTCCTACAAGCCTTGCTTCTTTGTACACTTAGACAATAATGGCTAGAACAGTATAGTACCACTAAAAAGCCCCATTAGCATGTTAGCTTAAATTTTCTGCACCAAAACCTTGTCAATTAAACTCATCTTGCATGTCCAACTGCAATTTTCACATCTGCTTTATGATCTCTTTAGAGTCAGCATACCATCACCTAAGGCATCGCTGGACTTGCTCTGCAATGTCAAAAACAGATCATAGTCTAGAAAATTACTTGGTTATTAGCATTCATGGCCAGTGCTCACTGCCTGAAGAAATGACAGTTCAAAAGAAGAAAGTAGTCATGTATTCTATCAAGAAATAAAACACTTCTGTTTAATATTTACTTCTGTGTTCTCTAAAGTTTCCTTACTGCTACTGGGATGATTCCCATGACAGTAAGGTGAGGTACCACTTCGCACTCAATAAATCATAGCATAAGTCCTAAAAGGCTTGGGTAAAGAGAAAAAGCTACCAACGCAGGAAAGATAAAGCTGATAATACCAAAGAGATCCCCAAAAAACTGGATGATAGTTAATAATCGTGTCAACCTGCAAAGGAAGCCCACGTAACTTTAAAGCTATTTGTAATTTGACATCCAGACCAAGAAAGCACTTTCAGGGTTTTCAATTGATATATAAGAAAAAAACAGTTATTAAATTAATGCCAGACAGCATGGATTTACAGACAATATATGTAGTGAAACAAAGTAGGTTTCATTTACTGAGTATAACAAATTTAATTAAATAAGGACTTAGAAGTACTGTATATCAATATTTGTGAGGCATTTGTACTAACCAAAATTGAGATTAAAAATTAATGCTGAAAATAACTAATATTCACACATTCAAAAGACTGTCTGATCCTAGAGTCAACACCAATACAGAACCAGTGTCTGCTAGTGAGAGCTGTATCAAGGCTCTGCAAGAACATGCATCAGCTCACAGTATTCAACACCAAGCTGAAACAGTTACTCTTCACAAAAGAAATCTAACCATTGCCTCACCAATGAAAAGGTTTTATTAACACAAATAAACACAAAAAAAGGCACACCATTCTTCTCTTTCCTTATTGTATTGTCTTGCATAAGTACAGACTGCTTAATTTGCTGACAGGAGGAGAATAAAGTAGCATGTGTCCAGTACAGTACAACCCGAAACTGATAACATTATCCTACTTCAATGTCAAGTTTACTTTGGTAGCGCATGAGTGATATGAAGCCAGAGAAAAATCAACAATAAAAATCCCCTAGATGCTTAGGGGAAGGAAGGAATAAAAAAAACCAGCTAAAATGAGCAATTGATCTCAGGCAAGATATTGGAGTCAAATTTAATCATATGCTAAGCAAAACCAAGCATGTCTCAGGCAAAGTGGATTACCTTTGCAAATGAGCAAGCACTGAGAGTTTACTCAATTCTTTTTTTATGCTCTAGGACTGGAAATACAGATTGAAAAGGAATACTGCTGAGAAAACAAACCAACCAGGGGAGAGCCTCAAAAAAGGACTGGAATACAGGTAGTAAGATAAAAAGCCAAGACAGCCTGTGCTGGATAGAATAGGAAACAAGGAACAAAATATTGCATAGCCTACAAAATTTAGTTGTAGGAACAAATTACATAAATAGATTGAGGAGAAAGATCAGAACAGAGTTGCTAGAGCACTTTACTACTTCCCCTTGTTTCAAAAATATACAGGATCTGTCTAAGTTTGCACAAACCCTGCTGGATCACATACAGGATAAGAAGTTTGCCAGGCAAGCATCTGAGCAAAATAAAGCTTGCTGTGCTTCTCTGCTTGTTCAACGCAACTGCCCACATCAGGAGCTGGAAATGCTGCTTTCTGAGATTACTGCAAGAGCTCACCTTCTAGGCAAGAGTAACATCCTTGTCACTAACTGATAGAATTAATAACACACTCCTGCAAAAAAAAAAAAAAATACAGAAAAGCTGCAGTGTCAGTGAAGCTGCATTCACATCTGGAACCTTTGCCCTGCACAAAATAAAACAGTAAATCCCTTTTAGATGGTGTGGCACAGCAGAGTCTGCTACTAGCACTAGTAATGAAGAAGGTCTGTGAGGAAAGAAAATATTCTTTATGAAATCCAAATACACTCCACTGAGCTTTATAACACCTGATATCCCAGTGCTGTGGGAAGAAATTGCCTGCTCAGGTATCTTGAAAATTGTTTTTGGTTTTGAATATCTTAGGTGACCTGTGACTTGAACGCATCAATCCTTCACGTAACAACACAACCTTTACTGAACAGGTAGTACATAGCCTTTTCTTCATAGCCCCTATTTACACTTGCTGTGAAAGATGAGCTTGACTTACTGCAATCATCATCTGATCTGTCCCACTAGCGAGTAGTTATTGCTCTTGTATACTTACCACCTTTATACATGCTTAAGTGGAATATTCCTTCTCAGTTCCTGAATTCAGTGACAACCTACTCTTTGCACATAAAGCCCCTCACAGAGTCTTATAGGTTCACATGGAAAACAATTTGTTTCACCACAAAAAAATTCAAAGATTTCTCTATGAACTTGATCAACAGTCTGCATAAAGCAGGAGATAAAGGTGTTTTGATCAGAACTACCAACAAGAGAAAGCAGTGTTAAAAAAATTTATCAAAGAAAAAACAAGAGTCATACAAAGCACAGTATACATCAGTGAAGGATTCAGAACAAACATAACACAGGTTATGAAGATATCACATAAAACTATGATTTTGAATACAGTCCTACAAATAACATCTTAGTTAGCTATAGGAAGTCCAAGGATTACGAGTTATTGAAAAGGTCCTTCTCCTATATCGTCTTCTCATTAAGTCCACCTTAGAAAACCATTCGCTGTCTGAGTACTTTCTGTCTAAGTGATGCTCGCTCACCATCGGTGAGTTCACACAAATCCAACTTCCCAAAAGCCACCTTGTCTAGCCTGTCAGTATTTCTCCACCAGACGGGCACATGGGAGAGCTTTCCTTCAGCATATCATCACTAGAGAAGTTTTTTGGTCCAAAACATCAGATAGAGGTTTTCCACTTTAGTGTAAATCATAAGCAGCAAAATGTAATGAAAATTAATATCTCACATGAAAGCACAGAAGATAAAGAAAGGACTGTATAAAGGTTTTACAAAAAGTCTACTATTGAATTCACAGTACTGCCAGAACTCTGGATAATCTCACTCCATAGCTGTACTCTCAAATTTCAGCAGTGTACAAAGAATTCATTTTCACCTTTTAATCTTATGGATTAAATATGCTTAAGAAATATTTGAACCATTAAGGAGACCTCCCAGTTTATAACTCACATATTAAATAGGACCTCCTGCTTAGAGAAACTCTTTCCTAAATGTTGATTTAAGAAAATTCATCACTTTCCATGCATGGATTATGATGTTTGCACCAAAATATACAGTTCCCAGTGCAAAAGCTGCCATACTTGATGAAATACAAGGGTGAATGCTTTTATGGGAAAACAAAACAAAGATCTTAAAACAATGAGAAGATTATGGACATCTCAAATGAAAACGTGCAGAAAATCTGTCTCTAAAAGAGTCTTCCTATTACACATTCTACCTCTTAGTTCCATAGAGTGAAAAACGCAGAAGCGTCCCAACAAAATAGATTTGATTGTTAATTTAAGAAAAAGCAACTTCAAAAAAAAATTGTTTACAAATTTTAGCCTCAAACTGAAAGGACAAAAACAAAAAAGCAAGCTGTTTCTTCTTCTTGTCTGCAAACGATGAAACCTCAACAACATTTCTACACCGAAGTTAATACACTGTTCTGGCACACTGCTCAACAAAGGATTAACTGACTTCAATGTTATTGATGTCAAGGGATTTAAGGGCACACAAAATGTGCTGAAAATTTGGCACAAGTGCATTTTTCTAATGTGTGTTTGAATTTGCTTTTATTTTTCAAAAACCTTCCTACTCTGATTCTGGAGCTGCTAGAAACCGTTCCATTTTAGGGAATGCAATCCATTCGATATAAGGGGTGCTACTAGACCTGGCTAATTATATACAAAATATGACCAGCTATCTTTTGTATTCAATTTTACTGCAGCCAACATGTTGAAGACAATCTCCAGAGTCAAACGACTTTCTCACAAGTTATCAGAAAAAGAAATTACATGTTCTGCTGTTCACATGCCACTTCTGTACTTAACACACTTAACCATAGACATGACTGAAAGGGATTTAGATTAAAAAAAATAAAAAATATTTCAACATGCTCTCCAAGAAGAAAAAAAGCCTCGTTCCTGGTTTTACCTCTTTAATTAATTCTAGCTCAAGGCAGACAATAACACTTTCAAATCCTGCAGCATTGTTATTTTTATTGGAACAGATTATCTTTTCGAGTTGTACAGTGTTTGCACATACATGCCGCAGTCCATGAAACAATTCCATCATTAGATAACTCCCCACTTCAAACAGGACAGTTCATGCTGCTGAGCAAGAAGGATTGTCCCTCCTACAACACCTGCAAAATCCTCCTTGAGAATAAGAAAACCCCTTTGGCACTGAGGGTCTCAGTAGTACCACAGTTAAGGTCTACCACTTCACTTGAAACACTCCTACAAGCACTGCACTTCCCAGTGAATCAATTGGGAAAAAAGACTTGAAGTCATCCTTATGCCTGTGCATAACCCATAACAGTATTAAAAGTGAGGGGGTCGCTCAGAGGTTAAAATCTAGCACACATTCCCTAATTAATCAAAACAAGAGGGAAGCATATTTAGCTGGGATGAATGCAAGAACGACACTGTAATTGTTCCAAGTGAAAAGCAGAGCTCTCTCCCTCCCAAGCCCCTCGTAGGAAAGTCGGCACGCTGCCAGCTGCACTAATTAAACCACTTGCAAACAGTGTCCCCACACACCTCCATGGCAGACCCTTCCAGATGAGAGGTCTCATTTGCATCCGTGTGATCCCCCTGCGGGCCAAGATAGAAAGAAAAGTATCTCTCTTATAGCGGGCATTTGAAGTCAAGTACCTGCCACAGCACAGGTTGTTAAAACAGCACAAAATGAGAGCGCAGGACCTGGGAGATTTTCAGCTGCAGCTCACCACGTTAATGCATTTCAGACTCAGGTTGGGCTTTGCAGAGAGAACGTGGAGCCAAGGAGCATCCTATCCCTGGGCAAGTCCTGCTCATGCTACAGCTGCCCAAGAGGCAACCCAAGCAGCCACAAGTGAAGCAAATGAGGTGGAAACTTTTGTTGTTAAAGCGAAAGGGTCTGTGGAGCCAGGAGTGGTATCCTGAGCGTCTGGACCAATGTAGGGAAAGAAATCCTGCTGTTCTCCCAGGACAAAGATACTTTTCCGATTGCCAAAAATGCATTACCTACAAGCAAACAGGATTCTCTATGAAAGACAGTGTGGTTTATATTTAAAAAAAAAAGAAAGTAAGAAAGGTTTCTATATTCAAAGAGCAGGAAAAAGAAAAAGCAAACAGATTGAAAACTTACTAGTTTTAAATCCAGTAAAGCTTTTATAGTCACTCATAGCCGTATCAGATATTCCTTTTGAATCATACTCATTGCCCAAAAGAAACATCCTGCTAACAAGCACATATGCATTACCGAGTCAAAGTAGAGCGAGCCTCACAAAAGTTTTTCAATTACATCAGATGAGAATCTTGCAATTAGGGAAGATTTCAGGTGAGTATTATTAATTTCACTTTGGTTTTATTATTTAGACAAAATATCCAAAACTCTCCTTGCTTATCCTATTCAAGATCACCAGAAACTGAGTCCTCTATCTGGGAGGGAGGACAAGAACAATCAGAAAAAATTAGTTCACAGTGGCTACTATGAAGATTTTCTACTCAGATTCTTACACACCAGAAAATGGTGCATTGCCAAAAAAAACACAAACACTTCAGGCTGCTGAAAGAATAAAGTCATGTTTCAAAAAGTCTAGCTTAAAACTAACAAACAGGATAGAAGATACTAGTGAATAAGAAGCTGTAAAACTTTATAACAAGTTACTTCAGAAAATAATATCTAAAATAAGTCAGCTGACAACATGCTTGCTGTATTTCTTAGTCCTTGGATGGTGTTAGCATGTTAAGACACTTGCCTTTTCTCAGTACAATCACACACACAGTAGAATTCTTCAAATCAGACTCAAATTGCATGCATCATCGACTGGTTAGCCTTTAGCCAATGCAAGTTGGTATGTTCAAGCTTCAATAGTGCAGCATCTTGAAAGGCACTTCCTCAAGCTTTCCTTTAATTGTACTTACAGATTTTAAGTCTGTGTAGATATTATGCATAGTTACATTATCATTTTGTACTATCTTGCATGTTTTAGTAAATACAAAATTAGCCCTTCTACAAGATTCAAGATTCATACTACCTCAGAAGAAGTAATGAACATTTGGGTGATAAATGTGAATCATACTCGCACTAGGAGAAAGTATTTGTCCCGGACAGAGGCAGAAGGAGAGAAGAGCAGCAGATTGAAGCTCCCGTATGATATAAAGCAAATGGGAAGCACATCTGCTAACTTAGAAACACGTTCCAGGTGCTACTTGTGAACAAGAACATCTGAGAGGACAGGAGCAGCTCTGCAAGTGCATAAAGCTACAGCAGAAAATACCCCTGTGCAGCTAAGGGTGCACCAGTTGAACCTCGAGCATGCCTTCAAGCGCCTGCTGAACCTAAGGGCTATTTTTAGATTTCTTTACAAACTGAAAAGAGTAGTTTGCAATGCTTGAAAATGGATTATTTAATTTCATTTTATTTTTCCTGGCATTTTACTGTATATACTCATAAGACTGTTTTCAGGTTAAGAAAAACAAGCAAAGGGAAAATGCACAGGTTAGAGTTCATTCCTCTTGAAATTTAGCCCAGAATTGCTATGTGTTAATCTCCAGAGGAAAAGCAAACTAATTCTGTAAGAGTGGCTCTGATTTTAAGCCCTCTGATCTCTTTCTCACATCCCTCAGATATTTCATATAGTTCTTGACAATCTACCATTTGCACAAAATCCCAGGAAGATTTTATTCATTAAACCTCATGATTCTAGCAAACTTCTATCTTAATAAGCTTTCAAGAGCATGTGCCAATAGCAACACTCCTGAGCTACTAGCTGCACACTTTCCACAGCTAGAGCGGCTGAAATTTTGCTTTCCCTCAAACATGAGCAAAACCAATACATTAGAATCTGTTTAGAAGAGAAAACGGCAACTGAAAATGGGACTTAAGATTAAGAAACAGTTGTTAATATGCTAAGTAAAAGAGTTCAAGTACATAATAATGTCACTGATGAAATTCTGTGAACATTTCAAAGCAAAGGCTGCACATCACAGTTAATTTCCAAGTAATTTGTATATATGATTAGCAAGTCACAATTCCATTTGAGGCTCCATTTAGCATTTAAACGCTAAATGGAGCATGTTTGGTTTTTTCTCCTCAAATTAACCATTATTATTATTTGCTTATTTTTGCATGGGGCAGTGGGAAACTGAAGGCTTTGTTCATCCTTTACTAACCTCACTGTTTAACCTTCCACAAAACATAGCACAGCTTGCTACATTTACTGCAACATTAGAACAGGTAATAGAATGAACACTGTAGAAAGTTACGCTAATAACTTTACTCTATGCACAGAAACATGAAGGACTTCATTCTTTGTTGGATGGAATCGTTTCTGCAGCGTTTCCCCGCCTTCACTATTCACACTCTACCCAGGTAAGTCTGTCAGCTTCTCCTACATGGAGCCCACTGTGGTCCTCACTCTCTACCTACTTCGAGCCTATGAAAGTACAGAACTTCAGCCTAAGTTCTCTCATCCTTTCATGTTTTTTCCTTCAAATACACATCTCCCTACTTTGAATGCTGCCTTTGTTCCCAGCTGCCCAGGGGAGGTAAGCATTCCAGTGCCTCTTGACTAAGCAGAGGCCAGTGCACCCGGGCATGGTGCTTTGAGCATCCCTGGGGTTGGATCACATGGACTGAGACATCCCTGCCAATCTCAGGCATTCTGTGATTTTTCTTCTCAGCTTGTAACTACAGTGAAGGAACAGGCATGCAGACTTCTACCCTACACTGAGCCTTTCCTGGCAAGTGAAGAATTTGGGTGATATTTATAGCAATCTACAACAGTGATAGGACCAGCAAAAGATGCAGCTACAAAGTTGTGTGGTGGAGCCATCAGCAAGCCGCCCCAGGTCAAAACAGAACCAGCGAGGGACAGAGCATCTCTCCTAAGTGTTGTCATGGGTCTTAAACAACGTGGCATAATGAGCAGTGAAAGGATTGCACAGTCTGATCCTGCAGCATGCTAAGAATAAGGAATCGTGAAGCAAAGTAAGGGGCTTCTGCCTTGCTGACCAG
The DNA here is from genome assembly GCF_016699485.2 of Gallus gallus. Taxonomy (NCBI): domain Eukaryota; kingdom Metazoa; phylum Chordata; class Aves; order Galliformes; family Phasianidae; genus Gallus; species Gallus gallus. The sequence continues at coordinate 57,940,710 of NC_052535.1, read as the reverse complement.
GGTTTCTTGAAAGCAAGCACATGCCCCAGCACAAGAGGGCACTTCTGACTCTACTCTGTAGGTGCAGCACTAATTTAGAGAGGTGCTGACACAAGTGGAATGAAATAAAGATCCTCAAAACAACAAAAAACATGTACAGCCACATTCACACTTGATGCAAGAACTGCATAAATATAAGAACCTTAAATTTCACAAAATGATATGTCACCACATTGTTTTCTAACAAGATATACAGTAACAGACAAATTCCTTGGTGAGTGCAGAGATGAGCAAAATGCCAGACTTAGTAAAACAAAGCAGGCTGCTAATATTGAACTACTTCTTTCCAGATTAAGAAGTTTCCATGTTAGGACGCTTTTAAAAAGCCAAAAGCAAGGAAGAAAAGAGGCTATTTTTATTAACACTTTCTATTACACCCAAGGCTCCATCTTCAAGTGATAGACAAATATTGTTATTTCAGCTCACTGCTACTATACCAGCCATTTCACCCCCCACGATCACTATCTTTTTTTCCTCCTTTTTCCATCCTTTATGGTCGCAGTGCAAAAATCCACCTTTGGTCCAGCTGACGTAAAGCACTGGAGCTATGCACAAAGCAGGCACTGACTCAGATCCGCAGGCCCGGTCTCCCACACTGTAGGGCCTTTCTGCACCAGAGCGCATGGCCCAGCCAGGAATGTTATGGTTGGATGCTATACAGGTCTCCGAATAAAGTAAAAAAAAAAAAAAAAAAAAAAAACACCTTGATTTCATTCCTGTCATGTTTACATAAGGGCTCCAAAGATCACAATGGGCAGGTTATTCCTAACCCCCTCTTCTGCCCACCACCCACCTCCCCAGCCTTGGCCTGAGTAAGGCAGCCTGCACATCGAGCCCTTGCAGTAAGAACCTGTGGCTCTCTGCAGCAGCTGTAGTAGAACAGCTGGCAATAAATTACTGGTGCTGCACACTCCCAGCCCTGGATCTTCACCAGAGCTGCAGAAAGCAGGCAGAAAGCAGGCAGAAATGGTTAACTGCACCTAAGTCCAACTGCACTGGCAGGGCTGTTATTCTCACAGCATCTTCACTTAGCATCTAGGCAAAACTGGCCAACAAAGCCAATTTTAGCTGGAGTAATGTTTATAATGAGTTAGCTGGTATTTATCTGACTCTAATACAGGTCACCGAATTTCACCCAGCTTTTCCTCACAAAACAGAGGGAAGCACAAACTGGCAGTCTGCAGTTACTTGTATGCTTGCGTATTACTCCCAGCATCACTGCAGACAGAGCAAGGAAGTACATTTCCTACCAGTGACTGGGGCAGACTGTGATTTCACAACATATTGCAAAGGACCCAAAGCAGGGCAGAGATTCTATGCAACATGGCAGCACAAATGATAAATAATAAAAAAAACCCAGAAGTTCCCTGTCTTCACATGCCCTTCCACAATTCTGTTGACTCAGCTAGGGCAGCTCAACATGCAGATTTAATCAGCAGAAAAAGATTTACACCAGCTGATGAGGTGTGCTGTTGCTTCTCATCACTCTGCACATGGCATAGAGCAAGGAAGCTGTTTTGGCTAACACTTATGAATATGTACTTTAAATTTTGTACCTGTTATAACTAGCTTTACCAAGATGAACAAAGGAAATGAGAGATCTGGTGATAGACTTCCCATAGGATATCTGGCATGAGACTCAGCACGTAAGTCAAGACATAGGACACTGTCTCAGAGGTGCTTCTGAGCACACAGCCCATAAAAACACGTGGGCTCTGGGCAAGTAGATAGACAGCTGAAAACTCTACATGGCATCTTTGCTCAAATGCTACATTCCACATTCCCTTTGTCACTTGGTTTTGTGTATTTCGTACAGTTACTGAAGTTAGTGATGAGTCATTAAAAGAATGCAGTTGAAGAAATCTCAAGTCATGAAAATAAATACCTGACTTTCTATCATCAACTTCAGAAAACAACTTACATCTGGCAAGCATTGCCCTAGCACAGTATACAATTGTAGGTTTTGCTGTTTTTAAACACTGCAAAACAATGGAAAGTGCAGCAATGACAGCAAAGCAGCAAGGTCCTGGGCTGCAGCAAGTGACAACTTGCTCAAATGCAACAGCCACAAGCACATAAACAAAGGAAAGATTCTGCTTACCTTCAAAAGATCTCAGGTACACAGGGACCTGTAGCAAGATACCCCTGCCTCCACTGCCAACCCTTAAATGAGGTCTGCAAAGGAGTGGATCCTGGCTCCACCCCTTCTGGTCACTAAGGTTCGTTACATGCACCTGAGCTCCCCTGGGTTGGCCCTGCCTTCCCACCAGCTGCTCAATCAATGGTTCAAGCCATGACTTAGCATTTCTGCTACATTTGTTCTTGTTGGTTTTTTGTTTGTTTGCTTTTCTTTTTTCATTTTAGAAACGTTTTTTCCCCACTCCACACATGTGAATGAGAAAAATCTGCGTGGCTATTTTCCTTTAAGTTTCTCCAGCAGTACTTCCCAAGCTGGCAGCCTCTCGTATCTGACCAGCTAACATCTATCTAGTTGGAAGCCTATCATCTCAACATGCAATTGTAAGGTTACTGTGAGCCCCACATTTTACAGGCAGCCCTTACAAAGCAACATAATCCCCCATCACTGTTAGAAACCCAGCACCTGCCCACTCTAGCCCTGGTCTCACATACCTCAATTTCTGACCGTATTAGATGTTCACACATATAACACTGGTAATTTGATTTTACATTAAAAGTATTCCTTAGGGCATATTTGTAACATAAATCTCCTTTACAGAGCTTTCAATTTCACAAGAGGTTTGCTTTTATGCTTCTATTCTATTAATGTATTACAATAGAACCACCTTGCATTGCTTACATTAGAAACCACTAACAAGTCATATGAAATCCAGATTTAAAATTCTTAAACTATGGAGTGATAATAGGTGTTTTTGCAGAAAACCAGAATACTTTAAACAGAAACCCACCTTACTGAGTCATCTATACTTTTCTTCTCTCTAACGCATCCTTTGTAATATATCCAGGCCAGAGGCAGTGTATCTGGTTTTGGTGCAAAGTCACATATACAATTCGTATTATCTGTAAACTTGCAGCAACTGTAACATGACTAAAATACATGTAAAAGTTTCATCTTTTAGTGTTACTTAATATGGGAATAACTAATGCTAAGTCATAAGTATCCTCTACTTTTGTTCCAGACCTTCAACATCTTCTCCACATATTTATGCCATCTTTACTGCAGTCTTTAACTGCATTTTTATATGCTCCTGATTCATATTCATCTGTCACAGAACACTGCTGGAAGGCCATTTGATGAATCTCTCAAATTTTACACTGTCTGTTAACAATAAACTTATTCCTGTTCTTTTGACAGCTAGCCCATGATGACACTTCTATTCATTATTATTTTTTGCTTGGGCAATAGCATTGTATGTTGATCCTTTTAACATGCTTATTAGGAACACAAACTGAAGAGGAAAACGATTTCCTCAGAAAAAAAGCCACAAAATTGGAGAATGTTTTTAGAGTGAAAACTGTATCTTTCATGAATCCTTCTTAAACTGTCTTACGCTGGGAAAAGGAAATCAGAGGGATTAACTTGGCCACCATTTAGCAAAAATTGGTTTAAAAATGTCAGTTTGTCTTCTACCACATATGCCATTTCATCTGCTTGTGTAAGAAAAGCAGGAGTACAAGATTCAGCATCCTTCTGCCTCCATTGAAGGACTGCTAGAAGGGCAGCAAGAAGGAACACTGTAGAGATCAGAAAACCTTACGATATGCTGTGCATCCATTTTGTCTCTGCAAATGATGATGACTTACAGTACCATTTATTTTCATCCTTCAGCACCATCCCTTGCTTACATTCTACTTCAGTTCTGATTAAATCAAGCAGAAATTTCCTTCCGACTTCAGTAAAAGGATAAGAAGTTATAATGTGTACAAAAGCTACTGCAACTTGCAAATATGAAAGTATTTCTACTACAAAGCATGGCATATTCTAAACATCTTGAGAGAATTTCTCTCTCTGGTTCTGTTCTCACTTTCCTTCTTTTTATTTTCCTCAGTCTTTCAGATACAACTCTGTACATGTTCAGATCTAACTAATTTTACACTACCATTGTGGTACTAAGGGACATGATTTATTGGAGTGATATTAGTGGTAGGTGGACACTTGGACTGGGTGATCTTGGAGGTCTTTTCCAACTTTGGTGATTCTATGATTCTATTATTCTGACATTAAAACTTCCACATTTCTAACATTCTTAGAAACCTGAAAAGAACTGATAGATATCACAAGCATTCCTTACTTTAAAGATCTCTGTGCTTGGGCAATTTTTTGACCTTTATTCTACACAGAATCAGCATTTGCACAAGCTACTATTGGCTGACCCATTCAAAATAAAGACATAAATTCATTACAGAGCATTCAGAGGAGGGCTACAAAGATAGTGAAGAGAGCAAGATGTGAGGAGCAGCTGAGATCCGTTGGTTTGTTCAACCCAGAGAAGAGGATGCTGAGGGGTGGCCTCAGGACAGCCTACTGTTCCTCATGAGGGGAGTGGAGAGACAGTGCTGATCTCTGCTCTCTGGTGACAGTGACAGGGCCCATGGAAATGGCATGGACGTGCACCAGGGGAGGGTCAGTCAGGTTGAACAGGGCAGAAGTTATCAAAGATACACGCAGTGTTCCTTACCTTGACAGGGCCACAGACATGAAGCTTAACTACACCTCATGCCACAGACTTGTGCAAGATTTTTAAAAGCAGCTATAGTACAAACCAAGAACAGGAAAAAAGTGCTAAAAAGGAGTAAGATGTTTTCCACTGGATTAAATATCACCGTGGCAAAATTATATTCTCCATAATGAACATAAGACATTCTGGGATGCTTCAGGACTAATAAAATTTAAAACTAGTCATGCTACACAATTTTGTCTTTAGTCCCTTGAAGACACTGAACAGAACATCTTCAAGGCCAATGCTTCACACTTTGGCTGTTTCTGAAAGCTTCATATGCAGTTACAAACTCTCAGAATTAGTATTTTGTTGCTATTCACTCACATAACTTGCTGTTCTACCATCTCCTTGGATATGTGCATCAGATGTCTTGGGAACAGCTCCCACCCATTTTCTTTGAGAATTACAGCTATTTTAGCCATGTAGTGACTACTCTTTCTATGTTGGCTCTGAAATAAATATCAAAAGCAAGAAATCACATTTATCTTGAACTATTAACAAGAAAACAAGTGGTTATGTTTGGGAGCTCAGTAGCAAAAACAGACAGTTCCATACACAAAACCTCTTTCACCAGCATCAGATACAGAATACTTTCTGCATTTGTCACCTTTCAGGTCTGAGTTTCCAGCACACTTCTTGTTATACACAATTAGCCCCATGCCAAAGCTCGGTATATTTCATAATAAATCCCTGACCACATTTGCTTTGGGCTTGGCAGCTCTGGAAAGGCTCCATTCATCAGGGCAGAGCTGAGCCACAGGAGTTACCACACCACACCATGCACTCATCGAATTCCAGCACACAGCAGATTTCAACAACCTTCCCTCCCTTCCTCCTCATTTCAAGCAGCCTGACATATGACCAACTGTGTTCTGGGCTGCATTAAAAAAGGGGTGGCCAGCAGGGAGAGGGAGGTGATTGCCCCCCTCTACTCAGCTCTTGTGAGGCCCCATCTGGAGTACTGCATCATCCAGGCCTGGGGCCCCCAGTACAGAAAGGATGTGGAGCTCTTGGTGCGGATCCAGAAGAGAGCCACTAAGATGATCAGAGGGCTGGAGTACCTCTCCTATGAAGAAAGGTTGAGAGAACTGGGATTGTTTAGCTTGGAGAAGAGAAGGCTCCAGGGAGACCTCATTGTGGCCTTCCAGTACTTGAAGGGACATATAAACAGGAAGGGGAACGGCTGTTTACAAGGGTAGATAGTGATAGGACAAGGGGGAATGGCTTTAAACGGAGACAGGGGAGGTTTAGGTTAGATATTAGGAGGAAGTTTTTCACACAGAGAGTGGTGAAGCACTGGAGCAGGTTGCCCAAGGAGGTTGTGGATGCCCCATCCCTGGAGGCATTCAAGGCTGGATATGGCTCTGGGCAGCCTGGTCTAGTGATTGGCAACCCTGCACATAGCAGTGGGGTTGAAACTAGATGATCATTGTGGTCCTTTTCAACCCAGGCCATTCTATGACTGTGATTAAGTGAGAAATGAAAAAGCCCGAATCAACTTTTCTCTTTTTTCATCTCTATTTTCATCTCTCTTTCCATCTTTTTTCTCTTTAGATGCCTCCACTCCTGAAAAAACCCTTCCTTCTCTGCCAGCATTGCATGTTTGTTAGGTATCTATTTATTTATCCGCCTGTCTTTAAAACATTAACCACCTGTTACTTGCTAGATGACCCTCTTTGCTTCTCAGATTTCTTCAGCTTCAGCCACCAACCTCACAGCCTTCAGGCAGAAAAACTCTTCATGTGGCACCAGAGCTGATTAGCTGGATCAACAATGGTAGCAGTCACTGCTGACCGTGAGGATCCATGTTCACAGACAAAGTGAAACTAAATTCACCCTTTTCCAGCTGCCACTTTCAGCCCTCAGATACCTATGATGACAAGGGACCTGAGAGTTAACCAGAAAGCCCACTTCACTGTTGTTCTAGGCAGAGGATGCAGGGAAAAGAAACACCTCCACTGTGTATCTAATGGGCTTTTCTCCTCACTCAGCTCTGTAAGTCATGTTCACTAGCAGCAGCAGAATCTTTCTTTATTGGCATTTAGAAAAAAAATTTCAAAAAAGAACAGAGCCTTGGCAAAGATTTCTTGTGATGCTTACTAGCAATATCACAGCTACGACTCAAATGAGTTTTTCTCTTAAATAGGAACAGGTGAAAAACTAATAACCCATTACTATGGCTATTTACATCTTATATCCATAGAAGGTAATCCCAGTGGCTGCAATGTTAAGTGGTCTGATGGAGGTCACCTTGTAGTGATGCCAGGGCACCTTCCACCTCCATGCATGCTTTCGCAAAGCTTCCTCTTCTTTCTAGGAAGCTTTCACTCTCCTCCTTGTAGAACTGCTGCAGAAACTACCAGAATACTGCTGTGCTGAGACACCTCCACTGGTCCCCCTTGGTCAGGCAAAACTGAATTAGAACAAGCTAACTTCCAAAGAAATGCTGGAGTTCAAAATACAGACAAGAGTCAAGAGACAGCATGCAAAGGGTAACACTGTATTAACAGGCCAAGTTTTCTGCAGGTCTGGTTGTTTCTGGATCTCCTTCTTCAAGGACCCACCCTTCCCATAGAGGCTATTCATGCCAAAGCTTGCATCCTTTTCAACATGACAAATTGTAAAATCATGCTGCAGCTGACTATACCCAAAGGCAAAACCTAATGAGAAACTAAAAGAGAAATTAAAACAGAATTTTATCTAATTATTACATTTGCCTTGTTAGCATAGCCAAAGCACTAACATAAATATGCATCCTAATTTTATGTCATCACCTTGCTTGCCTGGAGCCACTGAAAAATATCAGAATCTACAGTGAGATTTCCTGGGCTTTTTTTTTTGTTTTCCCTCCCCATTTTTGACTGAATCCAAGACTTCAAAAATAGTAAAGCAGTTGCCTAAGGCACAATGAAGTCAGACCTTTAAGTACAGTACTCCTAGGCAAACCACAGCAGCAAGAGAACATATTTGACTGATCTAAAGACAAGTCAAATGAAAAGCTCACCTGAAACTTTAAAAAGTATCTATCTTATCATAGAATCATAGGATTACTTGGGTTGGAAGAGACCACAAAGACAATCTAGTTACAACCCCCTGCCATGGGCAGGGTTGAATACCACTAAATCAGGCACTGGATTAGGCTAATGACCTTCCAAAAAGCTGAGTCCACCTACTATTCAAGCAGTGCCGGTTCCTGCATCCCAGCTCAGTTTGCTAAATTAAGGACACAGTTGCATTCATAAGTTTTGAAGAACTTGATTATGCAGCATCTACATTTCCAGGGTTCCTGTTTATATCAGCACAAAGACACAACTTGGGATCAAAAGCACAAAGCACACATAATAAAGCAACTATGCTAAATGTACATGTTACACTGAAAGATCCTTCAATTCTCATGCAACACTCTTCTGACCACTCCATGACTGTATACACACAGTTCTGGGACAGGACATTGTGGAAGCATCCTCTTTGCAAGTACAGAGGCAGGTGCATGAATTTCTACCAAGTTCTACTGAAGTTATTCATCCAGTACACATAGGCTCTTACTTTGTTAATAAAAATGCCAAAAAAATGGATTTTGAGTTTCTGCAACTTGCTCTTATCATCAAACCATTAGTCTTGCTTCTAGCTCTACCAAACCTGTCACAGAAAGCAGGGAAAGGGAGATGTTTTACACAAATATGAATGGTACCAGCCTTACTAAGAGGCAAAAAGCTTAACTTTCCCTGAAAGCCCAATCCATCTGGTTTTACAAATACATACACTTAACTTTAATCTAAGCACTATTTACAAAAATACATACAGACATAAAAGAGCATAATAAATTAATAACTCACAAGAGGCAACAATGACTAATGAGAGATCTTACTCTCCTTTCCGAAGAACTGGCTGAGGGGAATGCAGCAGATAAGTTACCTAGGCTGACTTTCTGTGTTTCTGTTAAATCAAAACTTTGGTATATTCTGAACTGTCTGTGTGATATTTCCCAGCTGGAAGACATCAGCTTTCCTAAACAATTCAGAACTTTAATGTGACCTTACAGCTGTCATCTTCTTTCATACAGCCAAGGGATATGCTTGTTAGTTTATACAGGGTTTATCTTGTGCATCAAATTCTCCTGCCTGAGCACTGATGATGCCTACTTGTGGTCATACTGCCAGAAGAGCCTGCAAAATCCTCTCCTGCCAATCTGACTGCTATTTATGGACAACAGCAAAACTGTAAAAAACAGTTGTGCAAAACCCTTCATGAGTAATTATTGCATGAATAAGTGGGTCCAAACTAGATAAATGTGCTCTATGAATTGTTTTAAATCTGCACATTTGGTCTGGATTTCTTTGATGAAAACTGCCACTGGTGGGTATTTGGCTGCCAAATTTATAAATATAAATGATGACTATATCTGAGCAAAGGCTTCAAAAGTTCAGAGTCAAGACAAGAGAATACTCTGAGATTCTTGATAGTACTGCAACAACAAATAAATGTCAATTCTGGAGAGCTTATTTTCAAGTGTATTTATTGGTAGAATGTTATAAAATTGAGATGAGAAAGTTCTTTTTCATCTCTAACACAGATAAACCAATTGACATTCAGCAGAGCTTTTCACCTTCTACATTTCACATTGCAGGGATCACTTACTAAAATCTGCATAGACTTTCCTGTTCACTTTATCCTGGACTGCAATGTGATTATACATGGAAGAAATGTGTGTGCACATGCATGTGCATTTGGAACGTGACCATTATTTTTCCTCTCATAATTTTCTCATTTTCTCAACAGATTACATTTTCCACATGATCACTTTTTTTTTTCTTAGAGTTGAACTGCTTTAATCACCCTGCTTTTATTTTCAACAAACTTCACCAATTCCACATCTACTGCAAGAAGCCCACAGATTGACTGAAACTTGAAAACATTAATATTTAAAATGAAACGAAAGCAAAGGAAAAACTTTTAACCCTTTGTCAATAGCATTTCCTAATATGAAAGAATACTGCACCATCATCTGATCTGAGTGTAATTCAACAAATATTTACTCCGATAAATCCCATATTCCCCATCCAATTACACACTTTAAGACATCTCTGTCTTTCACCACACTCAGCTGCATGTTGCAGAGTTCAGGTAGCAGTTTACCATGACACCAGTTATACTGATAGATAGGTAGATAGATAGACAGATAATGTAATAAAATATTGAAAAAATGATAATGTTTTTAAATGGGAATTTATCTTGTAGTCTGACTCCTATTTATGAAAAATGGTTACATTATGACAACTAAGGACAACAAGACTTGTGTTGGAGGAGCATTTGGGGGAAAGGAGAAAAGAAAGCCGTCCCTCATTAAAAAGTGTGAAAAACTTCATCTTTACTGTAATGAGAGGGGGGAAATCTCAAACCATACCCTGACAACTGCTAGCTGACAAACTTATTTCAATAGTGTTCAAATATTTAATATCAAATTGATATATTAATATTCAGTGTGTAGTAAAAATAATCATAAGCCATGGTTCACTGAGATAGTAACTGCAGCTTCATGTTGCCCAGTCACTCTACAAAGGTTGCAAAAACTTCATACCACAAAAAAGCAGAAGAGGTACAAAGCCATTCTTCTGCTACAAATACATTTTAAGATTCTGAAAAAGAAATTTCATCTTGGTAGAGTTTGTGCCAGATCATGTATCATCCTTCTGCCTGCATCTGGTATAGGGCTGCTATAAATACCTCATAGTGTGTTCCAGCAAAGCTTACAAAATCCAAGGAGGAGACTCTACAGCCTCTCTAGGCACCTGTGCCAGTGTGCCATATACACAGAAGTGCTGTACGGTATTTAGAAGGAACCTCCTGTGTTCCAGTTTATGCCCACTGCCTCTTGTCCTGGCACTGGGCACTCAACAAAGAGAACTTGGCTCGGTTCAGTTTGGATCCTCCCTTCAGGTACATGTAAACATTGATAAGGTCCATCCCTAAAAATAATAATTCATTCTTATTTTAACATACGTGAATGAATAAAATAATAGTTCTAATAATTACTGATTTAAAAAAAAAAAAAACCTTGACATCATACAACCAAAGTCTCTTGGCTACTGTTTAAGTCTTAGAGCCAATGGGAAATTTCCAGCTTAACCCAGTATGTTATGGATTGGGCCTTTAACCTCCTATTTGTAACTCATTTACTTCCAGCATAGGTTTGGCAAAACCCTACCAGCTTTACTGCGTTACTTCAGAATAAACTGTACTTTAACTGAAAGCTGGAGGTTTTGATGAGTGTTTGCAATTACATTTTCATTTCCATTTGTCCACCACACACACAAGTGCTGTAAATCTCTATCATTTTAAATAAGGCTTTCAAGGGTAATTTTGGCAGCCAAACAGAAGTACGCACCGCGTTTGAAGTACTGTATAATCATTTTCTCACTCTCTGTGTTTTTAAATCTTTTGGACACAGATCTGAAAACCTTGAACAAATTCAATGCTCAAATATCTGAGATGACATTTTAATTGTAGCTTTTAACTGCATATAGACTAATGGAGGAAAGCTGAATAAAAAGTTCTTTGAGTATACACTCAGAGTCTTTACGGAGATAATATATTTTGCACTACTGAACTTTTATAGAAATGTAACACCTATAAAATATCATTAAACACAACTAGAATGAAAAGCCTTTAAAATAAAATTTATTGATTTAGAGTTTTGTGAAACTTTATCTGTTGCTTACATGCATTTTAAGTCCACGTATAATTTTATAATTCATGGCATTATGGAAATAGCTTCCTAGGTCTCTGTACCTACCACCTCCTATTATTTAGTGGTCTTTTATTCTCTCAAAAGATCCAGCATGCATATTCATGTTTGTGTCTTTATATTGGCAGAGCTAGAAATTTTAATAGGAGTAGCCATCAATAAGTTTATTCTTTCACAGTCAATGTTATGAACCTCCTAAAAGATGTCCTCTAGGTGGTTGTTGTAGCAAAATTTTACTATGTTTACATTTGTGAAAATATTTTAAAAACACCGAAGGGTGGTCGTACAAAACAGGGAACAAGAATTCCCACACTGAATGGCTATATGAAAATAAAAGGAAGTGAGAAATGTCTACTTAAGGCCTTGAGGCTCTCTTCAGTAGGTAACACATCTACTAAGATGCTTCCTTTTTCTCCTTCGTAGCAGTAGTGCCTAGTGCAATTATTCATATGGCTATAAATGCTAGAAATATATCTGAATAATTGTACTCATAGGCTTTGTGTTTGCTGCTGTTTTATAAGTGTAATGCTTTGTTTCATCACAAAATAATTGAAATGTTTTGTTGTTATGTCCTTCCAATATTCATTATATTTATTTTTTTATTGTGAATGATGGCATTTATAACAAACATAAATGTCTAAATACAGCTGAAAAATCACTCAAGTCAAAAAAAAAGAAGTCACTTATTACATCTTCCTTGCACAACAAAGGGCTATGAAGACTTTATGGAACATTAATTGCCACCTATCTAAGTTGATATTCCAAAAACTGTAAGCCCAACATCTAAACTCAAGAACCGTAAGGTAAATTAGAGGCATAAAATATTTGAAATCAGAATGAAAAAAAGCACATGCTGCATATAACAAACAGAAAACTAAATGTACAAATATTTAGCATTAAAACTAAAAAGAAGCATGTATAAACAGCACTTAACTTTGATAACTATTTAAAGTAAAATACCAATTTGAAGATGAAGATAATTGAAGATTTTATATCCACTTCTGAATAAAAGTTTTAGCTGCGAGTATTTTTTTAGATTAAAGTTGTAAAACAGTGCATCTACATTATAACTTTGCAGAAATTACATCTCACACATATTCCTGCAAAAGAGGAAAGCAGGACTTTAGGGACTAAAACAGCAAAATCAAGTTCATGGCATATAAATTTACAAAATGACATAATAGAGGAGAATTGCCAGCAAAGGCTCGGACTGACTGACACCAATGGGTGTCATACTGCTGACCTCACTGAGGATACAGCGCACAAAATCTCTGCTGCATAAGGCTCTCAAATTTAGGATGCAATCTTGAAACCTGCACTCAGTTATTTAAAACATACATTCACTGATGGGAAATGTAAATATGAAGGCATAACTATTAGAGCTAAGTGCAATGACTTGGACTTTTGACCAAAGAGCAGGGTTTGGAGTCTCTGTTTTAGATTAGTTTGGTAACCTGGGGGGGACCAGTATTAAAACATTGCAGATCAAAACAAAATAAGTTCATGCAGAAGTCTGACTTGAAAATTTAAAAGAATTCCTTTCCTCAATCCACTAAGCTCTATTATCATTAGGACTATATTCCTTAAGTTAAATATCTAATTTTTCACTGCAGCTGTGAAACTGGAACTTTTCACGAAACTAATGAACATAAAGTATTAAGAAAATCATATAGAAGTTATCTGAAGTCAGAGTAAATTCTCCAGACTGAAAGATGGAAAAAAAATACTAACTTAAGAAGCCAACTGATCCATTTGGAAAATACTTGAGACCATTTTATACTAGAAATTAAGGAAATTGCCAGAAAGGTCTAGTATTTAATTTTACTACCATTTTTTGTTTGTTTGTTTTTTGGAATTCAAGTTACCTTGGCTTCCCAACTCTAATATCCTATTTTGAACAGGGCTTGAAATTTTACAAGCTTATATGAAGTTATAGTCCTAAATCCCATTACTGAAAAATGTGGTGCCTGATTCCAGGTCTTTTGAATATAACCTAGAAATAAAGATTTAAATATCAGTCCCAGCTGCCGTAGACCTCAAATACAGCTAGATAACTTATTCCAGAACTGTATGAAGCAAGACACTTAGATTTAAAACATGATACATTGCCTGATGTAGGATTAGTTATTTGATTCCAAAAATTCACACAGGAAATGCAAAAAGTCTGTTTGTTACCAAGGTGTACTTAGACATCTGTTTTGTATCTGCACCATAGAAAATAACTGCAAGTATAGATACTTAGAACAACCTGTATATACATACATACATACATATATATATATATATATATATATATATATATATATATATATAACCACACCCCACACCACCAAAACCAGCAGAGGTCTCTTTTTTTTCCCTCGAAAATGTAAAAAAATAATTTTTATTTTTATTTTTTTCAAAAAGCAACACTTAGAAAAAGATGAATATAGGTTTATTTAAGAAGTGCCTTAAAGAAGGGAAGCAAGTTAAAATTCACCTTTGAGAGCTCAAGGCAGCCAAACTCCAGTTGCTCACTTAATCTTTGCTGGTAGAAGAAGAAAATACTAAGTAGCTAATAAAAGATTACTGCTCTCAGTGCAGAGCTTTTGAGAGCTCTTTGTCATCTCTAAATTGTATTTCTATTGTTAGTACTACTGAAAAGTAAAAAAAACAAAATCACCATATTGTATCTCGTATAAGACAATGTAGGGCATTTAACTTCTGTCATTGTCAAATGTTTGTCAAATTGTTTCCTTTTAAGTCATGTCTACGTATCTGTCAGAGAACTGAAGTGAGTCACTTAACTTGTTAATGTGGTAATTAAAAAGTTCAGTATATCATGTCTAAGCATCTTTCCAGAGATTCATATATACAGGTTAAATCTATAAACTTTATTTTAACACATTTGTGTATGGTGCCCTTTCCAAATTCTGTCAGCGCCACTTCCTCAAGCTATTGAGACAGGGAAAAGTATATATATCTATATTCAACTGGTAACCCTGTCCCTTCAGAACAAATAATCTATCAAATATCAGGATTTATTTTTTTTTTTTTAAGTCCCATTCTCAATTTGATCTCAGGAGCAGTCTCTGCTCCAGCAGCATCTTAAATTAACATGATTATGTTCTGAGTTCCTTAAGTCTGAAAAACTGAGTGTTTTCCTGGAATTTAACATAAATTAATGACTAATGCTGCCATCGCCAGAACAACCCCCTGAGCTCTCAGTTTCTTAGTCTCTCCTAAGGATAGTCACAAAGCCACAAAGAAAGACAGAGTACTCCACAGCTTTTAAACAAATACTACCAGGTTTTAAACATGTGCATGTTTGCAAAAGCTCTAAGCCTCTATTGCTCAAACCACTTGTGGTTTCTCAGCATTACTTTTTTTTTGAATGATTGTGTCTTTATAAAATAAACATGTTTGAAACTAAATTACTTGCTCGTCTGTGGGGAATAATTATAAAATTAGCTTGCTCTAATTTACACTTGTGGGTTTTAAAAACATAACCAAATACCATAGCGAGTCTCCTGGAGAAATCAAAGTCTGACATGTCAAACATGGTTTAGCTCATGTACGTGGACTTTGATTTTCTCAATGCAGCAGTTTGATCTCTACAGAAGGCTTAATCCTTTCTTTTTGGGTCACGATTAGCAAATAAGTATTCCCATTTGTTGGCCTCCAGAAACACTTGTATGCATTCAACATGCCAATAGGTTGTGCAATATATTATCCAAGTAATTGAACTGCAGACAAAGCAGTGATAATCAACATGTGGTATTTCAAGCCAAGCCAAAGTTGGCTGTTAAATACCTCAACATCCCAGTCACACGATGGAAGGCTGTGCTACCATTTCAAACAGATTCCTTAGAAACATACTCAAAGTTCAGTTACCACTATTTAGGAACACAGCATGATTTATTTTAACGTGTCCTTCAGTTCCACTGATTTCAAATCAGTACATTATCACAATGCTTTACTATCTTGACGCAGAATGTTAAATTTTTGAGCATTAGGTAGTCATCATTGGGGACAGGAAACTGCAACTATCAGCTTATTTCCAAAGCAATTTCTGTTATTCCAGTAGGCAGCATTGGTTGACACTGTCAATATTTTAACATTGTTATTCTGGAATTTAGTTAAATTATGCTTAGTCAACAAAAATCAACTCTTACACAGCTTCCTCCTACTTTACTCTTAACTTGCCACCCATCACCTTTCCAGAAGTGGATGTGCAACTTCACAGATCCACAAGACGTGCATGCATAATGAAAATTATTCATTGTTCCACAGGATATCACAGGCTTGTTTCTACTACCAGTGGCAAGAACTTGTTAGGCATCCTAACAAAAGTTTGCCTTTTAATTCAAGGCCGGAGAAGATACATATCGTACTTTCTGTATCCAGATAAGGTGGCTTTAGGTCTTACATACTGCTTTTGATCCCTCAAGGTTGCAAAGATTTAGTTATACTGCCCTTGCCACAACACCTTGTTTTACTCTACTTCTAATCAATCTTTTCATGCAACACCTGATCAAGATTTTTTCCCTTGGATCACATCAAAGCCAATACTTTGGATAGCAACTTTTCCATGCACTGTGTGATTCCCTGAAGAGAATCTCATTCCCAACCTTCCCAAAGCTTCAGTTCTTCCAAGCTGAGTAATAAATCATACCGCTAACCCCCAACTTTCACTTTTCATCCCTTGCTAAAACAGCACTTTGAGTCATGTGTTGTCTTAGGATTAGTTTGGCCCTTCCCAAATCCTGTACCTCACCTGTCAGCAGGGACTGACTCCTCTTCCCTACTTCTCACTAGCTAAAATTAAACATTACTCCTCCATTTTTCTAGAGTTTTCCCAGGAGCTAATTCATTCTCTAACCCAACATAAGAGTCAATAGTAAACACTGTATTTAAGAATCTGTACTGCACATGGTGTACTGCAAGGCGTACTACACACTAGCACAGTTTTTCAACTGCAGTTAAATTTACCTTGTGGGTAATACCTCTTCTCCCTGGCTCCATCTCCTGTACTAATTGACTTTTAGACACAAAAGAAAACCAGCAACAACATGAGGAAGAGATGTATGTTAAGCAAATACATTCCTCAAGACATATATTATTCACATTTCCAAGCTGAAAGCTGCTTCGCAATGATCTGAAATGAACTATTTACTTAGAATGTGGAACAGGAAAGGTAACAAGATGTTGTCTTGCATAATTTTCCACGCAGATCAGCCTTGCTCTGTTGCATCGTAACATGCAACTAAGTTATTTATTAGTAATCTGAAAGTTCTGAGAACATTTTCTGAAGGATGGTTCCTAGCTTCAAAACACTGTATGTTTCACCAATTCATCGACTCTGCTGTCAGCTATATGCAATAAACGAAGTGTAAACAGCATTTGTCTTTCAGTGCTCCTTAGATGGAAGAGCTGCAATAAATCTTTTGAACAGCAGGTACTGTCTGTTTCTGAGGCGTGGCATTATACTTTGATAATTAGATTAGAATCAATTAGTGAAAATATCCAAAATAAGCAAGACAAGAAAATGTCTGACTACCTGGAAAGTTAGGCTCCCCTAGTAAAACAAACATTTGAGTAGTATCAATGATCTGTTCATATTTAAGGAAAACAATCACCCTATTTTCCTTGCTTCATTTGTGATACTATGCATTCCTGCATTTTGTTTCCAAAAACATCACAGAGAAGGTCAAGCTCCTTTGAGCCAAATATTATTATTGGGGATAGCCTTTGCTTTCTGACACAGCCCTGTACAGTGGGAAGAATAAGCAAAAAAATTATGTGTTCTGCTGTAAAATAGACCAATACAAAGATTGTTTCTGCCCCCAGGAGTTCATGATTTTTAAAAAAGGTCAGAGAAAAAAGAATTAAGACACACAAGGGAAGGATTGTCAAGTTTACACTTAAACTACATTATGATTTAAAATAATTACACTGTTAGTTATATCAATCAAGGAAAAGACATAGGGAAAATGAAGAACAATTTCTGACCCTCCTCGTCCCTCACTATCCTCTCCTAGGGACTTGAGTTATAATACTATTCTAAAACATTAACTTGGACTGCTCCCAGCAGAAAGCATAACTGAATTTGCAGCCCACTTGCATTGTCAGTTGTCAAAGTATTTGTCTTATGGTTATACACAATTCCTAGAGTTTAAATCTTTCAGTGTATAATGTAGAAACATCTAATGTCAAAAATAAATCTAAATTCATTTAGTACTCAAAGACAGCCTTTTTGTGGCAGACCAGAGGTAGAAGGCAGGGTATAGTTAAGATATATTTCTTCATGAAACCTGCAGCTACTGCAAGAGTATTTAACCTGAAAGAATGGTTATGGTACAGTGAAGTATGAGAGCTCATAAATTATAATGTACTTTTTTTTCAGTGATACTATTAAGTGATTCTACCTTGTATAGCTTGAGTTCCTCCCACAGAAGTGCATGAGCATTGAGTCATTGTAGACAAGAACCAAATCCGTCACTGATCACATTTGGGAATTTCTATCAATAAGTATAACTCTTACACCCAGTTGTCTACTGATAGACTTGGAGTATGAGTTCCTAGCTTCTACACCCCCACAGAATAACCAAGCCCAGGTAAAGTGTTGCTGATCTGTTGCACGGGCTGCTTTGTTCACCTACAGGAAACCAAATACCCCAGGGACTGTAAACATATCTAATTTTTCCAAATACAGAAAGAAGTGCAGTGAGCTAGATCTAACCTATTACAGATATCACTGGGAAATGTTTAATGCATGCACAAGAACCATAGAGCAGTCGCCAAGGAAGAATAACACTGATTCAATGGTAAAAAAAATAATAATAATAATAATTAAAAAAAAGCAGAAGCATTCTGTTTCACTACAGTTTGGGGCTTTATACAGAAACTGAGACTTACAGTGGGAAGAAAGGTACTGTACTCTAACCAACAAATTAACACATTAGATACAGTACTGTTATATACTTAAAGATATTTGAAATGAGTTCTCCAATGCAAAGAAGAATAAAAAAAAATTAAAAAGAGAGAAAAAAAAAAACAAACTCAATTAGATCCTAACCCAGTAAATTCTCATTTCCTTCAATATGGGTATTGCCAGAATGAGATTAAGTTTAGGCCATATTAATTTATCTCTAAATTATTATTAATACAGTTTTATGTATGTTAGCATAGCAATTTTTCCCCCTGCATCTTCAGCAATCTAACACTGAAATGGATTCCTTTACTAAGGGTCCATGAGTCCTCCAACAGATGTACCACTTCAGCAGGAAAATTTCTCTCCCCTTTCAGAATTGATTCAGAATTCACCCAAAAGCAGTTTAGTCTCTGAGATTATGCATGCTGAGTAAACAAAAAAGAACAGTGACAAAATGTGAACTTTTGAAATGAGGGATAACAGCTTCATGAGAGGCAAGGGGTGGGGAAGAGAGTTGTACCAAGGTACATTTGAAGGATTTTACTGAACTCAAGGAAATTTTTTGTATTATCAGGGAATAG
This sequence comes from Gallus gallus, assembly GCF_016699485.2. NCBI lineage: Eukaryota > Metazoa > Chordata > Aves > Galliformes > Phasianidae > Gallus > Gallus gallus. Next base: position 57,921,732 of record NC_052535.1, on the reverse strand, counting down.
GTGATCAAAGACAAACCATAATTTCATAAACCAGTCAAAGAATCTGAAAGATATGTTTATATGAAAGATATTTCTTTCTGTATATTTTGCTAAGCAAGAAAGCAATGCAACTCTTAACGTCTATCAGCCTATACAACCTTAAGGGTATGAAGATTATAGCTTGCTCTCTTTCTAGTTGCAGACTATAGTACAGTAAGCATCTGTAAACTGATAAAGCTGCATTAATACGCTGTGTCACGATTATGGTGCTTTATTGCTAAAACACTGTATAATACTTCCCTAAGAGTATCTCAAAAGTTAAAACTATATAGGCACTAACAAAAAAATCTGTTATCATTTAACATATTGACACATTCAGACAGAGTTTGCAGTCTCTATCAGGTGATAACTGCTAAATGGCTGTGTGTGAATTCAAGCCCCATTGAATAGAAATTAGAGTAGACTTGCAATAGAATTGAATAGATTTGCAGGGCCTAACTGAATCGCACAGCATGCAGGACACACTGATGATCAGTCTGCTACACATGTGGTCTTTGTTAAAATAGGCCAACACAAATCTTTGCAGTTGTCCAAATTAAACCTACCTATGAATACTTTTCAAAATTTGCCAAAAGGAGTTTAAGGAAAGCCAATGGCTTTATGCTAATTTTGGCATCAAAATGTGCAACTAGCAGGTCAATACTAAGTTACACTCTGCACCTTTAAATGTTTCTTGCATGCTCTGTAGCTGTCATAGAAAGACATTTTAGCACAATGGAAAGCAAAGATCACTGGGGAAAGCATCTCAGAGGAGACTTCCATAATTTCATCCTCTTCTCTATTTCCAATAACAAGAAGTGGGATAGGCATTTGCTACTTATTTTTGAAAGCATATCTCAATTAAAATAGGTCTTAAGACTCTTAGCTCTCATGCAGCAGTATAGAGCAAGCCTGAACATTTTCGTTGAGAAGTGGCATGGACAACTCATATTTTTTTTATTATTATTGTTATTATTTATTTAAAAGTTCTCACTGAATATGTGTAAGTGTTATGGAGAATGGTTGGGCAGGCCAGTTGAATGAGATATGGAAAATGTCACAAGCTTCAATAGTTGAACAAATTGCTATCCACTTTGTCATGTTGATCTACATGTACTTGCTTATCTTCAGAGCTTTTACTGATACCTGTGGTAGAATTACACATTCCATTCCCAATGCAACTTATGTTATCACGTACTGAACTTACTACAAAGCACAGAACTTGGGTGAAAAAAAAAAAAAACCCACAGAATAAACAAACCCTCCATTGACAAACTTTCTATGAGCTTGTAATAATGAACAGTGTCCTATCATATCAATAGATGCTGTCTTACCTTTATCAAGAAAAGCTGAAATGTCCCTTTCTGCTATTCAACTTCCAAGGACAAAAGAAATGAACTCCACCCTGTGGGCAAAGAAATTTTTAAAATGATTACTGATATTCTGAAAGATTTAATTCATTACAAAACAATATAGACTTTCCAATTCTGTTGTGATAGGTAACAATGTAATGATATCTGGAAAAAAAAGTCCACTGATGGTATATAATTAGTCATGTATTTACTGCATGGTAAATGTCCCTTGAAGAGGCAGTGAACTGGTTATAAAATACTCAACAACACTATTTCATGAGGAAAATTATTACACTTTTATGTGTTAAGTCAGTTTATAGGAGAAGCTAGTAGCACTACAATCTGCTATGGAATCTTTGACCACACAGGTTTCCATCGCATCTTAACAGGGGCCATGGAATGATGAAACAATGTGATACACGTTATTAAAAATAATAATGGATGCTCAAATAATTAACATCCCTGACACACTAAGGATCATCCCTCCTCCTTGTTGCAATAAACACAGGAAACCATACAATACAGTGGGAGTCAGCTGAAACTTTTATGGCAGAGATCATAAATCTCAGGGCGAGATCAGCAGCCTCACAAGTAGCATGGAGATGAAGATTAGCTTCATGCAGGGTTTTCAAGATAAAGTCATAAAGTTTTAATGAAGTCCACAGCAAAAGCAGTTTCAGACAGCTGTAGGACTGAAGACAAGCCTGGAGAACTATTCCTTGAGGCTGGAAGCAAGTGAAAATGAAGATGGAACAACAGCTACGCAAGGATGCTGAAGAAGATAGAGGAGAAGCAATGTTCTACATTCTTGCATTGTACGAAAAAACAATTTCACAGACTGAACAAAGGCACAAGAACACAGACAAGGAGAAACGGGAGGACCAGAGCTTTTTCTTCTTTTACAAATCTCTATAATTAACTACTCCATTAGCACGCTAGAATGCAAAGGAGAAATTATTCATTTAGACAGCTCCTATGAAATCTTTACTATGTCATTGCTTATCTTATCTGAAGTAGTTTTACACATATCAACACCAATTCAAGAGTTGCAGAACAGCTCAATTTCGTTCCTATCCCAAACAGTGCCCAAATATTTATCATTTCCTTCACAATACTAGAACAGCTAGAAGTTTTGCAAGGTCATAAATAGAACTGATTTGCTGATAATGGTCTCATTGAAGTAGCTGTCCTTTTTCCTTTAGAAGATTTGTTGTCCTCCAGTTGTTATAATATGATGTTTGAAAGGAAAAATTATTGCTGTTTGTTACTAAAGAAAATTTTTGTCACTAATCATATGCTTAGACTTACTTTTTTTTTTTTTTAATATTCAGCTAGCTTATAATGACATCGTTAGTTCACAGCATACGTTACAGATCTCCTTCTTCTGAGATAACTTAAAAGAAAACCTGTTCATAATAGTTCTGTGAACATTCCTGTACAGAAAATTAACCACTGAAATGAACTGTGATATTTTGGGTTTTCTAAACAGAGACAACCTGCTGATGGTGAATACTTCTCCCAAATACCTTCAGCCACGGCATCCTGGAGTCCTCATACATCTCTGATATGTATTTCCTGATGAATTAAAATTCAAAACACTTACTGACTTTACTCCCCAGAATCATTAAAGAGATTTTTTTACAGGAAAGATGGGAAGGGACTTTTTATAAGGGCACGTAGTGACAGGATGAGGGGAAATGTCCTTAAACTAGAAGAGGGTAGATTTAGACTAGATGTTAGGAAGAAATTGTTCACTTGAGAGTGACGAGACACTGGAACAGTTGCCCAGAGGTTGTAGATGCCCCTATCCTGCAGGTGTTCAAGGCCAGGCTGGCTGGGGCTTTGAGCAACCTCAGCTAGTGGAAGGCGTTCCTGACTATAGCAGGGGGTTTGGAACTACGTGATCTTAAGAATATGTTCCAACCCAAACCATTCTATGATTTTGAAGACTTCCCTTTTCATTGCTGAACTTCTTCAAAAGGTATTGAATATTGGGGATCCAACTCTTCCACTTGCATCAGGTTATGCGCATAAGGTCATATCCTTTCCGAAATACTCAGATTGTGTTTATAGATCCTAGAGGTTTGTCTGCTGTTCACACAAAGCTACAGCTTGAAAAGGGTTTTTTTTTAAGCTACTTGATTTCCAGCCACTCCATATTAGTTTTTCAGAATACTGATGTGCAATATCACTGCTCTGTTTCACTCTTCCCCTTCCAGTCCTGCAGCATCACTCTGAAAGGGGGGAAGTCTATCCATTGGCAACACAAGTCTTTGCAGGATTACTTACCTGGCAGCTGCTTGGCAGTACAGCAGAAGGTTGCCCCCCAATAAGGGGCATAAACCTCTGCACTCAAAGGAATACAGATCATAAACAAGCACAGCAATTTCAGGATTAAAAACTGAAGTATAAAATATATTACAATAGATATAATATATACTCTCTCTCTCTCTCTATATATATATATACACACACACACACCATAATATATACAATATATACTTCAATACTAATTTAAATCCTACTGTAAAGTCTAGGCTAAAGTAAATTGTTCCTCTAGAGCAAAGGTTTTAGATTCATAAGAGAATGACTTAGAGGCTCAAAAATAATGACTTCGGCTTTTATCTCACAGGTGATCATTTTCCAGAAAACCTAGCTTAATCGTGTGCTCCCACAGAGCACTTGATTTGTGGCTTCTCATGGGAAGTCAGTGGAGGAGAGGATGGTAACACCATCCACAGTCACAAGCACTTTAATGCAGAAAATGCAAACCTCATGGACATATATGGATACAATGAAAAAAAAAAAACAAAAACAAACAACAAACTGATCCTGAACAGAAAAGGCAAAGGTCTTGGATAAGCACAAAAAAGGTCTTTTTGTTTTGTTTTTTGAACTTCCCAAGAAGAATTTGCCCATGCTGAGCTAATGTTAAATACACAAATGGAGGTATGCTCACTATAGACAAGGTAGGTCTATAATCTTGCTTTAACCATGACACTGCATGTAACCTGCATGTAACCTTCAAGCTACTAAAAAGCATGCTTTCTTATTTGAGAGTGCTTTCTGTTCTTTTCCTCAATCTATTTCACGTTTCATTTTCTGATCTAAGGGTGACAATGAACAAAAAACGTTTCAGCTGGCATTTGACCATATGCTACCAGTATGGGCTGAGTTAAAACGAAGAGAAAATATTATACAATTTATTATCAGAAAGACAGAAAAGTCTAGAATGTATTGGGAAACAAATACAGAAAAGGTATGCAGTACAACTTCTACTGTGCTTCTGCACACAATTATAACCAAGATTTGATATCCCTGTATCTGATCTCATAATTGTGCATAACCAAAACAGCAGCCAAAAAGGTCAGTGCCTACAAAAACATGAAGATGATTCATCATTAGCATTCACACTCAATTGCATAAAAAACACCTATAATCCAGACCAAATCTATCATTCCTCTTAAAGTCTGCAAGGACAGAGAGAGAAACTTCACTCTGCTCCTGATATAATCAGGGATTTCATAAGTAAGCTGATACTATGGCAGCAAAATGCTGGGAAACGATACAGTAGCCATGAAAATGTAATATTTCATAAAATAAGAAAGCTGTTTGCCACGACTGATATTTCTTTAGACTTCTTAAATAAAGCTGAATAATATTTCCATAGCTATCCCACACTCTCCGTCACAGCAGCCCTTTCAAAGGGAGTTCCCCATTGGGAATGCCAGAGACAAAGCGGGACCAGTGCTCTGCAGCCCGGCGCAGGAGGTTGCCCTTTTCCCCTCACCCCATTTATCAGCCTTGCAGGCAAAAGCTGAGAAAGAGGCACAGATTGGAATAATTACACAGATAGTTAGGGCCTTATTAGACAAATTGCTCAGGATCAGTAGTATTTAAAATCTATTGAGAAAATGAATAGATGCCATCAGAAAGCTTCTAAGAGAGACAGATTATAGAAAAGTGCTACAACATGAGGAGCTGCAAGATTTCACGATGCGTCCTCTGTTAGGCAAAAAGACTGCCTTCTAATGAAAAAGTCAATGAGGAACTCTTCTGTAAAACATGTAAGCACAGCATAAATAAATGCGCAATTTGACTGCAGAAACAATTTTACTCGACATCAGTTTTCATCAGTGGGTTTAGTTTGCAACTGACAGAAAGCTATGATAGAATGAAATTGATTTAATGCATTTGCAATCATTTGTACCTACATGTTTTATCAGGGAAAAAAATATGATTGCAATATAGACATGAAGCTGAGTAAGCACATAATGTCAATTGAAAAAGATGAAAAGATCCCATCTGAAAGTGAATTTGATACCATAAAGCTTAGAACACAGGCATTCTTTCTTATCAGCACTGAATGCACAGGAGATATTCTCCACCTATTGTGCATAACTTGCACAAAAGATCTTCAGCTTATATACATGACTTGTCTTACATATGCAAAAGCTTTTCTGGGCAGTACATACATATTCAATACTTTCCTCAAAATCATTAACATAGGGTTCTGTCTCCTTGCACATGTTCAGTCTTCTTGTGGTGCTAGTCCTGAGACCTTTAGGATGAAGTCAGAACTTCACTGTGTTCACTGGGCAAACTCAGTATTCATGCACGCTCAGTGATCTCCTTGCCTTATTGCACAGTATTTGATTTCACAAAATTAGCTGATTCAAGCAGAACTTCCTTATCTACCTGATATAAAGAGGTCACTATATCATCGTTATCTACTTGCTGCAAGAGAACAGATTCTTCCTGTTTTCTAAACAAACTGTGGGGCTATCTGTCAATGAGCATTAGCAGCCTTAGCAATATCACTACAACTTGTATTAAATCCACTTTTCCTCTCCTATTAAACTACCTGTTTTTAAAATCATTTCATTCTTCATGTAGGACAGAATCATCCAAGATTTCTGCAACACCAATTCAAGCTTGCAGTTTTATAGTGGCATGTCAGTGAAATAAATGGAGGCTCCATATTAGAAATAAATAAATAAATAAGAACAACCAGAAGGTACAAATAAATCTTCTGCTGAGGAGAAACTAAACTAGACTTTGGGGGAAAAAAGTGGTTCCACAGGAAAGCAGCCATCAGTGACAAACTGTGAAGTTTTATATGCCATGCACTATCAACCAGAAGGGAAAACTGTAGCTCAAAGCACTGGCAAACCACCATCTTGCCTACAAGACTAAAATTTCCCCCACAGTTTTCCCAGACACCCTAAGGCTCCCAGTGTTTATGTTATTAGGAAGACACAAAGTCCTTTCCTAAGACATTCTTATATTATTACAGAAATAAAACCACTACCGCTTTGCCATAGACTGAAGGCACATCTATTTCAAACCATTTCAGTAATGCTCTTTTCAGCTTTTCTATAGTTACAGTGCTGCGAGTTGTCTGAGAGATTCTCCAAGGTGTAGGCATTAAAATTAAGGATGATCTCCTATGCAATGGAGTCTTTGTCTGCTCTGGTTTGTCCCTCCATTCTTACTCATACTTTCCCACATCCACAGATAATGTGCTTTTCATGCACTACACTCCATGCTATCTAGCCATTTACACACAGAGCCATTTCTGCTCTCTATTAGGACAAGTATCGAGCTAAATATCCAGTGTGAAATTTGATCCATCTGTTTTCAAGGGAAGTACAATATATATATATATATGTGTGTATACTTTTGTATGTTTTTATATATACCTACATACAGACACATGTATATATGTGTGTCTTTTGGACAAATACATGCAAATATTTTCTTGGTACAACAAGACTAAACTACCATTTCAATCTGAAAGGCAGAGTTACATTCCCAGTGTTAAAAACATAGAATATATTGGGTTTCAGTATTTGCTGCAACTGTTCTCATGCATGCAGAAGTACTGCAAGCCACAAGAAAGCTTCCTCTGCTTTCCCCATTCAGCTTGTAGGTTCAGTGTAGCAAATAAATGCAGCTGACAAGCAGCAGGACTGGAGTGCAAAGCCCTTGCAACCCTTTTGTCATCCATCCAGTCATTCATCCATCTCCTGAACTGCACGAGACATAGGGACACTTCTCTAGTAGAACAACTCCCAGGGTCATTGCTGTTCCTCTTGTCAGCACAGAGGAATCGAGAATTAACTACTTATCCAGCATACAAGAGGGAAAGGGTCTAGAGTAGTGTCTTCCATTTATCTGTTATCTCCCACAGGCTTTCACCCTGGTCTGAAAGCAAAGAAGCTCAAGAAGCTGAGCTGAATGAATAGTTGAGGAGAATAGGTCAGATTTATCCCAGGATTAAACAACCATAAACAAATGAGACTATAAGGGGGGCCACTGTTTGGCATTATAATTGATTTTTTGTTTTGTTTTGAGATTTTGGAGAATATTTTGCTTTATTTTGCTTTAAGAGCAAATCATAAATTCTATAAATTCTCAATTGCATAAGTCTTTGATTTTCAAAAGGCTGATGAACAGCTTCAATACACACTTAATAATCCACTCCACTTCAAAGGATTTCAATGCCTCCCTATCAGCAGTAACACTGTATTCATTTCCACTTCATGGAAAAGAAATCAGGATCATAAACAAATGTAATTGCTTAAAACACAGTCAACTTTTAAATATTTTCTATGAAGTTCAAGTGCAAACAAATATCCCCCAGGTTTACATGGCTCTACGGAGACTAATCAGCATAGTCAATATTGGAACACTGTATTCTAGCCAGTCTAAAATTAGTACTTGAGACACTCCAGTGTTGTTTTTCATGGAGAAGTGATAGAGAAAAGGTACTACAAAAAGCACGTGCATTGACATTATGAGTCACCTGTTTACACTTCTTAAAGCAACTACCCAGGTAGGTTTGAGGCAGGTAAGTTTAAGGGAAGAGCGCAAAGTTATATTTCAGAGGAGTAAGGTTAAAAATGTAACTGTGGCATGCACCTACACTTAACAACTGGAAATTCATTTCCAGTTTCAGACACAGACAAGACTCAAAAGACCTATTTTGTTCTTTACACAAAGACCAGCTGGCACTACTGGTAGAAATGCCGAGCCAGTGCAACTACATTTTCCACATGGAGTTTATGGACACTGTTAATAGATATGTTGGAAAAAGCAATAGTTACATACCAAAAAGCAGAGCGCTACATGCTCCAAGAAAATGGCTTCAATACCTACACCAAAGCACATTAGAGAAGACAGAACATGAAATCATGGGTTGTTGATGACTAAAGTACATAGGAATATTTAAAGCACAAAGAGTACTTAATATGCTTACTGCCAACTCAAAAATGTGTCAACTGTTTCTCTTCCAAACACATGCCCTGTGCTGTAACTTGCAATCTACCCAAAATATGTGTAAGGTCACCTGGAAGAGCCACCTTCACTGCTTAATCTGTAATTTGATATTCAGACAGTAGGTTAAAATTATGAAATAAATATTACCCAGTAAGCTACCTAAAATCCCTTCCACGTATGTCTCTGTAAATTCAAAACCTTTTCCTTTAAAATAACAGGACTACATCAGTAGAGAAATAAATTAAAACACCAACCCATGCATATGATAGCTCCAGCATGAAAGAAATATCTATGAGAAATGGTTACAAAAATGTTACAAAACTTCTATATTTGTTGATTTTTTGTTGTTGTTTGTTTTAATAATGCTAAAAATGGAAATAGGTGGGGAGAAAAACCCACAGGAGATAGAATCAAAGGTCCTTTTAGGCTGATGTAGTGAAAAATAAGGAAGTCATGAAAATCTGCATAAAAACCAGAATAATTTCTAAAATCTCCCTTATTTACAACACGATATGCTATTACCATTAAAAAAAAAAAAAAGAACCAGATCTGCACTCCTCTGTTTGTGGACTTCATACAAGAAAGTGCTCTGTGCTTTCTTTTAAAAAGACCTATTCACTGCGTACTGTAAATAAAATGGGGTGAACTAGGGGGAAGCAGGGGACAGAAGTCCTGTCTTAAATGATATAATCCAGTTGCCGCATTAAGCTGCAAGAGAAATGACAGTCAGGTCTCCATCCATCTGAACAGCCTTCACTGCTCTGGAGGAAGGAGAGTAGTAAGTAATTTGTTAATTGAATGGAAAACACAAATTTCCAAATGGAAAAAATGCACCTTAGTACAGTATGAAGCAAGTTACTAATACACTGCAGTAGAAAGTAATTTGTGAACTGAATCTCAGGGCATTTCCTTTCACCTGTCTTTACTTCAGAGCTGACTGTTCTTGAACTATAGGGGCTGCATACTAAATAGCAGTCACCAGTTTTGTCTACCGCATATGCACACAAAAAAATAAACATATATGGAAACAGTATGAAAATTGGGAATGATTAGAAGCATTATGACATGGAAATACCACTTAGGCATGAAGAGCGCATAACATTACCCTTGAATAATTAAGGGTCGATAGGTCAGTACTTGCATGCAGACCTTTCCTCAAAGCAAGGTTACCAAAGTGACCTATCCTCAATCCACTGCCTCCCAATGTAGTTTTTGCCCATCTCTGTTCCAGGTTTTCTACATACTTGGAATTCCACAGATGGTCCCCCTCACCCCCAAAGAAACCTTTTTTTCCAGATGAATTCCCCAGAACAGAGCAGAACTTTACTTCTCAGAAAACAGAGGGATATTTTCCAGAAATTTACAATTCTCAGAAGTGCAACAACTGGCTAATAATTGGTTATTCTGTAATTTTAAAAAATCGGATAGAAGTTTGAACACATTTTCAAAAGGCACTGATATTCTAATAAATACTAGAAGTATCATCATTTCAATTCAAATGATACATTCTTGGAAAAGCCTATCCTAAAACCACTTATAATGTTTTAGCCAAATACTTTAAGCATCGTATTCTTGATGTCCTTTGACAAGCACAGAGAAGAGTCAATATTCCAGTTCTACAGTCTCTCCTTTTTCTTAGCACTTTACTACATTTGTTGATGTTAATGATTTGCTAAGATTATTTCCCTTCAACCAGTCTTTGTATTTCTTCATTTTCTTCTTTAAAAATTACTTAAGTAACAGAAGCCATTGTGGCACTAACATAAAAGGAAAGATAGCACAGTATGTGATTTCCCAGCTGAAGTGTCTCACCTCAGCACACACAGCTGTGCCCATAAGCTCTCTTTTGCCATCACAGTATCACAGCGATGCATACACATACACCCTTTGGCCAAACACCCCACATTTATAACATTGTTTTCAACTGGATTGCATGTTTAGTGATCCTTTTTCCACATGCCTACTTGCATCTCCAGTGAAATATCTGTCTCTGGTATCTGCACCCTACTACAAGGTGCAAAGGCAGATTTCTATCTTAAAATAAATTCAGTATAATTAATACAAGATTAATAATGTATACAGAAATAAGATGTATCCTCTCTATCCAGACATCTCTCTTGTAAATGCTAATTTATAAGAATATATAAAACTAATTTATAAGACTATAATTTATAAGTGGACTAATTGAGTATATTTTTTCAGGAAAGAGATGAGAAATCCTGTAACTCAAATGATACAGAAATGTATATAAGGAAAATCTTTAATTTCCTATATTATTAGTGTAATACATTAACAGGAAGTCAACAAAGAGAGGTAAACTTAAATTAAATGAGAATAAAGGAAATCTGGATTTAATAATTGATTTTTAATCTCCTTTGCATTTATACTTCAGTGACCTTAAAGAAAAAACAAAGCCTCCTTTTCACTGGCTGCTGTAACCACTGAAACAAATATTAACTCTAAACCAAATTAAAGCAGTATCTTAAAGTACTGAAATAGTTCACTAAAAGTACATTATGCAAGTGGAAAACAAGTTTACCCAAATGGTCCTACATTCAAAACAAAATTGCTGAATAAAGAAATTTCTGTAAAGAGGATTTATTGTGAGCCTGGGTTCAAATTTTAAAGGTCTGTAAAAGAAACTTAGATGCCTGGGAACAATTCTTTCTTATATATATATATACACACACATTTTTTTAAGTGCATATGGACATTTTTTGTACATCCACCATGCCCTAAGAGACCTAGCTCCTCCAGGATGTCCCATACTCAGGGCTCCATGGGGCATGTTCACTACCCCAGAATTCTCAGAACATTTAGAGGATGGGCACTGTGACCTGTTCACCTTACAGCAAAACCTCTGCTGAAGCAGGCAGCCATTGAGATATCCATGAGCCATGGCTAGCTGCTGCTCCTCAAGACCACTGCTATACACTCCAAATCCCCTGGATAAAGCTTACAATCATGGCAGCTGAAACACACTACATCAAGAGTCATCCCACGCAAAACACCTGAACACCACACACGTGACTGGTTGCTCCCACAGTATTATCTAATAAGCTGATTTCAAGTTCTCCCCTAATGCTAAACATAAGTTTCCTGGTATGCATCCATTTCTGAGACTGAGGCCAATAAATTTTTTTAGCAGTGTTTTTCTTCACAGATCAAAACTGAAGATGCCACAAAGACAATGCATTATTTACTTTTTAAAATATCAAACCATTTTTAAAAGACAGCTCACTTAAATGTTTTACTTAAAGATACTAGTATTATTAACATTCTCTAAAGAAAGATACTCTACTTTGCTCCATACTTACAGTCTTTATTTTTAACTTTTCAATCAATTTTGGCAGTGCAAACAGAGAAGTGATTTTTATTAGCTTTCTCTACCTCCACTATGGCTGACTCTAGCTTGATTTCAAATACTTGCAGAATGCATTTGGTGACTGGACTACTAACCACAACATTTCTCTTTCAACTTGTTTCCTTAGAAGGTGATGGAATCAATTCTACTACTGTTATTTTCAGAAAAAAAAAAAAAAGATGGAACTTCAAAGACTACTGTTTTGTTTTAAACAGAGCCAGTCTGAAATCCAACTACCTGCTAGACTCTAAAATGCTTTTTTAAGCAGTTCACTTAACATAGCGAGTAAAAAATATAAGACAACACTTCAGCAAGTATGAAAAGATAGGAAAAAAACCACATGCTGTTACAGTCTGTTTGTAACTATGCATACAATATAATTAAGCATAAGGTAACAGTAGCTTAACTAATTCTATTAATCTCTATGAATACGCATTTCATTTGGCCATTTTCACATCCTGTAATTATTCGAGAGGAAACGCAGGTTAAAGGTTCAACTAGCACTTAAAATGTCTCCTAAACCATAATTATATCTACAAGACTTAGCCTGTGGGTAAAATTTGGAAACCCATGACAGAAAGCATTTATTTTTCTCAAATACTCTGTGGAGTTCAATTATTTCAAAGAATTCCTCTTTTGTTATGAATATTCAGTTGTATGCAAAGTGTACCTCAAAATGAAAAGCTATTCACAGCCTGCACAGTTTGGGCCAGGAAGCGTAATTATTGAGGTTTAATAAGTGATTAAAACAGAATCATGAGCTTCCTCTTTAAGTTCATTCAAAGAAAGAATCATCTACTCCACCTGGACTGTCACAAGTCCATGGGGCTGGATAGGATCCACTCACAGGTGCGAGGCAGCTGGCAGACGTGATAGCCAAGCCACATTCCATCATCTATCAGCATTCTGGTCAACCAGAGAGGTCCAAGAGGATTGAAGGCTTGCCAATATGACTCTACAAGAAAGGTCATAAGAAGGATCTGGAGAACTACAGGCCTGTCAGCCTGACCTCGGTGCCAAGAAAGGTTATGGAGCAGATAATCTTAAGGGAGCTCACACAGCATGTACGAGACAACTGGGAGATCTGGCCTAGCCAGCATGGGTTCATGAAAGGAAGATCCTGCTTGACCAACCTGATTTACTTTCATGATCGAGTGACCTGCCTGGTAGAGTTTTATTCTCCTTTTTTCCATTAAATTTGCATGACTGCCATACACAGCAAACATTCAACAAAACATTCAACTGCATTAATTTGCCACCAGTAATTTATAAGACACCTAAATAAAAGGCTATTTCTTGTCATTATTAATAAGGCTCTGATTTTGTTTAACCGTGGCCTCTCTTTGGTTTTTGATGTGAAAGTATCAATAGGAGTTTTTCATGATGAAGGTTGTGGGCACCAATTCAAAGCCTGGGTATTGGAAAACAACTACTTCACTACTCATTGCAAATGGTGCAATTGATGAAGTCTGGCAAGCAAGTTCCAAAATTTTGGTTAAAAATTATGCAATGTCAAAAACTCATCAAAGGGACAATAATATATTTCTATACACATATAGTAAACTCTAAAAATAGTAAATAGTAGAATTAGAGCTGTTCATGAACCATGAATTCAGTTGTCTGATATGTAATTGGGATAACTGCTTTGCTAAATTTTATAGTGTAGGCCATCCGTGCAGCCAAGGAGTGGGGAAAAAGGGGAAAATAAATATAGCAGAAACACCAATGCTCCTGTGACCAGTTCAATGTTATAAGTTAAAATAGTTCTCTTCTAAGCCTTTATTTTATGCACTGCTTATCCCATTTTATGAGATATAAAAGTATAAGAAATCATTGTACTCACATATACAAAGACCATATAAAAATGCAGAAAGAGCTTTTTAAAGACAAAGAACTTAACACTGACCCACTATAGAGCCAAAGTTAAATCTAAATTGGAATGACCACAGGTAATAAATAAGAATTTTGCTTTACACAAGCTTTTCTGCTATTTATTTTTTTGAAGCCTTCCAGTTTTCCTAAGGGAGGTAGGGGGAACCTCAAATCCACCTTAACTGGGTTTTACATATTTATTTTTTTTTACAATTCTCCCAAGGTGATCCTTTCCTTGGCAATTTTTCTCCAGAGTTGCATTAACATCTCACTCATCAACACAGATGGTGAATGGATCTACATAGGCATCTGTAAAGAAGGCAAGCATTAAATAGACAGTCTAGTGCAAATCTTAGGATTTTATGTTTCAGACCCTATTTCTAATCATTCTGATCTTTCCACATCCAAAGCTACGAACTGAAAAGGGAGCATCTTGAAAGGATTTCCTAAGCATCTTCTACAAGGTAAAACAAAAATTATTCAAGATTAGATATAGGTTTTTTGCTGCTCAAACTAGTTTTCTGACTGCTTCTCACTTAGTTCAGTTTATATTAATGACATTTAGGCGATGGAGAGGGAATTAAGATATCAAATCTTCACTTCCAGTTCAGAAAATGTTCAACACTTTACAGAAGCAGTAGAGAAGTCCAGGGTGTCTCTGACCTTTCTGTCCTATGGGACAAGCTTTACACAAGGACTCACAGTACTCACAGAATTCCTTCACTACAGAGGTACTAATATTTTTTGTTTATACTTAGCATTTGGGTCATTACATCCTATTACTAAATATGGATGCTGCTCCAAAAGTAAGGCCTCCTATTTTATTACGCTGGCCCACAGTATCAGAGGCAGATGTTGGCAGTATGGCAGTAGAGGTTGAATCTTCTCACCAATATTCTGTCATATTTTGTAGCCATGCAAAAGATGGCAGCAGAGGGGCAGAATGGCATAGGAGTGTATATGAAGTAAAGGTGTATCACTGAACTCCTCCATGTGGAAAAAATGGCACTGACACTCACTGATGCTAGCTGAACATTTATGGAGGCCAAACAGTGGATGTTAGCACAGCAAGGCAGTGGGTGGTGTATTTCAGCAATAGCAACATGAAAGACAAGCAACATTCTAGATGGCCATACATAGGTGTCACAACATGAAATGAAGAACATCTTGATCAACTCATCTGTGAGAACTGGCTAATAGTAGTGATTATGTTGAAAACCATTGTTCTGTAGCTGAGAATTTATTGTGTTATTTTGTTCTTTGTAGTTGTTATAGTCTCCATCAAAATAAATATGAGGCATTACTTTCAGAGTGACCTACGGATGTTTTTCTTTTTTCCTAAGGATACTACTCCTCACTGCCACAATCACAGCTCAGTGATGCAAAACACCAGGTCCTGTCCCAAATGCATGTCTGTTTTCTCAGTTCCTTCCCCATCCCTAATGTCTGGAGAAGGACTTGAACTTTCTGCATCAGCAATTTCTTTGTTTTGATGGTGAAATTGGTCACCTTTTACAAATGATGCAAATGAGCCAGGCTTGAACATTTTGCTTGCTGACAAGTCAAGTTCTGCTGTTTTACAACAGGAATGCCAGAAGCAGCCTAGCTTTAAACATCACGTTTCCCTGCAGTAGGCTCGGGGTTTCTTTTCTGCTTCACAGAGCCAAATTACCTTTGCTCAACACTGACATATTCATAGCCAGGGTTTGCAAAAGATCAGCTGTAGTCAAAGCAGATGGTGTCAATCACTGAAGTATTCTAAACATTTCTCTCCTTAAACTTCACTCAACACCTCTAAAGATAAATGTATTTTAAAAGATAGAGCCATGTGTTAAAAAGCAAAAGGCTTAAATGGAATCAGGGTGGACGCAGACTTACCTCATAATGTACCTGCTAAGTAAATAACATTATTTTTATTAAAGAATAAAGCATCTTGTAAACTTGCATAAAATAAAATAGTATGCAATTGATATGTTTGAATATAAGTTTTGGAAACTTACAATCAATTAGAAATAAACCTGTACAATACTTTGAGATGTTTATTAAAAACAATCTGAAAAACGTATGCATGGTCAAATTTTATTTTTCACTGAAGGAAAGTATGACAGCACACACCTGTTGTTTACATCAGCTTCTAATGAAAAGGTGCCAATGCAAACCAACTTGTGAACTCTCCATACTGCTCAGTAGAAAGAAACTAAGGCCCTGATTCAGCAAACTCTTAGTTTTGATTGAATATGTTACCTGCATTGAAAGTTCACAGGAATATTTCACTCAAAATAAGCTGTCAGCCTACAATAACATTTCAACACTTGAGGCTAAAATGGTACCTAAAAAAAGCCACACCAACACTATATGCTTTGTTTGCGAATAAGCATGATGCATAATTTTAGATGGGGAATAACGTCTCTTATTATTTTTGCCACTTACAGCCTGTCATAGCTCAGTAACTGCCCACTGGAGAAGACATTGACCATGAGATTTCTATAGTTGAGATTGGCAGGCAGAATTTAAACTGTCAGACCATTCATTTACAAAAGCTCCTTGGCACTGCTAATGGCAAGGTATTTTCTGTAAGAAAAAGCAGTTACTTCAGCTTTCTGCACAAGGTTCCTGTGTACCAGAACAAGTATAAAACATCATGGACTTATATCCAGTGTGCCATATAAGTATCCTCTGCAAGAACAGCATCTGCAACAGCTAGCACTTAATCTGATTATTTGTGTAATACGAAGCAAAGAAAATAACCACTTGCAGATTAACTATATAGCTTCTATTCTAAGTACAATTACTGCCAATAGGGGGAGGAAAGAAAGGTAAATTCAACACTTAGGTTAGTAGCTAAGTTGGTACATGGCTGTTAGTGCTTCGGAAACCCAAAGTTACCTAGAAGCATCAAACTGACTTTTGTCATTGCCAAAGTATTGCAGAATACCCACAGAGCAAGAAAAGCACTCTTTCTTCTCATTGCAGCTTCATCTCTGACCCAGCAGTGCAGAGCAACCCTGGTCAGCTGCAGCCAGCAGTCTACCCTCACCTCCAACCCACACTTAGTGCAGTACCCCTGCAGCAACTCCCTGTGTAAACCCAAGAATGTCTTCAGGCTCTAGAGATTAGTTAAGTATTAGTATTTTCAAAACGCATATGGTTAAGAAAGGAAAACAGAAACCTGCTGTACCTGCTCACCTCCGCTTATCTTAAATCCCCTGATCACTGGTTGTTTTTCCAGATTTCTCCTGCACAACCTACAATTAGAAAACCAGATTTCATAAGGTAATTTTATGGATCCAATAAAAGCAAGCATCTGGTATCTTCTTAGATTTCATTTTTCAGAAGAGACTTGCTCATCTGTAAGAGTATTTCCTGTAATTTGGTTCTTTGCAGAATATTTAAAACATCAAAAAATATATGGTTTGATTTATGGAGCAGCTTCCATTTACAGTGTTACCTCATTGTGTACTCAAGCATTACGGAAATGCAAAGCCCATGTGTTTAAACCTACACTCTTTAATAGCATTTTTACAGGCAGCCACTCCAGCAAGCTTTTGCTAGGAAGCAGAAGTGACCAAGGCAGTAATCTTAGACAGCAATTACTGACAGTAGAAAGGAAGGTTAGAAAAAGAGGGCAGATAAGGTGGTGGGGTTTTTTTTGTTTCAGTTAGTATTCCTGAATACAAATACATCTGCTAGAGCAGGTGAAGGGATAATTTAACTGTGGCTGTCAGCTCACCTTCAATTTGCCACCTTCAAATAACACAGCACGTGATTTGGAGTCATCCCCAGCAAGTTATGACCAATTTGACACTTACACTGGTGTCATTAGTGCTAATCAGTTCTCACTTGGATGGATAAGGATTTAACACAATAATTACATGAGTAATTATGTTACTAATTACAAGAGTAATTATGTTAATACATTAACATTATGTGTAATTACTTTAAGAGTAATTATCAATATTAGTACTATATAACAATATTAGTTCTACTGATTCCTGCAACTCCTGACTTTGCTGATTTTGCTATGTAAAAGGTACAACACTTTTTTGTGCATTTATCACCTTTATAAGTTATTTCCTCTGAAGCTTAGTTGTTCAGTAACCGATTTTGAAATATTTGACCCTAATGCTCTTACTCACCTGTGTGAATAAATCCTAGCCCCACAGAAAACAGAAGAATTCTGTTTCTTTATTACCAACTTCCTCTGTGATACAGCAAGTCCTTTTTAAAATATTGCCAGGTAGTAAAAACAGATTTTGCGTTTTCTTAAAGCAGGAAGACATGTAGTAGGAGATGAGCCCCTCATTATCCATCTGTTTCCAGTTGTTCATACTTATATTACTGAACTCTCCAGATGTCACGCTCTTCATGTTTTGTCCCTATGGAATGATAAACTATGTTCTTCTTACCAGCTCTGACATCTACCCCTACATTTGGACATTAAAAATAATTTATAAATGACTAATGTGTTAAATTCTTATTTTCTATAGAGATTTCCAAGAACAGCATTCACCAATTCCCTCTTGTAAACTACTTAAAGAGAGAAGAAAAAGGATGGAGTGGTGAGTCTAGGTGGAGGAAAAGCAGCAGCACAGAGTGAAGTTAGCTGGAAATAAAACTGGAGGCAGCCTTGCCTCCAGTGAGCCATTTATATATATTGAAAAGAGGAGAAGCAAACAACAAAACAAATGCCAGACTTGCAGGTGTGCTAACAAATTAAAACTGGAGCAGGAAAAGAAAATATCTGCTATATCCTTTCAACCTCTGCTTCACCTCAGCAAACTGTATGACGCAACCATTGTGCTGGACTCTAAGGAGAATTGCGTGCAATCAGCCTTATCAGCACCACCTGTAAACATGCTGCTGGTATCTGCACAGTTTGCTACAGCTCTGCCCTGCCAGTTGGCACCAATCACAGGTGCTCCAAAGGTGCCCTGAGCTACTAAAGGATGGAGAAAAGGAAAAGAACACAAACTGGAAGTTAAGAAATTGGTATTACAGACACCACACGTAGTGATAATTTTTTTTCAGCCATTAAAGGAGTTTTCAACAGGACACGTTACAGGCATCTGGCTACTCAAGAAAGCACTGAAGAGACTGGGCACAGAGGCTGAACGGGTATGGCAGTGACTCCCCAGGTTTCTCCAGGCAAAGACCAAGGCCCATGATGCAAGCTATTGAACCTTGTCAGGCAATGTAGACACAAATGTAGACATTCACTGGGATAAATAGCTACATATGTAAAGATGGGTGGGTTTTTTTTTTGTTGTTGTTGCTGTTTGTTTTCAGAAAAACAAGAATAAACAGAAATAAGACTGCAGAGAAACAAATAATTGCGTAGAGAACAAAAATTAAAACAACCCCTCCTCCTGCAAATTCTCTATTCACAGTTGTTTAGGGAAAATAACCAGAGGCAGACTTAGTGCTTTTTTTTTTTTACCCTTCAGGATTAGGTTCTGCCCCACATAATTTCTAAGAAAGCCCCCTACAGTTAGGAAAGTTTACTCCAAAAATAATTTCTGCCAAATTACAGGAAGAATTACTCATGCATTTATTACGAACTGTATGAAATAGTTATGTCTTTCAAAATATTAAAAAAAAAAAAAAAAGGGAGACTGATTCAACCGATTCAAAGAAAACTTTTGTCTCTCTATAGCACGTTGTAAATACCCTGCAGAATATTTCAAGAAGTATATTGCCAGCCCTAGGAAGTTAAATTGCCCATTTAGCAGAAAAATGAGGCATGTTGCATGTTTCATGATTCACCATGTACAAGATATTCCTGCCCTCACAGAGATGCTCACTTGCTCTATGAATGAAGCAAATTTTTATTTACAAAATCCCTCAAAACAAAGTCAGGGAAGAGACTGAGGCAGACAGGTCAGGCGCTAGCATTTTAAATACACCACGTAGAGCTTTCTGCAGAACTGCATTAGATAGTTTTAAATTAAAAACTTCATTTTTAAAAATGTTTGGATGTTGTGTTGAGGGACATGGTTTAGCGAGAACCATTGGTGATGGGTGAATGGTTGGACTGGATGATCCCGCGGGTCTTTTCCAACCTTAGCGATTCTATGATTCTATGATAAGCCATTAGGTAGCTATGAAAAAGTTCATGTTACAAGCCATGCTGATTTTGACTTAATAAAAAAAAAAATCTTTTATGCTTTGTGTTTGCAAAATGGAACACTGTAACTACAATCAATAGGTTTACCTGAGAAAAAATGCAAACAGAACAGAAAGACGTCTACATCCAAGACTAATCACAGAGATATACATTCCAGTAAAGCAGAATCGTCTCACAGATGTGCAGCACTTGGATAACGGCACACATTTAAAGGGAAATCAGAGGGTTGCTGAGATTGCTGTAGGCGTAAAGTTAACACATCCCACAAAAAGAAGCTCAAAAACTCAAGAATAAGATCTAAGAGACAGCACTTCAGTGGAAATATACTACCAGACCAGGTCCCAGTTTTGGAATTTAGTCTAACAAAAGCTTAAGATAAAAGCTTATGTCCATGGCCATATTCTATTGCTTCAGTGTCCCTATTTTATTTATTTATTTTTTAATCATGCTCAAGTCTATGTTACTGTAACCAAGATACTTGTTTTACAAAAGGGGAACTAGCAGCTTTTCTTCAAAATGTTTGGGAACTACAGTGGCTCCAAGCGCGCTACAAAATAGTAAATTTAAAACTAGCCTATTGTAAACCAATGCTGGCAATGCACAACAGGCTTGGGGGTCACAGAGTTTGGACTACGTTTCCTATCCAGCTCCAAAAATAAACTGGGAGATTGGCATTATCAACTCAGAAAAGTAGGAGGAACACTCCTGCATAGGGATTGCTCTCCAACCATAGCAACAAGCAGACACAAGCAAAGCTTGTCACTTTGTCACTATAAGAATAAATGCCACATTGTCACATTATTTCATAAACATATGCACCAAGAAAGCAAAAGCAGCACATCCTCGCATATCCCTAACTGGCTTTGCCTATCAGTCTAGTTTCTTCAGACAGTTCTCCAGCAGCTGCCTTCCTTGCTAGAAGAAAGAAAAAGCAGCCTGCTGCAATCCAACCAGTGGTTTTGGCAGGTCCTGAGCTTTTGTCCTGAGGACAAAACCCATGTGCCTGGCTGGATAAGTAGTCAAGCCAAGTTTCTTGCAGGTAGAGAGTTGCTCTGCAAAAAACCTGCCCCAGAGTGGCTTGTCTTGAGCCAATTTTCTTCACTATATGTTATTCCCATGCTTTCTTATTGAACAACACTCATGATTTGGCATACATAGAGTATGCTACATATAGTATAAACATATGTGAAGTATACGTATAGTGAATACTTCATTAGCCACTTCAGACTTTCATTAGACTGCACAAGAGGTTCCAGCAGGGTTCTGCCCCTGTTCCAGCACTTTCTTTCTGGTTTGCTGCAGCACTACCAGGTCAGACAACAAGCTGCGCAACTACAGGAGGTAACGATCTGGTTCTTGGTGGTAAGTTTTTTCCCTGTCAGGGACTAGAGCTGTCTCAACCAATGCCTGCTTGGTTTGTTTGGATGATCAAGAAACAGTTGCTAATCTAAAAGACCCCATGGCAGTCAATTTAGACCGTTGTAACTCCACTCCACACTTGATAAACCTTTTCACCGAACCTTATTAGAAACAGAGCTCCCACAGCACGGGAGGGAATTAGAGGGTTTCTGCACTGCATTCACACCATCACAAGCTATACCGAAGCAGCCATGTGCTGGAGTGCTTTCCTCAGCCCCTATATTAAAGCAACTCACTTTACAGGTCAGTGCTCTGGCAAGCTTGCTCCTTGGCGAGACTAGCAGCTTCCACAGTGGCAGAGTGAGGTAGCCACAGCTGTACCAGCTGTGCATTTAATGCTGAACACAGGTTCCCAACAGCTTAAGTAATAAGAGTTCAGCATAGCAGTCAAGATTACACATTAAGCAGCCATGAGCAAAACAGAAGCAATTAAAGAACAGCCAGGGAGTGCTCAAATGTGTAACCAGATACTCTCGCAGCCAATACATATCAATACAACATATAAAAACATGGTCAAGCACCACAGCTCTCTCCCTCAGAGCACCGTAGTTGGGTGGTCTTGCAATGAAAAGTATGTGTTAAAACACATCTTGTCCACCCAGAAAGACATAAACTAGCTCCCAGCGCTTCAAAACAGAAAGGGCTCCAATCAGTGGTGCCAGTAACTTGAGTAACCCCAGAGAAGACATTTCTGGCCAAGGCAGTGGTTGACCATGGCTTTTCATGGGAACGCAGCACTGGAACAGACCTCCTGAACGGCAGGTCTAATGCACTACTTCCTCCATTCACACCAAAAGGGAAAACAAGGTGTTCTCCATATGTAATTGTGGAACGTTCTAAGCCTACACATCTATTCCCTGACAGCTGGTACACTAATAGCATAGCACATTTTCTGCTATTCCCAATCCTGTTATGTAATAGGAAGCACTACCAGCAACTGAACTTCTGCAGTAAGGACTCCAAATCATCAAGTCATCAAAAGAAAATTGCAGTAATTCACAGGTCCTAATGGAAAGATGAGAAAGCTGCAAAAGAAGTCAGGCAATGACTGGAAGACTGCAAGAGGCTGGAAAGACTATAAAGGAGATGACAGCAAAACACAGAAGCACAAAGACCTAAGTTTTAGGATGAAAGAAAATGGGAAGGACAGCAACATTCCTGATGAGCTGGAACAGAGACACATGAAAAGAAAAACTCCACACAGAAGATTTCAAGGTGTCCATTTTCATTCTGATGTACTAAAGTAATGTCAAAAGCCAACAGTCTGAACACAAGCCAAAACTTAAATCAAAAGCCAAAGAGGAAAATGTCCACTTTCCTGCCAAATGACTCTTCACCCCATGATTTTAAATTTCTGGGAAACGTATGGTACGTTTATTGTCAATTGGCTTGTGTTTTTTATGGCTTCTTGGATAATAGCAACAGGCCAGTGAGTTCTACCGGCAGTTTTAAGGAATGTTTACCAGGCAATTTCCAAGATTTCTGCAGAACGTGAATTACCAAAGAGGTGTTTTTAATTTAGGAACTTGTAAAGTGAAAATTGTATTTTACTCTTTGAGATTAGTTACTGTCATTACCTCTAATGGACATGAAAAACACAACCAATGTAACCACAAAATTCAACAGAATTTAATAAACTCAATTTAGGACTAGATAATTCATATACCAGAGCTCTGGAAACCCTGGCACAAGAAGCAGGAAGTGGTAAAGAAAATATTTCAATAGCTCTCCAATACCAAGGATGGTGCCATCTGATCAAAAAATGGCAAACATAATACCTATGCTTAAGAAAGAAAAAATGTAATCTGGGAAAAGAGAGTCCACTAAGTCTGATCTAAGCAAAATGCACGGCTCTAGGAAAATTATTCAGAGGAAAAAAAAAAAAGAAAAGAAAGAAAAAAAAAGTAAGTATTAAAGAGATGGAAGTAAAAATACAGAGGAATAAACTTGTACCTGCATTTCCAAAAAAAAAAAAAAAAAACCCTTTAAATTTTACTTAATTTTTCTATTTTAAATGGAAGCATCTCTACTAGAAATCATCTGGCCCTCAATAAAGCATATGATAGTGTGACTAATTCTTATTGAACCTAGAAACAAAGGGGGAGACCTGAAGTGTATATTAGCAGTATAAAGGAATTGACTTCATTGACTATGGAGTTTTAAAAAGAAAAAGCATGCAATATGTTGAGATTATTACTGGGCTTCTACAAATATTTATTCAGAAAACCATTTCATTTGGTAACTTCATCAATAATCTTAGCAAGAAAAAATAATACCCAGAAGTATCTTATCAAAACCAGCTTATAACACAAAGCTCGGAGATAAGATCAACAAGCAGAAGTGCCATACAGAATATAATAGAGTTTAATGGGTTACTTTGAGATGTCTTAGCATGGAAGTCCAATAGCAAAAAATTCTATTTCTGGAAATACCAGAAAATAAAGTCACTTATCAGCTAGGAAAGTTTATGGGGGTAAAATATCTTGTTGACAATATTTGTTGATAACACACTGACTGTAACCTACCAATATAATCTACAAATGTTAAAGGCAATTATAATCTAAGCATTTATCAGGAGGGGTGTATCCAGCAGAAAGAGGAAAATGTTAGTGCCAAAGTACTTCAGGAGAGAACACAAATCTGCCCATTCATGCCCAAGAAAGCTGAATATAAACTAATGACAGAGGAGGTCTTAAGAGTGTTACAGGAGTTAAGAGCATCTCTCAGAAAAAGAGAGAAAGAAAAAGATACTAAGCAAAAATAGCCCAGAAAGATAAACTGGGAGAATGACTTCCTCTTGCAAGCACACAAACATTAAAACAAACAAACAAGTAAATAAACAGAAAAGACACCAAAACCACACACAAACAACCCTGGCTTAGTGCGCATGAATTTCCACAACTGGTTGTTCACATTTTTTACCTAATTACTGATATAAGGAATGTGGAGATTTTGATATTTAAACTATTAAACTATTAAATATCATTTCTATCTGATCACATGTAAATCTGCAGAGAGCTTGCATTTCCCTTACAAGGAAGGTCAGTCTCACTGGCATGAGCAGAATAAGTGTCAAAACCTAAATCCTGTACACCCAAATGTTAAGATGTTCAAAGGAATTCAGACATCTATTTTTAAAACCTTTTTATGGGAATCAGACTCAGTTCTGTCAGGTCTTGTTGAATAACCTAGTAGAACTAAACAAACTGTGCAAAAAGAGGCTCAAATTTGTCTGCCTGTAGTGCGGGGGGATGACTTTTCTGTCAGACAGGAAGATGTGACTAGACTATTCGGCCTTAAGAAAACCTTTTTGAAAAAAACACACACAACCTAAGGTGTGGATTGTTCAGACTGTATCCTTTAAGTGATATTTGGGCACTTCTAAAAAAGACATGCTAACTTTCAGAAGTGCTGGACAATCTCTCTGTAGTTAGGTTTGGCTTGCGCCAGTACAAGAATGAGCCTGGTCCTGTTGTGATGATCTGGCTTGCCTCACTTGGTCCCATCAGTGGTGTGGGACAGTGGTCAGCCCATCAGGGCAAGGTTACATTTATGCTCTGTGGGGAGGCTATTCAACGTCTGTCTGAACTACAAGAATAAGGCCAAAGCCTTAAATGACTAGTTAGTGAAAAGCCACCTTACTAGCTTTAGCAGATTCTCTACTCTGGCACATCTTATAACCTGTTTTAATCAAGAAGTTCTTCCTGTTCTTTCTCTGTTGTTCATTTTTTTGAATCTATGTCAACATTTCTTTCTCTTCAAACCATAGCAGACTGCTAATCCAATGTGTCCCTGTTTTTTTCTCCTCAACACCCCTATTTATAGACCTAAAAAATAATGGTATATCTTTAAGTGCAGCCTTGAGCTGGACATAGGTATGCTTTCTGTAATACTAAAGCTAGGACATATAGAGCAGTCATATACATGAACATGCAAGATGCAAATAATTTTTTTATTTGTATCGTAAATTTTTCTTTGGATAGAAAACTTCTTGGGCTTCTATTTGGACTAAACAACCAAACTGAAAGCAGACTTGGCAGAACAATGAACTGCTCTTCATAACAAGTGGAAAGTAAGAAAATACTTAAAATTCTTTTACTTCCTTCCAGCTCTTGTTCTAAACCACCTTATTAAGTACTTTTGCAGTTGTCCCAAAAGGAAAAGTAATTTAAACAATAGATTTCAAAAGTCTCTTTCAATATATAGTTCTCATAAACGTTGGTTCTTTGATCTGTTTTATTGGACTTTTTTTTTTTTTTTCCAACTCTCAAAGGTCTACTATTAAAAAATCTTCTCAGATAATATATAAGTGCTCAAACTGAGAGGAAGTGTTTCCATATTAGAATTTTCTGATACTTTTATATCCACTGAATAAACACCTAGAGAAATAAGTCAAACCTTGAGAATAATCTACTTTTAGGAAAAAACACATGGTCAGTGGACGAACAAGAGAAAGGCAAAGGAAAATACAGACTATGAACATCAAAACAAATGACATGGGGGGGGGGGTTAAATCTAAGGTTTAGTTTTCAAAAGAAAGCATTCAAAAAAATAACTTGAGACTAACAAGAGAAAAAAAGAAACAGAGAAGTTATAACTTTTAACAAGATAGCAAGGATTTGTCCTGTTAAAGATGTGCGGAACAGGGAAGTTGCATATATTTAATAGACTTAAATTGAAATTTCCTTGAGCATTTTATCTGAGACACTACAATGTACATGTCTGTGGCTCTACAGAGGTGTTACTGGACAGCTATGGCACCAGTAGGTTGGTGCCTCGTGCATAATATTTACACGAACAGAGCTGGGCTGGGTTCTTAGGCTGTGGTAAGGAGCTAAATTCTGTAAACCAAAGGGAAAATATATTTCCAGGAATGGAAAATTGAAGTCTATTTCTCAACCAAGACTGAAGCAGATGTGGTGGAATGTACTCTTTCCTGAATGTGAAACATGAAGGTAATCAATGTGAAAAGACCAAAGTGTTCTTTCTTCTCTTCTGCTTTGGAAGAAAGAGGCCTTCAAATGGTTCTTGTTAACTTTCACAGCCTGTGTTTCCTCTTTTCATGAAGGTTCAGGAAAGAGGGAAATATGTGGTGGTAACTGGCTTGTAAATTTATATACTGCTTGAGAGGAATTCCATCCATTTCTGTGCCTTGGGTTTTTCCAGAGGTACTGAACATGTCAGTGTGAACAACCTTATTTGGTCTGTGTCCCTGCTTCTCCTCTTTAACACAGATTTTCCTCTCCTTTGTCTAAAGGCCTCCAAAGACGTCCACCACCCCACTACTGGCAGAAGCAATATCCAGCACAAGGATTCAATCATACTAGGGATGCAAACATTCTCTCAAAATTATGCTCTGCCCTTAAGACATCATTGCTTGTAACTATTTTCTACTGTCCAAAGCATTAAAGTAATCATTCGTATCATTTTATCATTTAACTGAGAGACCATTCAGACATATGCTCCCAAAGCTACTATGAGCTTGAGTAACTGTGGTATCAGAACCTAATTAAAAAAATAAAAAAAATAAAAAAGATAAAAATGACAACAGCAAAAAAATTAAAAATAGAACCCAACAATCAAACCACCATTTGAGCTGGTTTTACCTAGGGTGGATATGGGAGCACCCAAAGGAGAGGAAGAGTTCTATCACCCCACCAGTTATGCAGAAAGCAATGAAAGCAGCAGCATCTTCAGCTGCATGAGTGGCTGATCAGTAGGATATCTTTGTATGACCTGTTGCTGGCTCTTAGAATTTGAAGCACATATAAATCAAAGCTGCAGAGACTTGGAGGAATATTTTCTAGCTTGTGTATCTGTTCCAGGAAAAGTTCATGCAAAACATCATCTTCCCCAGAGCAATGTTACAGGTCTACCAAAACAAGTTGCTTACACTCTTCTAATTCCACAAAACTTCTTTCAGTGCAACACCGTGCAGAAGAGTATATTACACTCTTCCTAAGAAGGGCACACCTCCCCTTTCTCTCCTGATCACATGATATACATTGTAATGTAATCCTCAGAAAATGTCATCAAACATTAAGCAACTCAAGGGAAACTGAAATGTAATTAAATATGTTGCAGATGGATTTCCTCTTTCTTGCTGTGGTAAAATTAAAAGCTCTGTTCCAGTAAATCTTTTAACCCTTAGATTTGGGAGTATGATCCAAAACAGAAACAGCATGAAAAAAATGGATAGGCAAAACCAGGTGTTTACTAGTATAAGAAAATGCTGTAAAAACACCACAACAAACAAACAAACAAACAAAACCGTATTATAGTACTCCCCCCTAAATAGCACCTTTCTAAACCACTGAAAACAAAAATTACACTCAGTACACAATAAAATGCTTATTATTTATTTTAATCAGCCACATTACTCTGCAGAACTCCTGCAAATTAAGATCTCAGTAACCTAAGAAGGCTCAAAGAAGAAAAAAAATGTCTGCTGCTTCCTCTAAAACAAAACAATTAACATAAACTGAGGGCAAATGCACTAGTACTGAAGTAATGTTCACTAAAAAGTGGATTTCTTAAAAAAGAAATTACTTATTGTTTCTCTAGAGTCTGTACAGTTAAATTTGGCAGACTGATTCTGTCCTTGAAGCATTGCAGTCTGACCAACTCCGGAGTTATTAGCAGAAGTTTAGCTAGAAGAAAGTGCAACAGAAAGAGAGAAAGCAACACTGCAGGATGCACAGAGCACTTTTAACCTGAATGAGGACTTCTGACTGCACTACAGTAAGCAGGAAGAACCGGTATTTTAAAAGAGTACACATAGTCACTAATAAGGTGTACAATTAGTTTCGTCAGCCATAATCATCCAATTATTAATTGAATGAATAAATAAGTAACAGTATGATCAGAGATTATCCATGAGTTTGTATTTAGCCTTTTGCTCATACAAATCTTTCCTAAAGAATTCCTCTACCATTCACACACTGCCTTACACAGTCACATTTAAATAAATTCTGGTAGGCATAAACCATTATTTAAACAAAGGAAGTCTAATGCAAAAATTTTTGAATAACTGAGTGTTTTATGTTCAGAGAGTTCACCTTAAATATTTAATAACCTGGCCACAAGACAAAAAGCTTATAGTTAGGTTTGCAAATACAAATCAGATCATAGCTCTGCTTTAGAATGCTAGGCACCAGTGAGAAAGGAGATGAGTGAAGCAGTGAATAGATTGTGTATCTTCAGCAAGTCTGAAAGAAAGCAAAGCATTGGATTATATGGGTCTGGTAGGTCTTGGAAGAGCAAAGAACAGAGCAAGAGAAAAAACATGGCTCAAGTACGAAGATTACAAATGGGATTCTAACAATTTATCTCATCATTTAACATTTTATCATTTAAAAATTACAATAAAAACTTGCACGAGAACAGCAATATGTGACAAGACTATCAGGACATGAGGACATTTTTTTTTCGTATGGAAGAATTAAAGCCAATACAGAAAAATCATAAGCTGACAAAAAATTCTCCTGACAACAGTGATTTATGAACAGATGTTTTACAGAAATAAGGTAAAATGTTTTAACAGCCTTTATTGTGTATTTTTTTAGGAAGAATCACAACATTATTCTAGAGCAAGGCCCACATCATTTTACTTTCGTTGCTGAGTTTCATAAAAATTTTTAGTTAGGAATGGGTGCAAGGCTAAAATTATGTTGCTGTCAGCCTGAGTAACTGTTCTACTAGCTTTGACATAATACTAGAATTTGGCTTCATAAAAATTAATGCTTGAGCAAGTCTTATATAAAAAGTGCATTGTTTAAATTATATACACTCAAATAATGGAGTGCAACATTTCATGTACCTAAAGGAATAAAAAAATGTATGTTTAAGCTGACAGAGTAAAATAAATGATCCTATATTGTCCTGAATAAAAAAGTTAGCATAAAAGCTTCTAAGCTTCCTATTCAAAGTGAAATTCAAAGGGGCATATTTTCAACAACACTAAACATGCAAATTCTTCTTCCCGAGTGTGCAGGTATTGAAATCCACAAACAAAAAGCCAATGATACATAAACTAACATCTGCTTGATCAGTCTGTATACTTCTAACATGCATATACCAGTTACATTTGAGAACATTTATTAATATCTCCTGCTGTTGCCCTTTTTTTAAGGCAGTCTAAAACTTGAATTCAGAATTCAGTTGAGGGACAAATCAATGCAAAATACATCAGAATACAACTTAAGTGCCTCACTCTACAACTGCAGCTCTCAATAACGGTTTGGTAGCCCTTAAGTTCTCACTTAAAATGGAAGTTAAGAACTACCACAAACTTAAACTTTAGCTAGACACTAAAGAAAATGTATTATGCCCAATGTTTTAAGATACTATCATCCTTAAGTATGTAAATGGAAAACTGAGGTATAACTGGTACCATTTATATAAGAAGTTTGCCAAGAATCCAATTCAGACATAGCTATCCAGAAAATTTAAATATGTGCCACTCTCTGCATATTTCACTAAAAGGAGGCTGTACCTGCAATTTTTTTAGACTTCTTTCCAAGGGAAGTGGTGTTACCTATACATGTTATGTAGCATTCAGCATGTGGCTTGTTCTGAGAGCTAGCAGGAGAAAATAGGAACAATCTGATGATGGATTATTCACAGGTATTGGGTCAACATTCTCTGCCTCACCTTTTTTTTGAATCAAAAGGAATTTGACTGAAATCGAGCACCTGTCAATCCATCTGGCCCATCATCAGCTCTGGAGGAAGAGTTAGCCATTGCAGAGTCACTTTCTTTAAGAAGAAGCAAATGGCCACGGAGTCTCACAGGTGGGCATCTGGAGCATGGTATATGGGGTAAGAACAGGTCTATTGCCACAGAAACGGAAAATATTTCTTCTACTCACATTCAAAAGAGAAGAAGAAGTAAAATCAAAGCAAATATTCAGACTCTCTCTCTCTCACTAACTACAAAAGCATCTTTCATGTTGGAAAAAAGATTATTTTTTTTTTTCTACTTCTAAGTGTATCTTTGAAAAACTTTAGCTTTGATATAGAGTCTGACTTCTTGTAAACAAACTCTGTATTGGTCTGAACTGGAAGTGGAGAATGACCTTGTTTGGTCCCAGGAATCCTGCACTCTGACCAAGCTGCTGTCATGCATTCATGACACCTGGGGAAAGCCTTCAAAAGCCTCAGGGAGCTGTTGACCCTACCTGGTTGGGTACTCTACTGCAGCCAGTAGCTGTTGTGCCATGCTGAACAAAAAGGCATGCACTGTATCTTCTTTTATTCAGTATGCCTCCAAAGCTGCATGATGCAGCACCAAACAATGCCATCACCTCACTACAGCATCCTCCACCGAGCTGTTCCTAAGAGGGTCATTCCTATCTCTCATTCATGGCTCTTTTATGCCATAGCCATACAAACAGACCTGCAAGATGAATAGGAACTCCTTCTAGAGGCAGGAATTGGCCTCTCTCCACAACAGCTGTCTGAAGCATCAGGAGGATAAGCAGGGCTCTCCAGTCAGCATAAACAGCTGCAGAAGTCCACTGCACATTGAGATGAGTCAGGAGAATGTGCTGCCTTGCCAAGACTAAGATACCATTCCCAACCGCAAAGTGGATTTATAAGGCTTGAAGAGTGCAGTTAGGCAGCAAAACAAAGGCTCACTTTACAAATGCTGGCCAAAGTGTTTGAAAACATGCACTGGAAATTAAGCAGCTAAATCTTTATTTAGACACCTAAATATTCAGTCTGATATTAATGAGAACTGTGAGGTGCCAAACACTGTGGGGGGAAGCCTGCCCTCATGAAAAATTCACTCTGGGCCACTGCCTGGGAAGTGGAATAAAAAGAGAAACCCAGGGTAAAATGTGCTGCTCTGAGCCCATCTGCATTTTCCTTCTCTTCACACTGGGAGTTTTATTTTCTCTAAGAGTCAGAAATTCTGAAATAAGTTTATTGAAAGATGTGGCAGGTTTTTAAAGAGTCTAAATTGGAACGGATATAATTTTATCATACAATTTCTGTCCTACTTATTTCCTAGGTGCCTGCTTGGCTAGCCATACCAGTAGCACTTACAAAAGTCTTTGGAAAATCTTCTTGGGGATATATTTACCAGGTGGCTGTGGAGACTGCAGCTCAGCCATCCACCATCTATTGCACAGAGTACGTGGCATGTCACAACACGGGAGAGTGAAAATATTTCTTTTTAATTCACTTCTTCAGGTGAATTATCTAAGAAGCTGATGGCTTAATGGTGCTGATAAGCAGCATTTTATCAAAAAGATGATAATATGACTACAGGAAAACATTTGAGGCCCTATTAAGTTAAAACAGATTTAATGAAAGGTAAAGAAATGTGTACAGATGGGAGATCTTTTTTTTAAGCATCATTTACATGTCTGATAAGGCTGAAGAATCATTTTGATGCTTTAGTTTTCTGTAGCATGACCTACTGGAACAATTCCGATCTCTGCATAAGCTCCCACGAAAGCCAGCAAAACTTGGATTAGATTTAAAACATATTCACCATTCATACTAAGGTAAAATCACCAACAGCAAACAACTTTGTTCCTGCTTTTTGGCACAGGAACACACCGGGAGAAAAGCAATCAGTGATATTTGAAAGTATTTTATTTCATCTATATAGGTATGTTTAGCACACCTAAAGCTGAATTTCTCAAACAAACCTTTTCTAACACTAAGCCTCATAGTAAGCCTTACTAAAATGAACAAAGTAGTTGGCAATCAGTAAATTTTGAAATCAGTGATTTACAACGGAAGAGAAACAGAAAAATAAATAAATACATAAATAAATGCATGTTCATTACAAGGAGAGGAGCTACACTGCTTTGTGGATGAAAGTGTTACTGTACACTAGCTTGTACGCATGCAGTAATTGCGAAATGCATTGACATATCACACACTACACTAGACAAGTGGCTATAGCTGCTTGCACTGGATACTGGACTTGCTGAATGTAAACACACATCAGTGGCTCAATACCTTCGGATCACAGAAGGCTGATGTTAAGAGTTCCAGCTGACTGGATTAAGTTTGTCTATGGCCAAACATAGCACCACTTTAGAGCCTCACATTCTATCAAGGGAGAAAGTCAAACCGGATCTAACAAAGAGCTCACTGCTTAGGCACATGACTTAGAAAATAGTTCTACATCACAATCTGAACTACTAAGTAGAACAATAAAAGGACATATTTTCAGAGCTCTGGTTTAATGACATGTATTACATATATTGCTTTCAAGTAAGTATCATCTAAACTATGAATAATGTATTTGCTGGTAAAGCAGCAGGTATGCTGAATTAAATCTGGATTCAGACAAAGACTTATTTGCATTCTTTTCTGCTATACTTCACTACAGGGAAGTGTGATGGAAGATGCTTCACAATGAAAATATTGTGGTAACTCTATTCAGATTCAAAGTGATATCTTAGAAAGGAAAAATATTAAAGTAATAAAAGGAAGGTGGAAAAAAAATAAAGTGGCTGTGAGGTGGGAAAAAATGCAAACAGACTGTGAGAACAGAAGAATCAGATTCTCCCATTATAGCCACGTTTTGTGCCTTCTACTCCCTCAGTTCTTTTTTGTCACTTCTGTGACAGGCATCTCAGTTTTCTGACTAAAAGTGTACAGTAACACATTTACAACTTGGGAGAAGCATGCTACCTCTAAGCCCATAACACATCAACATTTCACTTCTGATCCATGCCCCTCTCTACTCTTGTGTTTCTCACATCTCCTCTACTATTGGTATAAGCCCACCTGGACATCCCCTCTGCTTCTACAAAGCAGGAGGAAAAGATTGTAAAGCAGTGTTATGTGAACAGGAAAATCACGCAAACTACTGTCTAAAAGGCTCGGTACCGTCACAGTACTTCATGATACACAACAATATCATGTAACTCCATTATAATTAGTCTGTGACTTACAGTCACTTTAGATATTCTCAGAAGGTGGGCATAGCCATGAATCTGACCCTGTGCACTTTGCAAGCTGGACCCAATGGCTGTGTTGAAGTGGGAAGCAAGTGTATAGTAATATAAGTCATCTAGATGCCTGAAGGCATCTTACATTGAATCTACAGGGGGAAGAGAGTTTTTACAACACTGAGCCACTCTTGCAGATTTGTTCTCAGTAGCATCCAGCCTAGTATTTCCCTGAATCTCAACAAAGTGAACAGTGTTCATGATCACAAGATAAGATGTGCTCCTAATTATGCTGGAAAAAGGAGAATACCGATTCAGGCTGACTAGAGGGAAAAAGTAGGTACTGTGAAAGTAGGATGTGATATTCAGCTGGGAAGGCTAACTACAGCCATCCCCATGGTCGGGGATCACTGCCACACCACATAACAGGAGTCCCATTCTGCTACCTGGAATTTCTGGACAGATACAGTTGCAGGCCAATTAACCTTGGCAGGAAGAGGAAAGGATGAAAAAACGTCACACCACAAATCTAATTCGGCTCTGTACTGAGGATATCAGCCATTGAAAATTCATCAAATCATTTTTGCAATTCCTTGTTCTATTCTGCACAAGTCCACCAGCTGCTTGATTCCTGACCATAGAAAGAAGGACATGCCACTGCACACTTTCCCACTTTGTGCCCTACTGCAGCTATATTCACTGAGGAGCAATCAAGAAGTAAAATACAAAACTTACAAAGAGAGACACAAACTTTGCTTGTCCTCGCTAACATACCTTAGCAAAAGAGGGCATTGAATTGCTGTCTACCAGCATATCAAAGGAGGGGCAGGAAAGCACAAGTTGCAGACAGCATAAACACTACATTTTTTAAGAGCAATGCCAAACACTGTGTATGAACCAGTGATGATGATGTTCACAAAAAGTTCCTCCTGGCTTCACAGGTCAGCATCTGAAAACATCCTCCCACATAGAAAACACTGAAAACTTTCAACATTTAGGAGACAAAATCTGCTACTTTTATGAAAGGAACTATATGACAGATGAAAAAGCAGAGAACTGGGAAGTGACCCAGAAAGTCTTCTGTATCCACCGATGGGGAAAGACTGGAACAGAAGCCTCAAACAAGGGGATTTACTCTAGGTAGCTTCCAGTGGAGCAGAGCTTCCATTTGGAACTTTTCATAAATGTGAAAGGAAACTTAAGCTTAATTTGATGTTGAGATCCATAAACTCTTGTGGAAGGCACAGTTTAACTTCCACATCTTACATCATTTCTAAATAATAATTTTAAAAAAGATGCAAGCAAGCAGGTCTTTGGCCAGGAGTTCTACTATGACAGACATTTGGCTTTGGCAACCAAGGGAATTTAATGTAAGAGTCAGATCCCCCATTTTTCAAGATAATGAGAATGTTTGCTGCTACTGAAGGAGATTAAATTACATGATAACATTTAAAAGGAGGGAGTGTGATTTCTGCACATTGTGGGAAAAATAACAGTACCATCATCTAGAACCAAAAATCTGAAGAAATTAGTTTTGTAGCTCTCAAACAACTAGTCAAAAATCACAAAGATAGTTTTAACTTGGATCTGGAAGTATAAATTATGTTAAATATCCACATGCCGTTGAACAAGAAGTTTCTCAGAATTCCTATGCCATTTAAGATTCCTATGCCTCACAAATGCAGACATACTAATGCAGTAGGACTTTGCTTTGGGTAGGTTTTTTAGTGAGGCATTCCATCAGTATCATAATTTTGAGACATCAAAAGGGACTTTTCCCCACCACAGATTACACAGAAATTCTAGAGTGCTAGAGTTAGCAATACAATGACACAGAATGAAGTAAATCAAAGCATAAACTCATACACCATTCCCTGTCAGTACGGACCATTGGAAAACCTAGTGAGCAGGAAACAGTAAAGGATTTCACTGGCATATAAGGTGTGAGACTAAGTTCCTAGCTTAACTATTACATTTCATAAGCTCTCTCAAAGTAAATTAAAAGCTCCATAACTGTCAGAGGAGGAATAACTCCTAAATTCATGCAAGGTTCACATTAACTTTCCACTTACAAACAAATAATGATAGCATTAATAATTATAGCAATAATAAGTCTTTTGTGACCCTTAAACCAAGGGATTTTACTTTATTTTCATCCAAATATTCTTGCATTGTGTTCTGAAGCCACCTTGGTAGAGCTGTGACCCAGCCATACCCCTGCCCTTAGGCCAGAGCTGGTTTTAACCTGGCTGCTCTGGCAGTGCTGAGGGCAACGCTGAGCAAGCCAGGGACTCCCTGGGGCCTAGGAACATTATTCCCACAGTATTGAGCCTTTCCTGCCAACCTAGTGAAGGGGCGCTGCTCAAATTATTTTGTCTAGGAGTTTCTTGTTTTGCTTTTAAATATAACATTTTGGGAACAAAGACCCTCTTCGGCTTTGCAAACAGAGACAGAGGTAAAGGGGTGGTAAGACAAGGTTTTCACTTGCCAAATGAAATTATGGTCTTATTAAAAAACAAGCAAGCAGCTAATGAGAACCCAATGACATAATATAAACATCTTCATTTCCTTCAGTAGATTAAAGGCAGTTCATAAATGAACTTTTAAAAATAGCAAAATCAAGATACATTTGCCTGTCAAGCACATTTGAAACCTAACTTTAAACTTCTCCACCGATAAATTTTTTTCTTAAACAGACAAAAATCCTTTATAAAGAATCATAGGGAAAGGTAATATAAATATGAGTACACATTCTAAAGAAGTGAGCTGTGTTTGGGACAACATGGAAGCACTCAAAACAGCACCAACATTTATCAAGCACACCGACCATTTCTCCCTTTGATACTTGAGCATTATTTTTGCTTTAAGACTATTGAAACTTTGAAGTTTTGCAGAAGACCTTGAAAGAAACACAGAGTTTAACCAGCTGCTAAGTATGATCCTCTAGCAAGTGATTTCCATGTGCATTACATAGTAAGCATAAAAGAGAATAAGTTGAGCAATGTAAAAAAAAAAATCAACAATGAAGCTCTTTGAAAATTTATACTAGATAAAAGAATCTGTAGTCTCAACACTTCTACGCTGCCTTCCAGGAAAATGATTAAAAAAAAACGTTCAGCGGAACAGTTGGAGTCCACTGGAGTCCAGAGCAAAGGCAATGTTTGAAATACAATTTGCTCTGGATATGCTTAAGTTGTGCAAGACACTTTCACAGCCACAATAAACCTCTTGTAACAGCTAGCCCAGTAGATGATCCATCATTTTCTTGAACTTTAGAAAGTCAGAGTCAAGACAGCTGGATAAAAAGGATATTATCAAGAAAAAGGCAAACCTGCAGACATATCTGAAATGATACAACAAAACTGTGCTTTGCATACATGGGATGCGCTTGGCATACAACTGTCACTGAAGTTTGTATGTGTGGCCACAGCTCTCCTGAGAGAATTCATAATCTCAAGAAGTACCTACAGGAAGCCTACACACACTCATACCTAACAAGCATCCCTGTCCATGTGAATCCTGAGCCACAAAAGGTTCCTTTGACAAAACACTGCTCATTTTCCAGCACTGGAAATAAAAATAAACACAACTTCTATTCTAAAACAGAATAAACTTTATGACCTGTGTAGAACTCAAAGTTGTTTGTTTAGTAGAAGTTAAAATCTACACGTGCAAGAAGGGACCATCAGATTTTGCTCCTCACAAAGGCACCATGCCCATGGAAGAGCTGTAGAGGGACATGAGGCAGCCAGCGAGCTCCTGCACATGTGCAGGGAACTCACTCAAGTGGCCATTCACAGCTGCAAAGTGGAAATACAAAGGGGCTGTGTGTATAAACACACCAGAGTAAAAAAAGATTTTCAATAGGTTACCACACTCAAAGTTACTTTTTTTTTTTTTTAATGAATACAGTTGAAAAGCAGTACATCAAAATGAAAAAAAAAATGCTAAAGGAATTACTATATTTTAAATATCTACTTTATTTCTTTATTCTAATCAGCTTACTAATCCTGAACCTCTCCTAAGGGATGAGAGAAATTTAGTCAATATTGTACTTAAAATACTGCATGAAAATTATGAAATGAAAAATGGATTATGTCCAAAATGCATGTTATTTTCACAGCTAACAAACTACAAAACTGCAGTATAACCAGTGGATATTAAAATCATTTTACAACTGATGAGTGGAAATTGTGCTTTTACTAACTGTAATGCGCAAACTGCTAGAGCTTTGCAGCTTTGCAGCTAGAGAAATAAAAGTCAGTAGACTTCAGTACAACCAAACTGAATTTTGTGGAGAGGAGGAAAACATCTCCTAGGTGATCTTCACTTGCACATGGCCTACGCTGTTAAATACTGCAACACAGTCTAAGACTGACAAACAGTGAGAAGTAAAAGCATGGCTCCTGGTATGAAAGATACACAGAAAATTTGGAGAACTCATAGCATAAGAGCAAAAAAACCTGCTCAAGTGGTGAAGGAGGATTTCAGAGGGGAGATTAATAGCTGACTACATACCATACTGACTAAAAGATGAAAATATTACTTTGATACCACATGTCAGTTGATTGAGAGCATGCAACAACAGTAAATGCTATAGGGAATAGATAAAAGTGTTTTTAAAAG
This sequence comes from Gallus gallus, assembly GCF_016699485.2. Lineage (NCBI taxonomy): Eukaryota > Metazoa > Chordata > Aves > Galliformes > Phasianidae > Gallus > Gallus gallus. Next base: position 57,883,759 of record NC_052535.1, on the reverse strand, counting down.
CATTATCTTGTCCTCCCACAACTGGTCCTCAGATTCTCAGTCAAAGCAGAGAAAGAAGAGAGAAAGCATCCTACTCCCCCAGTACTAAGTGACACCTCTTGCAAGTTGGGTTCTTGTGGTGTCTCCACCTCTATCTCAGCAGTGGATTTAGGACACAACATGAAAAAGTGGACTGAATCTGGGAAAATTGGGCCTCCATGTGATAAAACAAAGCTTCCTTTTCACCCATGGGAAAGCATCAGAAGGAAAGAGAATCCACCCTAAAAATTTCTCAGTCATAATTAGGAAATGCCTGTAGATTTGGTCAGACTCATGGTTTATGTTTTGAAATGGGAGAATACACAGAGTAACCTATCCAGAGCTACAGTTACTTGCACATCATAACAAAGAAATTTCACTTCCTATATTGCTGCTTCTATTTATTGAGATTCATTTCCAAGGCTGATGGTGAAAGAATTATAACCAGAAAAGCCTCATTAAGGAAAAATAAATAAGACAAATGACACAGCTCTCTCTCAAGGTCCATAAAAATAACTTAAGTGAAGTTGTATAATTTCTGTAATTTCAGATTTTTCAGTCAAGTGGAATAGGACACAAGAAAATACACCATGGCGATGTACCTGCCAAGTGCAGAGTGCAGGACATGACTATATCGCGTAACAAAGTTATTCAGAATTTTTGAAGATTTTTGATCAGCTAAGGATGCTCATTTCTCACAAGTGGTTTATTCATCATCAATTGAGTTTCAAAGCATATTTTCCAGATATTAACATATTTTAAAAGTTGGCTAAGAAGGAATGACCTTCCAGCTTGTGATATCATTTGCCTATTTTGGCAGGGTCATTTTGAACTGAACAAAGTCAGCTGTTGCATCAGTTTCAAACCTTTCATATCATCCGTTGTCATTCTTTCCTTGTAAATCATGTGTGTAATGTCTACAATTCCACTGCATCAAGCATCTACTTATCTGGCTGAAATCACAAGGGCAACCTTGACTCTGATCTCTGCAGGGTCAGTTTTGAGGACTAGACCTTAAATCTGAATAAACAGAGTCAAATGTTTATTCTGCTTATTTTCAGTGTGAACATAGACTCAGTTTTTCAGTCTCACACCATGCCCCTCACCTTCAAGTCCATGTTGATTCGTGATCACACCTCACAAGCTTACTTATATGTACTCCAAATTCTGACAAGATAAAAAAAAAGACATTTCCACATTTACGAAGATGCATCAGAAAGGTAAGGTAAGCTGTTTGGAAAAAACCTTGAGATATTTTTCAAGCAAACTATGTGCACACACTTTATTTCATAGCCTGCTTTCCTAAGATGAGGCTTACAATAATCCCCATCTTTACCATTTACCATGTCTTCTGGGTTCCCCCTCTGTTGAGTGCCAAACCATACAGCCCACACGAAATAAACTTAAAAGACTGAGATGAATACTCCAAAGACCTAAATACCATAAAATTCAGTGCAGAGGAGAGAAAAATAAATTCCTTCTGCCCTGAAGGCAAGACCTCACTGTCCATCAGCTGGCCCTTGCAGATCCTGGCAACCACCTGTTGAAAATGGTTTTAAGAGGTACTATTTCAAGAACAGTTCTTCCTCAAATAAATGTAATGACCAGTTGTTTAAAAGAAATTTTACATCTTCTCAAACATGAAGGAAAAGGAACAGTTTGAAAAAAAAAATCAATACTTCGGTACTCAAGGTAGATAGGAGTTTATTGAGATGCTCTCAAACCAGATCCTAACACAGTTTGCATTCTCACTAGTATGAGACCCTACTTTCAGGACAGTTACAGTATCAGGTGGATCCCTATAGAAAACAAACACTGCAGCTTTAGAGATAAGGCAAGGCATAGGACCCAAGAAAACCGTCTTCAGGATATCTATTAACTGGACTCATGGAATGTTGCTGCTCAAAGAATGAAGGTTTACAAGGGTGCACATCACTATAGTAGCACTGCAAAATATAGCAAGTCATAGAATCTGTGTCTACTGGAAACTGCACTAAAAGAATTCAGAATTGCAATTGAGGATCCAGCCCAAGCATTATTTTCCAAAGTGTGAATGCATCAAAATCTAGATGAGAAAAAGAAAACTATAGAAATAAAGCACACATGATGGTTCTCTATGCCACAGAGGATAAACAGGGCTTCTCTCTACCTCTCATGAAGAAAATGAACACATTGTTTTGCATATACCTCCCCCCCCCCCCCCCGTCCCTTAAATAATGATCTCAAGAGAATGTCACTATTGGTCCTTCCATACCAATAGCAGAAAAATAGATTCCAGTGGACAGAAGAGGTTAGTGGCTGAAAGAGAACTGAAAGAGTGCAGGAAGAAGGGAAGGTAGACACTTAAATGGAAGTAACATTGCACCAAATTAACAGAACCACCTCCGTCAATTCTTTATTCCATTCATGACAAAGAGTTTATTTTATTTTCATTAATGAATTAAGGAGTTATCATTTGCAACACATTTTAAAAGATATTTCAATTACACTTTCAAAAGGTACTTTTCAATACTTCTATTTGTTTTGGTCTGTTTTGCTGGTTTGGTTATTTCATCTGTTTCTTTCAACAGTTAATGCAATTGCATTCTGGGAGCATTAACATAACAAATATCACAGTGAAATATTTAATCCAGATATACAAGTGTCTCAAAAAGCATTTCCTTTCAAAATTTTCTCTATCTGAGTCTTACGGAAGAAACATCATATAAATAAATGAATGGATTTAAATGTGGACAGCTAATTTAAAAGTATACACAGCAGCCCAGATCATACTGTACTTTTACTGCTCTTAACAAAATACAAAAATATGCTTGCATCCCCTAAATTATACATATTTACAGTAATAGAAACCTTTAATTTCAAATGCACCACAGCTGACAGGTTAATAACATTACAGAAGTCAAATAATTAGAGGAGGAACTGTCTTTAAAGGTCATTAGTGCCAGTTTTTAACTGCAAAACCAGTTATTTATCTCATTTCACACTAAATCGTGGACAGTATGGATTAACAAAACATAAAGGCCTCTCTAGAGCAGATACTGATTCTGTTTAACAGTTAAACAAACATTTAACAGCTCTTCTATTTCTATAACTACTCTGTTATCCTGCTTTGGAAAGAAAGGAGGCAAAATCTGCATTAACTGCCCTCCTTGTTCAGCCACAGCTTCTTCCAGAGCCACAATTCTGCTGTAACTGAGAACAAAGAGGGGGCAAAGACATCCTAGGTTTACAGACACATACCCAGTTCCTTTGAACCAAGCTCAGGGAATTTAAGATTATGTGCAGAACAGTTTACTACACAAGCAGGCTCAGAAAGCCACCTACATCATATTCATGCAACAGGCCATCTGCTGGAAAAGGCAGCATCCGTGGCCAAAAGTCATGTGTGGGCCAAAAGGCTGTAAGAAAAAACAAAAATGCAACAAATCCCTGAGATTAATGACTTCACATACTCCTTGTGCCACAGCCCTTGACTGCGTTTCCACATGCCACCCCAAAATACTTGCTATCACCATCACAGTGGTATGGTTTCCTTCCTCATTCAGCAAAGATTATCACATAGATCTATGTGATGTGCTTGGCAATGCCTCACAGTGGGATGAAAGTCACCCTAGTTGCCCTCTTTCACGTACAGGCATTTTCAAGATTGCAGCCTGTGGTCATACCCCTCATCTCATACACTTCAGAGAAAGACGTGATTTAGAAAAGGTTGTTCTGTGCTGAAAGTTTCCCACAGCTTTTGAAATTTATGTATCATTCCTTCCACCCCCGCATCTCCCTTATTTGAAGATATGGCTTAAAGAGTTCAAGGACTTTAAGATGTAGTTTCAAGCTGCTAGCAACTGTTCTGCAATGATTTCCGTCTCCACAAAAAGGAAAGCTACTAATTACACTGTGTAACTTGCTTTCATTTTTTTTTTTTGCAACTAGAGAGAAGATGTAACTGGACTAACACCTGTTACAATGAGAAAATCACCTGTAAGTTAGCATGCTTTCTCTGTAAAAAACAGATCACCATGTGGGATAGTTCAAAGGGCTGACAAATCTGCATATTAACTTGCAGTACACAAGAGAAATAAGAAAGGTAGTACGTTTCATCTTTAGAGGTGCTGAATACTCATACTGCTCAAAAGTAACAAGTACAAAAGATGCCTGTGCGTGCTTGGAAATAGGTCAGACAATCTCCAAATGACTTAAAAGGCTGTCCAGTTCGCAACTCCATTGAAAGGGAAGATCTTTTCCTCTGGACTGAAGTATGATTTTACTACTTCAGTCTATGCTGGTTTAAGAGAAACAACCTACATAAGAAAAAAAAACCAAATCATGCTGTTCATTACATGATGTCTACATTATAGCTGTCACATCTACACAAAGTGCAGACTGCAAGGAAGGGTCGACAACAAAGTCTGGATGAAAAGAGGAATATTTTGTTACAAGCCTTTCAAAGGTTTGCCAAGATCTATAACCACTACTAACACATACGTACAGCTGCTGCTTTCAGTAACCCATCCTTCCTGTCTTCAGCCAACCTGGAAAAAATGAAGCGGTAGCAGTCCTGACTTCCCTCTGCAAACTCTTCCAACTTGGGCTGGCAGCATGGCTGGCTGTGTTTTCCTTTACCAATGCCTCACAGAATCATGGCTGAGCCTTCACACAGCATGCAGGATTTGTTTCATTCTACTCAAACAGCATTCTACACTTCAGTCCAGCAGGATCCAAGCACCTAGCACCAGCTACCCATCACATGTTAAAATCTGTTACACCACCACTATCAGTTAGTCTATTCATAAGACCAAAGCCAAATGCAATAATTTTGCAGGATTCCTATTTGTATCACTGTGTTTGGACCTCTCTACCTCCTGGGGAATTTCTTCCATTATTTTCAAATTATATATATATATGTGTGTGTGTGTGTGTGTGTACACACACACATTGTGTAGGAAATTAGTTGCACATGAAATATTCAAGCACTTTCCTTCCCTACTCTTGAACACATATGAAGTACCATTTGAGAGTGCTGCTTATTCTGAAGTCACAGAGAGGAGTGGAGTTTGAGAAAGCTTACCATTTTCAATAGTTCATTTCTTCCTCAACGAATTGGTCCAACTCAGACCTCACCCAGTTGCCTCACTCTGTTTGAGGATAGCTTGAGGACAGCATATGGAGTTATGTCAGGTCACAACTAGGGATGATAGAAACTCAGCAAAAAAAAAAAAAAAAAAAGGATTAAGAAAAAAAAAAAAAAAAGAGCTAGTCATAGCAGCTCCTCAAATGCTCCAACAATTCCCAAAATGATTGCTCACTCGGGTCCTTAATTTTATGGGAAACCACTTCTAAAAGTTTAACTCGGCCCTCAAATCATAAACTACTGTCAGAGCATGGCATTTAATCAAGTGGACTATTTGCATTTCACTTCTTACTTTGAGCCAAGGCCAGTATTTCAGTATGACTAGCATTCAAAAATACATTTTAAAATGTTTTTCAGGACAGGTAAGACAACTCCTACTCGCATGCAAAGGGCCCACAAACTCTTAAAAAGTTTTAGTATCAATCACTATACCCATAAGAACATATCCATTTACAGAAGTCATTCAGGCAGTTTGAATTTTTGTTAAATTTACAGCAAGATAAAAGAAATGCCAATAATGGTTTGTAGAAACAGCTGAAATACTAATAAGGGAAGAAATGCCATTGAAATTAATATTTTTGAATATATGTGCAACATTTGAGAGCAGAAGAGCAGTACAAAAATAGGTTGAACCCTTCTGACCGGTTCTCATTTTGTCACACCATTCCAAGTCATGTTGCCGACACTGGTAAGGTGAATAAAAAAATATCAGTTCTGCATGAAATATAAAATCTACTTTTTTGCAGAAAGCTAACAAAACATTTATGCACAAATTAAGTAGATCTAATGGCATTACACATGCAAGTCAAACGATCAAAGATCCAAGCCTCAAAAACAAGAATGAAGTTTACAACCATGAGGACTAGAAACTCTTCTTTTTGTCACTTTGCTTCTGTTTTTCAAAAGAAAGCCCTGATTCTCAAGTAACCAATGACTTCCACAAAACCTTAAAAACATGCAAGCCATAAGGAAATTACACTAGTTCAAACCATAGCTCACACGTAATACAGATCACTTGTCAAGAAAGCAAATTTCGCTCAAAATGAAGTAGTCCTGAAAAATTCCATGATACAGTTACAGAAAAGCTTGATGACTCCTTGTCAATAGATTTCAGAGCAAAACAGTTAAAGGTTATTTTTATGTTCTTTCATTTTAATTGAAGTAACTAGTGGTTTCTGCCAGTCCTCACTCAGCAGCGTCCCCATCACACTAAACAGACAAAAAACACTGTGTAATCTCCTGATTTATCTGTAGAGGGAAATAGAGAAGCCTAACCTGTTGCAATACAAAAATATCAGAGAGAAATTATTTAGTTTCAAGTTAGAAGCGTACTCACTCTTCTCTGTAAATGCAGAAATATGGATCTGTCTGATGCTGCAGCAGCTGTCAGGAAAAAAATATCCTGTTCCTTCCATAAAATACAAGCATGCATCTATTTGATGCCACTGCTGCTCATGTACTGCTGGCAAGCATAGCTTACATGCCCTATTTAAAAAGATTTAACCTTAATAAATCCACAGGATTTACCATCCAATTCCAATTAATTCCAAATTTCTTGAGGAAAATTGTTTTGCTTTTTAGCTACAGTAATTCAATTACATATGTGCCAAAGTAAACTTGGAAAACGAGTTTAATATTGTGGGAGAAATGTCTCCTGCCATAAGAAGCTCACTTCATGTGACAGTGATGGGTGTCCTGTGAAAACCACAGACTGAAGCATACAGCAGTTTGAGCACAAAAAACATGTTGACAATCCTAAGTCAATGCATTTCTTATCATCTCCCAGACAGAAATGATATTTGGATTTGAAACCCTAAATACAATGCAGATTCAAAATTTCACATTCATAATATTTGCAAGGTGTTGGATGTAGCAGCTTTGAACAGCTGTTTAGGAATGCTTGTGAGAAAAGGAAGAATACATTATCGGTGGTATTTTTAAAGATGAAAGCATAAAGCAGTCACAGAATCACAGAATTGCAGGGTTGGAAGCAACCTCAAGAGGTCATCAAGTCCAACGCCCCTGCCAAAGCAGGCACTCTACAACAGATCACAGAGGTAGGCATCCAGATGGGTCTTGAATATCTCCATAAAAGGAGACTCCACAACCTCTCTGGGAAACATCTTCCAGTGTTCCGTCATCCTTTCCATAAGGTTCTTCAGCATGTTCGTACAGAACTTCCCATGTACAAATTTTAGGCCATTATTCCTTGTCCTATCACTACACATCACCAAGAAGAGCCTGGCCTCATCCTTCCCTTTAGATATTTATAAACATTAATTAGATCTCCCCTCAGTCTTCTTTTTCCCCACGCTGAACAAACCCAGGTTACTCAGCCTATCCTCATAGAAGAGATGCTCCAGGCTCTTAATCATCTTTGTGGCCCTCCGCTGGTCTCCTTCTAGGAGACCCCTGTCTTTTTTGAACTGGGGAGCCCAGAATTGGACACAGTACTCCAGATGTGGTCTCACCAGGGCAGAGTAGAGGGGGAAGATCAGGAAGATCATCTCCCTCGACCTGCTGGCCACGCTCTTGTTAATGCACCCCAGGATAGCATTGGCCTTCTTGGCCATCAGGGCACACTGCTGGTTTATGGCCAAACTGTTGTCTACCAGGACGCCAGGTCCTTCTCTGCAGAGCTCATCTCCAGCAGGTCATCCCCTAATCTGTAGTGATGTGGTCCTCTAAGCAACAGAAGTTTCACTCTGTCCATTAACAGCAGAAGCTTGGTGTCAACCTCTTTCTTGACTCAGGATCTCTGAACACCTTAAAGGGTATTTGTGCCTGCATCCCACCTGGCAAACTGAGATGCAGAGTGATATGGCAGTGCCATCTCTTTGAAGTATCATGACCCAGCTCAGTTTGAAGGGTTTCTCCACTTCGATTCTCCAGGAGAACAAGACCCTACAAGACTTGCCTATTAATAAAGCAAGTTTGTGACGCTTGTATGAAATTAATTGTATTTCTGGAGGCTACAAAAGTCTTACTATATTCATTATAACAAACTCTACCAGATAGTTGTGCCTGGAGAAAAATTCCCTGATAGGAAAAAAACCATTTCTCCAACTTCAGTAGCAAATGCAAATAGCTAATTAGCTTTATCTCCTTACGCTGTCCTGACTTTGCAACACAGCTGGCACAGAAGCAAGAATTTGTTTGCCCTGTCCAAATCTTCTCACGTACATACAGAGCCTACAATCATCAGGAGCTGAATCAAATCCTACCAGCGAAGATTCAGACTGTGTTTACCTGTTCCCTCTGCACTACACTCTACATGCATATTTGTGTTCATCATCACTTCTGATGGGGAAAAAGAGGAAACTGCAGACACGTGAAGGTGCAAATTATATTTGACTCAATTTACAAATCAAACTGTATTCACATATTTAAGACAGATAAGCAACCTAGCAAATCCCTGCTCGAATACACATTATCAGTCCAATGTGAAAAAACCTATTATTTTTCCCATGGTATTCCCCCCCCCAAAAAAACAACATGTACTTCAACAGTTCACCTTTACAGAGTCTATTTTAAATGCAATTACTTCCTTGTCCCAAACTGGTAAGAATAAAAGGACTTAAGTTGGAAAAAAGGTTGGAGATTATATTGAAATATGTATCAGAATACCTATTTCTGACAAGGAAGACAGTCATGAAGGTAAAGTCTCACCTGATCCTTAATTGACCTCTGTGTTTTTAATTAGGAAGAAGGGAAATTAACCTAGAGCTAATTAAGGTCTCGATTCTACAAACATGCAAGTACATAATTTTGTTCACTTAAGGATTCCTCAGTGAAGTTATGCATGAGCAAATATGTTTGTAGCTTCAGGGAATAAGTCTTGGATAACTTAACCTTTTAAAAACTTCCCTTTTAAGTGGCTAATCTTATACAGAACCTATTCTGGATTTTAGGCTTTACATGTGAACTCTTTCTGAATTCCAACCAAATTTTGCTTTTCCTTCAGGTGGGAACAGTTACATCTGTGTTACAAAATGAGGTAATTTTAAAGAATGTGCATTTTAAGTATGTGCCTTTATTCATGCTGGTATGAGAAACTACAGTCTTTGGCTTAATAATGTAAAATGTAGAGGTTCCTAGCAATATATTTTAACACTAACAGTGGATTAATTTTCAACATATAATAAAATCAATTTCTGTGGAAAAAAACTTTTAAAGATCAGTGTATATCCAAGTCATCTCACACTACAGTTCATGTACTGCTTGAAATACAACTTTCTGGAAGCTTTAAACAGAGAACTTATCTTCAGGGACATTATTCCCTGCACCCACACCTCTACTCCAGGCTTTTCCCCACATTGTATTCAGTGGTTTGAACCCACCTCCTCAAACTCTGTGGACTCATATCTGCAGTTCTGTAAGCCACAACAGATGACTATGAATATAGGAGGCCAAATGGTCATTTAGGCTCCCACGAAGACACCCATCCTGCTGGCCATTTCCCCACTAGATGAGGGCTTGCTCTACACGTGGCTCAGATAGAAAATAACTTTCTGCCTGCTTTCCCAAGGACATGTTTAGACTTGCTTATCTGTGGATAAACATGCCTGCCAGACCCTCTCTCACAAGTTTTGAGGCTATTGGCCAATTATAACCAAATCTGACAAAGGTTTAGAGCTCTCAGAGATATTCACTCTGACCAGAGGCAGAAAAGCAGGCAGCTGGACTGAAAGCACAGTGCCCATGAGGAGAGAAGCTGAAGCAGGAACTTACTGCTCTCCTATTGGGGAATCAGTCTGGAGATGCAATGCAAAAGAACAAAGACTTCCTTAGACTTGCTTTCTATCAAAACCCTACAATGCATGCTGCAGGTGGGAGGAATTAAAACACATTGCCTGAATAGCAAAGACTCAGCCTCGCACCTCTGTGTTTATATGCTGTTGGTTGTGTGCACACAACCTAGCTTGAACTGATCATAAAGAATAACTGATCACGCAGGAATTTCTTTACAGCTTGATGAGTTGCTGACATTGTAAGCAGAGAAAAGTAAACTCAGTAATGTAATGCACGACAAACACAGTATAATGTAATCAAACATTATGGAGTATTTTAGTTACCTAAAAATCACTTCCTTATTACTAAAGGTCCAACCCTTACAGGAGCTGTAATAGAGAAATCTTTCCTCCTTTCACACACTCAAAAGAACAAGATCTCTGATAAAAAGCACAATCTAATTTACAGATATCATCAGAATGTTACAATTTGTTGACTTTTTGGAAACCTTATCACATAGTCCCTGTTACATTTTTGCTAACTCCACCAGACACAGAGTAGAAAGAGTGAAGTACTTATCAGAAGCAAGCTCAGTCTGAAACCCACTGCTGCAGGAATTAATGAAGAGACCCATTTGGCATGTGCAAACCTCAGTACAGGAATGTTTTCTAATCATTTTCCTCCTACTTTGGCCTATCAGCAGCAACACCTCCAGTTTGTTCAAGAGAGTCTAAAAATAGTAGTTCATATATTAAAAATAAACACAAAATCCAAATGAGTCTGTAAAATATATGTTATAATCTGCTGTACTAAGTATGACTGATTCACTTAGTTCTGCTAAATATTTACACTATTTGCAATATGGTGATCTATGTCATTTTGGCATGAATGATTTGAATACTCCATAAAACCTAACCAATTTCTTCAGTAGAATAATGATAACGTGTGTTGATCTATGCATTATTCTACCCTTGCAACGACCCTATAGACAGGAGAACATACCTGTCACAAGTTTTAGGGTGACTTTTCTGGTTTATTCCATATTCTATCCAAAGGTTATGGCCTACATGATGTTCGTGAGACACAGACAGCCCTCACTCACAGCTCATTGCCTCAGGTGCTGTGTAGGTAAGGCAGAACAAGGCAGCCCCTTTCCCACAGAATTTACTCACTAAGTGCTTTTTAGCCAGTAGTTAAGAAACAGAGCAGCTCATAAGCATTATTATTATTTCTTGGGAGTAGTAACATCATTTCCCACCCAAGCATCAGGCTCTGTCCCATTGTTTCCTTGCACCTGGCAACAGATATTGTGTCTTCCATATCAAACTTCTTGTTTTCTAAGAAACAATATACAGGGAAGAATGACAGAAACAGGCAGGAAAGATGAGGCTCTGGGAACAGCCTTTGCAAATCTGTCAGTTTACCTTATTACCCCCTTAAGAGGATTTTTTAAGACCTGAGGGCTTGATGCTGCAAAGAGAGGGGCTCCATAAGGCAAAACATCCTGCACATGCATCACTTCAATGGCACAAGCACAACAATTCAAATGGACTTGCTCGAGTCTTTAAAATCCAGTGTGTACTGAAGCGCTATCTTGAAGCTGCAGCATTTGGTACACTGACCCACACGGTATCAGCTCAGGGATGCACACAGACAATAGGAGATACAGACACAACTACCCTCAAAGCCCCAGCTGCACAAGTGTAAATCAAGAGCAGTTTGCTGAAGCCGGGCTGGGCAGCAGGCTGTGGGAAGGCACTCATGGCCCTTCCATGGTGTTTATTGTGGTGGATTCCTTGTTTTGAAACAACTGCAAAACTGTTTCATAACAAAGTTTCAACATATTAACCATAGAATTTACAGTGTGTTATGAATTCATCACGTCACTCTAAGGATAAAATGTGCCGCTTTGAATTTTCGGTTGCTTTTAAAGTGACTTTGAATGGAATCCGCCCCTGTACATACAGCCCCTGCCAGGAGGAGGGAGCGGGAGCCTGCACAGCTCCTGACAGAGGTGAGCCACCTCTGTGGGCAATCCCACCTCTCAGCGTCCTGATTCTAAACGTAAGCGTTCTAAACGATCCACTCTCAAAACCAAACAAACAAACACGTGGCGAGATCAGTTTCCCATAAGATGAGGAAAAACGGTGCGTTTATACAAACGTGAGAGGCACGAGAAGGAAAAAGGACCAATCCTTCACCACCAACGGTACCAGACGGAGGTGCGGGTTTTGACACAGCGCTGAGTTAAAGCACAGACATCCTTCGCCACAGTGCGTACGCTGAAAGTTTACCCGGGGTCAGCGGCCATCCGAGCGGTCCGTGGAAAGGGAAGATCGATGCGGGCTGCAACGACACCCGCTCCCGGACGGAGCCGAGTCGCAGTGAGTGGCTGCACCCTGAGAGCGTTCCGGGGCGTTATCCCTATGCTCCTGCCCTGTCCTCACCCCGGCGTCGCGCTGTCACGACGCGGGACACACCTCGGGGTTTGCCCCCCCCCCCCCCACGGCCTCCTTTATCGGCCAGACTTCCTTTAACCTGCATCCATCGGGCGGCCTCAAAGCGAGCCCGAAGTTGCCGAGTGGTCCGACCCGAAGGGCACGCCGGCTCTCACGCCGCTCCACCGCACGTGACGGAACCTTGCAGCTGCCCCGAGCCACCAGCCCGCACCGCCGCGTCCTATCCCACCGATTGGCCCCGTTGTCCACCAACCCCAAGTTACAAAACCACACAGATCAGCGTTTGGGGAGCGCTGGAGGCTCCCTGCGCCGCCGGCCTGAGGCGCGGAGCGGACCGAGCAGCCCTCGGGGGTTGTAGGGCAGTCGCCCCTTTCGCGTGGTCCTTACCGCTCGTCGGCGCCGCCTCACCCGCTGCACCGCGGCCGCTCCACTTGGGTCGGGGATTCTTTTCGTTGTTCCCCTCCTCTTGCCCTCTCCAGCTCCCACTAGTGCTCGCTCAGCCCCGCGCTCCGCCGCCGAGAGCGGCCGCCGCCCCCCCGCGGGCAGCCGGCGCGGAGCCGCTGCGCCCCGTCGCCGCCGCCCTGAGGCCCGCACCGTGGAGGCTGCACCCCCGGGCCGAGGGGAGGCTGCGCGGCCGTCGTCAGCACCGGCTGACGGCCCCCGGCACCCAAAGGGACCTGCGGGGAGATGGGGAGGGACCGCTAATTGGAGAGCGTAGTGACAGCACCGAGGGAACGGCTTCAAACTGCAAGAGGGCAGGTTTACCTCGGATACAGGAGGAACTCTTCACTGTGAGGAAGTTGCTCAGGTTGCTCAGAGAAGCAGTGGCTACCCCGTCCCTGGAGGTGGTGAATGGGGCCCTGAGCAGCCTGATCTAGTGGGAGGTATCCCCACACATAGATGGTCTTTAAGTCTACTTCCAACCCAAACCATTCTCCATGTTGTGGAGCATTTATAGCATCAGTCTGCTGCAAAACGTAGGCTGCACCGCAGTCCTCTCTATAGGTCTTCCTGCTGTAGCTCATTCCACACCTCACCAGCAGTCAGCACTCACAAGCACAACTGAACATTCAGCCCTGGGTGCTCAGTATCATGTTATTGCTGCTTTGCTGGGACTGATGAGAAAATAAGCGATCAGCAGTTCTGGTTATTATAGTAAAAGCTTGAGACCACAGTCAGTCTGTCATAACGCATGATGAAGTTTGAGCTCAGAGAAAAAGGTGAGCTCAAAATGGGAATACTTGAGGCTTGACTACAGCACTGTTTTAGTGTGCACCAGGAGCACACTGAAGCCAGCTCTGAAGCAGCCTCAGCACACAGCGCAAGCAGTGAGACAAAAAAGCATCCCAGCAGAGCAGCTAGGAGACCTCAGGTCCCACCAGCGCCCCATGTGCCTGGGCCAGACCACAGCTGGATCAAACACCTCAGCCTGAGCACCAAGTCCTCAGCACCAGCCAATTCAGATAGCTGGTCTCGTGGGCCACTCTCTCTGATAACAAGGGCACGCATTTCCCCAGCCTCACGGGTAGCTTCCATTTCCCACACTTGGCAGAGTTAGCAGTCTGCCTAACTTTCTGAGAGAATTAATACATTCATATCCACACCAGCAATCCATTCTCCTCTGGCTCAGAGCACTCCATTTGCAGAAGACAGAGAAGATGGTGAAAATGTTTTGGGGCAGTTATATGGAAGAATGAGCAAACCAGCATCAAGGAGGGAGGAGAGCTGCTTTCAGCACACCTCTCTCTGTTCTTAGGCCCAAACCTCAGAGCTGGAAAGAGCTAACAGTGTTGACTCCTTTTTTTTCATGCACCTCAGTCAAAACCAAAGCCAGGAGTGATGAAACACTGTGAGAAAGACTTATTACCAGTTGAGACAAGATGTGAAAACACTGAAAAACTAAGGATAAAGCTCGTTCCAGTGAGATTTCTGGGCAGCTATTTAGTGAAATCTGTGTATGCAAGTTATCATTGTGCACTTCATGCTCCACACTTCTCTGGCCTGTATCCTAGCCACAGCTCATTATAACACAGGTATATTGCCTATCATGAGCCCCAAATTTCTCTCTCAGAAAAGACACTTCACTTTTTAATTGAATTTCCTCTTCTGTTTGCCTCCTGCAGACAAACACAGGAACACAGAGACAAATAGATGTACTTGCTCTTCTAGAAAACAGCTGAATAACTACCCCATGCTGCCCTGGCAAGAGAAACCTAGAAACAACTCAGAGAGGTGGTGGGGAGAAAAAACACCTCAGGAAGTAATAAAGAGAGGGGTGAAAGGGGAGAGGAGACAAAAATAAATAGGAAGGGAACAAAAGGAATGTGCAACAGAATTAAAAAGTGTTGTAAAATTAAACAGTTGGCAATGAGAAAAGAGGTGTTAGGAACACCTTTGCTTCACACTGGAGAACTGAGAAGCTGAGAAGTGCGACTGTCTTTGAAGCACAAAAATAATCAGATATCTTGAGTATGAGAGTCAAGGACTTGTGCTATACTGCTACAACACCAGCACACAGCCAAAACGAAGCAAGAGTTGTTTACCAATTTCCTTGAAAATATACAGCAACTCTTCAAAGAGGCATGCCCTTCAGAGCTGCTGTGAATCAGCAACCACAGAAGCTATTCAGTCCTAGGCTTAGCTCTAATGAAAGCAAGAGCTTCCCCTTCACAACCTCCAACTAATCTGTTCTAAATGGATCACTTCAGCCACCATTCTTTATCTCCTAATTATATCAGTCCTCGTTAAAACAACACTTAAATGAAAAAGCTTAAAACACTGAGCTCCCAGTGATGATACTGTGAGGGAGGTGGTAGTATTTCTGACCAAGACACTCTGAGGTTGCCTGGTAATTGCCTAAATCTTCTATCATAGCTAAGGTAAACAGATGAAACCACAAAAATGCTCGAGCCTCCAGGCAAAGTTTTCAGCATGCTTTCACCTTCCTGACCTCAAAGCGCTGAGCACTACACTATTCCTCTGCACTTCCCTCAGATGCTGTATTTTTTCAACAGAGGAGAACTCCCACTAAACATATGCAAATAAACCATCCAGTGGAAAAACAAATACTGTGTGATCTCTTCACCTTATGTCTATGTTTAGACAAGACAACACAATCCTTCCTGTTCTAGAAGCTAATACTCTACCATTCCCCAAACAGTAGCATTCTCTGTCTTACAAAGAGCTACATAGTAAAAAAAAAAAAAAAATCTGTTTGTCATTCAGTGGCCCAATGCATTTCACAAAGGGAAAAAAAAAAAAAAAACCACATGCAACTGATTTATTCCCATCCTTAACGTTGTTTTTTCCATTCTACCGAAGTTGCAGGTTTCAGCAACGCAGGAAGAAAGAGTGTTATGATGCCAGATTAAGTAGACTTTGCTCCTCGCTGTGCATACAGGAGCATATGATATTTCATAGCTTTCTTAACGGTTTTATAAGGTTATTACACTTCCAAATACCAACCTTCATTTGTCTTTGTTTACACATAGATTATAGCTGATAGCTCTCTACTGCTGGTTTGCTGGAGGTATAGCGCTTGTAGTGCAACGCTGTGATTTTCCAATCAGCCCTTAAGTTGTGATAGTCAAACAACTAAATGCTCCATCATCCAGCTCAAGAAAAAGATAATCACCATATTTATTTTTTCAGGAGTTTTATTTGGCAGGTATACTGATCATCTGTGCAATTTCCTTTCTTTAATAAGCACACTATAAGTAAAACATGTTAACAACCAAGAGATGATCCATATATAATCTCTAGACTCAAATTGTGCTTATATAAATATATATATACAGCACAGTCTTGTTTTGTATTTGCTGTGCAGACTCTACAAGCTCTGGCACAAATGTGCTTCTTGTTACCTCCCTCTGCCATATGAATCAAATACACAAATGTACATATGCATATGTATTACAACTGGAGTAAAACACTGAAAACTCATCTCAATAAAAGGAGAAGAGCAAGAAGAAAGGGTACATGCTTCCCATGTGAAATGGTAATTGTGAGAAGGTTGGAGAACTGGAAAGAACATAAAAGGCTCTATATTTGAAAAGATTTATTTAAGACAGCAGTTCCCAAACTGAGATCCAGGGACTAACTCCCTCCTGGGGAGAACAGCTGGCTGCCTGCCTCAGCATCTTCTACCAGCGAGAGGAGCCAGCAGTCAGCCATAACATCCTCTGCAAGTTTCAATGTGCCGGGCTCCTATCCTTATGGGTTTCTGGCACTCACAGTTCTTATTGATTTAAATGGGGCTTGAAAGCCTTCAGAACTGAAGGCTGGACTTCTTTACTAAATAAGAAAGCTTACAGCGCAGAGTCTTTCAAGAAAATATAGAAGAATTAGAACATATGTCTTTCTCTAGGACAATAGCAGCATGGAAGAATGCCCTCTGATTTATTTTTAATGTTTTAGCTTCAGTTAAAATACTCAGTCTAACTGCAGACAAAATACCATGGATTTGGGGTACATCCCAAAGCACCTATGTACACATGTTGCCTTACTGATACAAGCTGTGCACTTGAGTTCAGCAGACTTGCTCACACAAATAGCTCTTCACATGTCTAGGCATTTCAAAGACTGGGACTTCAGACTCCATTTTTTGGTGGATTTTGATATTGTTTTTCCAACCTTCAGCAGTATTTTATAGCTTCTGCCCTCTGAACCACTAACTATTTTTATAATATGGATTAATCCCTTTTCCAGTTTAAAGAAACAGCTGAGATAGCAAGCTTTAACAATTTCGTATTCTGAACTCTAATTAGCTTAATGTAATGTTATTTGTTCAGGAGTGCTTGTCCTTTAGTCAAGTTTCAGCATAATCCTCATATAATCCCTAATTTTTCCACCTTTTACATCTCATACTTCTTTGAAATATTTTTAAATGTTTTGATCTACTGAACACTTATTATGCAGCTTGTTTTGTGCTCAAGTATTTTCTTTGATCACTTCTCTGAAACCTAACCCAACAGGTGTTAATTAAGTCTGTCATTCTTTTATAATAGTAATTTCATTTCACTATTATGGATTGATTTTATGCATTTTCTTCCTTTTGCATCTCTTTAATTTGGGACTTGCACATTAGGTGTGCTCTATACTGTTTGTTACCCCTGTACAAGTATAGATAAAAAATATTCTTTTTTCCTATACTGTAATGTTATTTAATATTAGGGGGGATTTCCTCTTGGATTTAAATCCTTGAAAAGGGACAGGCTTTCTGGAGAGCACAAGCTGACTAATTTAGCGCAGTAACAGCAGTTCTCCCTAAACGCAGCTGGGTTACCACAGAGGATGAAATTCCACCTTTTGCAGAATGACAGAAAGAGGGCTAGGTATTCCTCAAGACATCAAAATAAGGATACAGGCTCAGGCTTGAAGCAGCAATAGGAAATTCTCAGAACAAAAATGTTTATTTACTGTTACCCAGAGCACTACATGACTAATACCTGGAAAGGAGACCTTGATGGGAACACAGACAAAAAGCAGCAGAGTTCACAGAGGAAAGGATGCATTTCTCTTTTGAAATCTTTCCTTGAGCCTGTTCTGCCTTTTTCTAAGTATATCAGCCTTGATCTGGAGAGCAGGAGTAGGAAAAGGATTTCGTTTGTATACCAGTGACCCCCTCCCACCACGGAGCAACCCCATGCTGAGAAGGCTCTTACATTCTTCCAAAGGAAAAGAAAAGGCACTTGGAAGAAAAAAAAAAAAAAAAAGGCTTGCTTCTACTTGTGGGCACCCATTTTGCCCAAACATACAGTGCGTTTCTCCTATGCTCAAAATGGAATGTGTAGAAATACAAATGACATTCATTATCTCATAAAAGGATCATTTTCATTTGTTCATTGTTGTTTGGTGTGGAAAGCAAAGAGAAACAAGCCGTGGAAAACAAAAGAAAGCTGACGTGTAGAACATTGCATGTCAGGGATAAAGCCCAACTACGAGCCAGGGAGTTGTCATCACACAGGAGTTACATCAGACTATAACCATCTCCAGCACTATTCCACTAGTCCTCCCCACACACATCACCGCTATGTGGTTATCTGTCAGTCAACTCTAAAAATAACAGCCAAATACCCTTGTATTTATGACACTCCTTCCTTCCTCTGTGTGCTGTACTTTCAAGATCTGCCATGTCATATAATCTGTTGGACTGCTTTTCTCCTTTGCAATGCAGAAATGACTTCCAGTGCTTTGGTCTCCTGGCTTTCTGCTGATGAGGCTCCAAGGAGTCAGTCCTTTGAGAAGTTAATGACAGAGTATTGCATCAGGTGAATCCCAATGAACACAATGTCCATAAAAGAAGAAAGGTCCTTTGTCTCGAGTTCATTCTAAAAAAAGTCAGGAAACTCTTGGCAAGAAAATATTTTGAACAGTTAATGAATGTACTCAGGAATCACTCAATAGATCTCCCGCCCTCCACACCCCAACTCTGCCAAGTCTTCATACTCAAATTTAGGATATTCATCATTTTATATTCCCCCTACACATTGGCAGTGGAATCAGCTGGGTATTGAATATTCAAGAAAGCCAGTCATTTGGGGCAAGTCCTGCTGTTAAAGTTTCTTTTCTAAAACAAAGAAATACAATAATAAAAGAACTTAAATCTTTATAAAGCTATTAACAGGAAAGAAAAACAATTATCTGTCAAAAACAGTAACCAAACAACTTCAGAAGTAAATACTATTAAAGAAAGAAATCACTACTCGCATATAATTTCCATTGTCTGATTACAGTAAAAGGACTCTTTTCTCTCCAACTGTTGCTCACATAGGCTGGAGAGGCTGTCTTTCCTTCTCTAGCCCAGCTGTTCCATACAAGCCAGAATCATCTCAGAGAAGTGAGGGAAAGTTTTGTCCTCCCCCAGAGTTCTCACAGTGGAGACCCTCATCTTGGGCAGATGGAAGGCAGATGTGGGAAGCCATCTCCTCAAACATACTGCACTTTCAACACAGAGACCCAACAAGCATTTCATTCTTCATAAAGACTGAGGTGAGGGCCACATGACCCAGACAAGTTGTTAGGGCATTGCGAGGTTTGGAAGTTTCATTGACAATGGGAAATGGGAAACTGAAAGAGGTTGCATCTACCAAAAGCTGTGCTAAGATATTTCTTTAAATCCAGGACCACAGAGTAAATGGATGCTTCAAGTCACTTTGTACTTATTGGTGTAGATAAGAGTTGGAAGAATAAACACTGAAATAATTAAAACCCTTAAAGAGGTCAGCAGACACCACACAAACTGCACTACAATTTTTTTCCCCCACTATGTTCCAATAGCAAGATAAAAAAAACAACACGGAAGGACTTTTGTCTGGTAGAAAATAAAGTGGAATGTTTTAAATTCTCATTTTAGTGCTTAAATATTAAGCCACTTATAATAGATGGCTCTTATTTCATAATAAGGACATAATAAACTGAAAATTGCCTCTCTAAGCTGCCAAGATACCAAGAATAAACTTGCCCAAAGCTGATGTACTCTCTATCCACCACCCCAAAACATCTTAGAGCTGGATAAAACTACAGATCTTTGCACACTTGCTGCACATGTCCATTAGCAGTCCCTTTCTGTAAATAAGGTCTAGATGCATTCATCCTCTGTTCCCCTTCATTGCAAACAATCTATTTCATCTTGAACTGCTTTCCCCATGTCCTGTGATCACATACTCTAGAGCAGTAAACATTGGTCTGGTGCCTTCTATGTGGGTCTGAGAGCAAACAAGACATCAGAGAAACACATTTCTCTCCTGCCATTACCTAAATCTACCATTCATTCTATTTAGTTTAATAAGACTGTTTATCAAGACTTATGACCATACACTAGCTGTAAGAATATAGGTGGCATTCAGCCTTCACTGGAGCATAGCACTGAGAGAACAACTGCTAGTGAAATATGGCTATTTCTGTATTCGAATTATACAAATCCTTTAAACATTTCCTTATTATTGTTATTATAAAAACAAAAGCAGCAGCACATCAGAAGCTGTCCCTTTTATTTCCATCCATCACATGGATAAAATATTTAATATCTTTATGCTGCATTTCCAGTTCTCAAGTTGAAGTTGAAGATACTGCAAAGCATCAGCTCCTGCCAATTCTGGATAATATTTTACAATGCTGAAACAGTCTACAAAACCCTTTCTGCTCAGGCCTTTGTAGTCCATAGCTTCTCATGATGGAGTGGCCTTGTTATAATTCAGATATCAGATAGGAAGTTGAGTGCAGCATCCAAGCCCCACTTGGATTACTGCCTGGGGGAATTCAAACGGAAGGGAAGAGGTACGAAGGGCTGACATGAGTATGGTGGGCATAAACATGTTTTGGTGGGCATGTTTATACAGAGTGCAGAAAGCAACCCTCAGAAGAATTAAAGCCTAGCAGGTGCAAGAATTGGTTATAAATCTAGAGATACAACATACGTAGTATGGATTTATAACTATTGGTGATAGGCGGACAGTTGAACTGCATGAGCTTGTAGGTGTTTTCTAACCTTGGTGACTCTATGATTCTTTTTTGTTTGTTTGAAAAGAGAGAAAGCCCAAACCACTATTGGAATACAAAAGAGAAGTGTAAGACCTCTCCTATCAAAGTCTCTGCATTCCTCCAGTACTCACAACTACTAAAGCATAGAAACGCTGCTACTTCTTTAAGACGCCCTGTAGAGATAATGGCATATTACAGGAAAATAATTTGAAAATATGGCTTTATTTTTCCACTGTGGATCTGGTTTGGACTTTATATCTCCAGATTAGGGAAAACAGAGTGTTATGCAATACGAAATGCTTTTTGACAACTGTGTTAAAGAAATAATTATTTACTGCATGAGTATCTCAGCCATAAAATGGAAAGCAGTTGCTATTGCATCTCAGTTCACCGCTGGATGCAGTCAGCAATGGGTAAACGCTTAGCTCCTGTAACTCTTTGATTACAAGCCCTTACATTCTTTTTGAGTGAGGTAGAATGCCACTGGAATGGCTTTTTTTCCCTTTTCTTTGCAATTGCTATTTTCCAAACATAGACTTTCATTGAGCATTTCACTGTAGACATTATTTAACCAAGTGTTTATCAAACACCTGGAAAATCACTCTCCTTTAAAAAAAATTTATGATGGAAAAGCAATTACCCTTTAAGCCATGTTTCAAAGTCACTTCTCAAGAATCCTTTAGAAGCAAACTTCAGTCTTCTCTCCTGCTTAACACCCAGTGTCACCCAGCAAGCATGTAAACTATTGCTGATTGTATTCTTTTAAAGTTTAGTAACAAGACATGGATAAAGTTTTTTTTTTTTTCCTTCAGATGAGTTACAACTATTAGTAAATGAAGCTGTTAAATACCCAGGATGAGGTTAGTTACAAATATTTCATATATACAAATATTCATTACTAGTGTTTAATTTTGTAGAATTATTAAAGCAAAGTATGTCTTCAGTTTTTTCTACAAACCAAAAGCAAAGAGCAAATATGAATCAAAGGCTTTCTGTTGAAATAAAACCTAACCTAAAAAGAAGTCTAAGCAAGAATAAAAAACAACTTCATGGCACGAAGAAGAAAAACTAACCAACAGCACATCTCTAGTATCCTATATCCAGCTGAATAGAAAAATCACCAGCCTCAGTAAACAGCAGTCATTAGAAAATTAAAGGTGCATTTGGCAGTAATCAGGGATGCAAGAGTTGCACAAAAAATTACACCATGGGGATGTTGTGGTAAGGTTAACTTTATTTTTACATAGAGAATCAGCATGCTATGGTTCTATCACTACAGCGCAAAACTCTATCTTACAGATAATCTTAAAGAGAGATAGGAGATTCAATTTGACTAAAAAGAAAGAAATACATTGAAATCCCATTCCAGATTTGGATCCTGACTTGCCAGTTCACACATTCAAAAATTCTGAGGTCTAACTACTCTGTACTAAATTCATTTTGCCATCATGTTTAAAAAGATAAGCCACATTCATCAGCATTTGCCTGGTCACAGCAGTGCCAAGCACCTATTCAGTTTCTCACTCTGCCACCAAGGCTGCAGCCAGTGAATTCTCAAGCTGTCCCCTCATTCCCTCCTCCCTGTTTTTTCTCCAACTTAACGTATGCTGAGAAACAAAAAGCCAAGGAACCATACTTCAGAAATGCCTTTTATAGTTTTCACACACTATGCACCAGCCTACAAGATAAACAACTTTTCTACAAGTTTTTTTTTATCTTGAAGCATCCCCACTACCCTTAGAAAGCCCAAGTAAAGGCCAGAAGTCTAGTCCAGATCACGACCACACAGATACTCGCCAAGTGGACAAACACCTACCAAGAGCTCAAGTTGCTTTTGGCTGCTCCTTTCCTATGTTCCATTTTACACCTTTGTTCTGCCCCACAACAGTATGATACGTGAAGCTGCAAGGTCAAAGCATCAGGCAGCTGGGAGAACCAAGAATCACCCCAGCTTCAGCCATGCCATTGTCCCATAACATCACATTCCACGGGGTACTTGAACACAGCAGGCAGATCCAGGCCCATTGGTAGCCATGGCTAGAGGAAGCCAGGCCTAGGTAAGAGCAGCAGGAGACATTGTTAGAGATAGCTAGAAACAAAGGTTGAAGATACTCTATACATGGCTCAAAGGAAGGAGAGAGATTCTCAGACCTGAGCTTAAATACAGCTTTTGTCCCATGGGCAGAGTGTGTGGGGTGGTACTCTATACATGGCTCAAAGGAAGGAGAGAGATTCTCAGACCTGAGCTTAAATACAGCTTTTGTCCCATGGGCAGAGTGTGTGGGGTGGTAGTCTCAGGTGGGGCCACACTAGGCAATTAAGGACCATTAGCATAGCTGAGGCTCACAGAATGCAGTAAATCCAATATAGCTGAGAAGTTCACAAGATTACTCTAAGACTAGATATCATTCCCCAGTTTATTATTCTCCATGGGAAAACTATGTTCTGTAAATGCAAACAAAGGAAGAGCTGAGGCTTTCAAGGTCCCAAGGACAAGTTATCTCTCTTCATTTGCACTGTAAGGGAACAGCTGATGATACTTGGTCTGCAGGCAGCTTCTCCAGTTACATTGAAATAATACAAGATACTGTTGATTTTCTCTGTTTTCAAGATGTATTCTTTTAAAGTGTTCTGAAAGTCACTAAATTTAAAAGCTACAGGTACTTTATACTGAAGCAGCTAAGGGAACAGAATGTACTATGTAAACTGGCACAAATACACTTGGTATGTTACAAGAGTAGGAAGACAAATCTCACATAGTAAGTCATGGCAGATGCAAAACTCATGGCCAATTTCTGTGGTTTATCAAATCTCTTTTACAGGGATTAAAAAATAAAATCAAAGGTGTGGTTTGGTCAAAGACATATTTCTGAGTATGTTTTACAGCTGTTTAGAATTCTAATTCCTTGTTAAAACATCAGCAAACAAGATTACCCTCAGGATCAGGTGGCTAAGTAAAATACAGTTGCATTTTGCCAATTAGTAAAATGGAAGTCATCTAACCATGAAACATTACTATTCATAATAACAGATAAAACTGTATTCAAATTCCCTAATGTCATTTTCTTTATGCAGACACAAGACTCGTCAGAGTTATACCAATTCTCTAGAAGACAACGACATATCAGTTTCATAAATATACATTTCATTTACCAGCACTGGAACATATAGCAGAAAAAAAATATTGCTGAGGTCTATTACAGTGGTCTCTCATTTCAGAGTTCCCACTAGTGATAATGTCATGTTTTAGATTTGATTTGTGGACCAGCCGTATGTGGTTTCTAAGATATCATTACTGTTCTAGGATTGAAACACCCTACTTTACATATTGTATTTATGATATTTATGTGCTATTAAAGTGTCTGTGTGGGATATATAGAAGCATCTCCCATAGTCTCCAGAGTGAGACAACAGCAGCACAAGATAGGTAAGTGTAGTGGCGTCCAATGAAGTATTAAAATCTCACAAAAATGGGAAATAAATTGTGTTCAGCTATAGCACAGCTAATAAGTTATGTTATTTAAAATAAGTATGCTCTCTGATCCAGTGTGTTTTGGTATGGAAGAAGAATATGTAAGAAGAGAATATAATTAAGTGCTCTTCAAAATTCATTATTAATCTTTCTGGTGGAAAGTAACATCTGGATGCATCCACAGCTTACTTCTGACCTTTTTTTGTGAAAGATCTCAGATTATGAAAGGTCCTCATTTTCTTCAAAGTAGCATGGATGGACATAGCAGTATGAGCAGAAGCTGTGGATGTGAAGACAAGGAATCCTAATAAACAGCAAATTCCCACCCCTTCTAGTGGCCACAGATGTGAAAAAAAGACAGAAAACCAGGTGGCAAACATTTGGTCAGGCAAGTCATTGTTTATTTCCCATTTACCTCTAATACAGAAATCCACTTGCAGCTAAAATGGTGATGAAATACTCATAAAATAGCTTTTGCAGGTAACTTAGTGGTTATATAGTGGCAAATGTTTTCTGAGGATGCTGCCTGATCATTATAAACATGGACAATCTTAAACTATATACTTCTCTAGGGATCAAGAAGGGGTGTCACCTGTCCTCTGGATGCACACATTAAGAAGTGATATACTAGCCAGGAAATAAACATGGGAATGGCTGAATTCCAGCAGTCAGAGGAGAAATTGTTAGGCTGCGAGAAGAAATCAATGCTTTGCTGAGAAACGACAGAGTGCAACAGAGTGCAGTTTGTACTGATCATAAAAATCCTTGCTGCTGGGAAGTCTGTATGACAAACAGGTATACAGGTACCGGACCAGAGAGATTATCACATTACAAAGGAGTAATGAAATAAAGATCTTACCCATGTTCTGGGTTCACAGAAGGGCTCCAAGAGGAATGATCTCCAGATAGAGATCCTTCCTCCTTGGGAGTCAGCCCTTAAATGGGGGTCTAGGAGGGGTGCAGCCAGGCTCCACCCCTTCCGGTCACTCAGGTGAAATTGTGTTCACCTGTGTCCCTGCAGCTGACTCAGTGCTCGCCTCAGGTGGTCAATCAGAGATTCAGGCCATGATTCAACAGTTCCCATACAGAAGTCCATAGAAAATCTTGCACTGACTTCTATCTCTGTGCCTTCAAGGTACAATTTTTAGTGAGATAATTGCAGGTGGATTTTCTAATCTTGAGTATCACAAAAAATGTGTTTTTTTTTTTTTAGGAATAAAGTACAAAAAAGAGTCCTGGAATACTACAGTTGGGCCAAAATGTTCCTATTTAGGAGAGACTCCCTTATGCTGGGTTAAGTTTTAGACTATTTTGAAAGCTCTCACTTGTCTGAGGAGAGATCTGGGTGTGTATTTCAATGTGACATTTAAAACCTGGCTTGATTGAAGGAAAGAAAAAAAAAACTACATAAGTTTCCTGCAAGAAACTGGGAGATGTGTGTGTTAAAATTCACATACGCTGTCCTAAGGAAAGGATTTGAGCTTTTCTGATGGAAGGAAGAGAGGTCTTCACCACAAAAGGTAGAGACAAGACAAGCATTACAACCATAGCATTAGGACTGTTATCATCTGATCCCTACCCATCTCATGAGGATTTTCATACTCACCACTGTAAAGCCTGGACTTTTGTTCAGTAGAGATGCACGCACATCTCCAGGTGCTCTCAAATGCCCACTGTCTTGTGCTGCACAGTCTATGCAGCACATTGGCAGCGAGTAACAATGCTGCGCTGCACATTTCAGCAAATGGCCTGCCACCCCATCAGTAAACACTACCACGATAGATTGTGCTTATAGCATTTTCAAAATTTCAGTCTTCCGTGTACAGTTTTGCTTGTCCCAAAGCATCAACAATGTTTATTGCATGGGGTTATTCCCGCAGTCCTTAATAATAACTTTTCTGAAGCCTTAAAAGAAAAGCACCTGAGTAATCCTGAAAATCATTAAACTTGAGTCTATTCAAAATATTTCCTATCGTTATCACTTTTCAGCCAGAGCCCACGTATTTGTTCAACCATGCCCCAGGCAGCTGACAGCCTATGTGTAGGCGGCTCGCCTGTTTCCCCCAGCCCAGGAAGCACTTTCCACCACACCCAAGGTTTCTTACAGGTCAAAGCTTTTTCTTTCTGCTACAAACCTTGGGCAAAACGTCAAACAAAACAGTTCTTTGCTTAGCTCGGGCTACCACCCTGCCTCTGAATCTCCTGCCTCTCTGTTCCTCTGCTCTGGGGACTGTAGCAGGACATTGCCTGAAACTTTGATAGGAAGTACCTGGAAACGCTCCAGGTGGGTTTTGTAACTGCGCGGAGTTAACTGTAGAGAAGCCCCTTCAGCCTGGGCAAAGACCTTTTAACCTGAGAAAATTCTCCATTTGTTGCAGAATGCTCATATATGTGTAGACTGTGCTCTCATGGCTTTCAGGATGCAGAGCTCTGTCTGGTTGATTGAAAAAACTGAGGAAAGAGTGTCTTTCCACATGCATGCACAGATGTCCTGGTGCCCCTCAACGTCTAACAACTTCATCTTTCATTCTTTTTTTTGCTGCAGAAGAGGGCATGCTCACCTGCCTGCATCAGTTACCTGTATTTTCCTTTCTTGCCATTTAGTAGGTCACTACTGTTTGTAAAATGTTCACATTTTGTTCTCAGCTTGTAGCGAACATCAATAATTTCAACTTCAAGGCTGCTCTTAGGGAGTAATGGATAAGAAAATATTGACCAATAATATATAAAAGATCAGGTCATGCAGCTACTATTTTGCCCTAAAATTTAGTAAAATATCTTAACAACAACAACAACAAAATCTAGAATTGACAGCACTCAGCATTTTCTTTTGCCCTTTTTTCTGGAAAAAAAATTACTGTTTTAATGCTTGGTCTCACTGGAGCCCTTTGGAATTCTCTGTCATTCCAGCTTCAAGTATTTGCTACCAAAACTGCCCACAAAAGCAGAAAACATCAGAAAGAACTACAGATTCTTCTCTCCAGCCAGATAGCTAAAGCTCCTGGCTATCTACAAGTCTCCAGGTAAGAAAATCAACACGTATAAATACTTGGCTTCAGCTAAAGGTGACATCTTCAGAGACAGCCAGCAACTTTGCTTCCCTGGGCAGGCAAAATGGATGTTGTGGCCAGCTCTAGCAGTGACCAGAGCTCTCCTCATACATTAGCAAAGTACCAAGGCAAAAGAAGTGCTGATCCTTCACAGAGAAATATGCTAACAAATAAGAAATAGATAGCAGGAATCTTACTTTGAATTCACTACTACTTGAAGTTTCTCTTACAATAACTCCAGCATCCGATACACTGCTCTTCTTTTCTTTGTGTCTGTTAAAAATGAGCATGAAACCATCAAGCGATGTGTTCCTGTACTAACTGTGGAATACAGCTAGGCATTACAAACACAGCTTTCCCTCAAAAACAAATACAATGTTATTTGGTATGTGAAATCCTTTCTTTTTTTTTCTTTTTCTTTTTTTTTTTTTTTGGGGGGGGGGGGGGGTGAGATAAAAGCTGTTTTATCCAGGTGTATAAATCAGAACAATGCCAGTATTGTCGACATGTCAACATCAGACTCATAAGTGACAAGTGCCCAGTGTCTGAATCGATTATTAATTTTTTTTTAGTAAATTAACATTTGAATCAGATTTTTATGAAGAGATGAGTATGAGTATTGGGAAAAAAAAAAAAAAAAGAGAGAGAGAACCTTCATAGCTCTGAGCTATGCCCTTTATTCCTAAATCTGTTCATGATAGCTTAGCCATTCCCAGAGATTGTTTATTCCTGGTAAAAAGAGCACACCCTACCTAGTGCAACAACACACTCAGATAAGCAATTTTCAGCCAAGAAAAGTGGCAAGTCACTCCAGGAGAACTACAGAGGAACAAAATAAAGAGTGATTTCATACTCAGTGATCTGAAATATGCATTATTTCTGAGCAGATCCTCATTCTGGCTGGAAAAACCTTGGGATTCAATGATCTTAAAAATAGTGAAAGCTCTGGATATAGACCAAACAGAATTTTGACACACACAGAACATTTTTGATAAAAACATTAGCTTTGTATGCTAAATGGAAAATATGAGGCTACTAGGAAAAATTATGAACAATACATTGGGAACTTTTATAAAGCAATCACTATTACTAAATTTAATTACTTAATTTAATATTCAAAGAAGCCTTGTCTTCCAAGTAGTTTTCTTGTGGTCATCAAGTTATTAACCTCTTTAAATGTTAGAGGAATTCAAAGGTACTGTTCTCTTATGAAGGATCTCATTTCACATCTGTGGAATGCAAAGAATTTCTGAAAGGAGGAGAAGTATTAAGCACAGATGTTCTTTCATTTATTATCCTCAAGACAATGCCTATAAAACATTAGCCAGGTTTGGAAGCCCTCTTGCCAACTGTTGGTCTACAAGGCCAACCTGCAAATAATTTAGTGAAGGTTGATTATAGAACTGTCTGTAGTTGATCTGTCACACACTAACATCTGCTTGAAGAACAGTTGTTACACAGTGGCAGACAAAGCTGAGAGTTAATTTATGCCTGCCACTGGAAAATATGGTGATGGACTAAAAAGGATCTTTCTTCTCACCTCTGTTACATCCAGAGGGCATAAGGCTCTTTTACCCCAGGATGTAATTCAAAGACAGACCCCTACCTCTCGAGGTAGAAAACTAGAGGTCAGACATAGTGAAGGACTTTGGGCTGTAAAGCCTTGTGTTGTCCCTGGCACCAGTACCTCACCATGGAGTGGAAGAATCTGGGACCTCAGAAGTGCAAACAGCTGGGGACCAACAGGGAGAGAGAGGTCAGAGTGGTCTCATCTCACTTGCTATCCATTACTTGAAAGGCAGTCATCTTAAATACAACTCCTCTAGTTCCAATGAGCCACAATGGATTGGAAAGGAAAAAAGAAGGTCTATGCCTACCTACATGTTGAAAGACTTGCCTGTCAAATTGTTGAAGGATTACTTGCTGGGAAATACACAAATGATGTGGGAAAAATAAATGACAACCCCAAACACTCCTCATGTGGAACTCTGCTCCGTAGGCTATAAAAACACATATCTCTGCTGGGCCAGTGAATCTGAAATTATTATTATTATTTCTCTTAGAGGTAAAGTGAACAAATACAAAACCTAAAAGCCTATAGCATGGGCTCTAGGATGATTTTCAGAGGGGGAATATTCTGACTTTAAATTCCTTTCACATACAGAAAGAAATAAATTCATCCTCTCACTTGGTGGATAAACTGACAAGGATGGTATTACATAAATGAAGGTATTTTCCTTCAGCTACATGTTAGAAGGCAGTAGCAGCCATGACTTCATTTTTTGAGGAACCTACCACTTTCAGTATATATCAGACATTTTTCTGTGGAAGATACGATGAAGTAAAACCTCTAGCAGTGTTTTTAACTGATCTGTATTTTTGAGGGAATTATCATTCGTTGGAGCAGGTATTTCCACTAATGACCATCCAGCTCCATTCCAACTTGTGTACCTTTGAACCAGCTTGTGCACTTAATGGTTATGCTGCATTCTGGGGACCCCGATGCTACAGGATAGTTGTCCCTGAGGGCATCTGTGGAAAGATACACTTTCTGAGGACCCTGATGTTTTTCACTTATACACTAACAGCCAAGATTCTCAGTCCTGTGAAGATTAAAGAGTTGGTAAAATGTTCAGAGATACACACCTACATCTGGAGAACTGAACACCAAACAGGTGAGTACTTGGAGAGTTCATGTGCCTCTGGAGTCTAGTATCAGCTTAGTAAACTTTTCCAGGGAAATTTTGAATGGAGGTTCTTAAGCCCTTTAATGACTCTTGCGCCTACAATGCTTACTAGTAACAGTAGCAGACAGCCGTCCTCTGTGAATTATTCTTAAAAAAAAAAAAATTGAAAAAAAATTGAAAAAAAAGGTTGAAAATATGTCATGCCAGTTTTCATAGAAGTTCTTTCCAAGTTTCTGAACTTGGACAGTGCACAGCAGCTGGCTTTTCCACTACATCAACAGTAGGAATGAATACCCAAACTCCACTCTCAAAGCTCCTCAAACTGAAGGACTTCATCCATTCACTTGGATCAGCGGTCATCTTGGTAGAGTAGCCACAAGAGGAGCTATGTAACATGCTGTAGTTGCAAGTCAGCCAGACAGCATCTGTTCACAGCACAGCAGCGTGTAAATGAAAATGCCAGACTAATACTGGCAATAGCTGCAACCAACTTAGGAGAGGGTAATCCTGAGATGTGCTTATACAAGGAAGAATGGCCATGACAGTGTGACTATGGCAGAGCAAATGCTTTTCCCATCATTCTTAAGATACAGGACAGTCCTGTATCACACCCCTTCAGACGCATTACTTCTCCTTTTGGTTTTACCAAATGCCGTTGTCACCACCATTCTGATAATATACCAGTGGCTGTTTATTTATCAAGAAAGATACGTATCTGTAACAAAGAATTCTGTATCTCAAGAGGTGCATCTGCAATTTATTCCTAAGCAATCGCCTGATGCTGCCAGATTATATAATGAGTTTAAATCTGCCAAGAATGAACAAGAGTCTTGTAACAAACGCAGAGACCTGTTTCACATACTAGATCAAAACAGGCACGAAAATGAAAAGAAACTGTTTTGCAATTGAACTTCACACATTCCTGTTGCAGAGCTTGGCAGACTGTCAAGAGACTCAGTGGAGACTCTGGTCTGGGAAAAGGGAGTACCCTGTCACAGCAAACTCCATGGCATCACAGCTAGTAGCCAATGACACAAAACCCTAATTGAAATAAAGCTTTCAGTCATGCATTAAAAATGATGGTTTCTGAGACAGCAGATTCCAAATGTCAGCAGGAATCCGATGGCTTCTTTTGCTTACCCAAGCTCAGAGTAGCTCTTCATCAACCAACATCTTTTGGGGCCAGTGCTTAAACAATCAACAAAAGATGATACGCTGGGATTTATGAAGCATTATATTCCACACTGCAGATCCCCATCATGCAAGAATAGGCAAGCATTGTAGCTGTCCTCTAGACAAGGAAATCAGTGAAAAACAGGAGCTACTGACCTGCTTTACAGCTGTGCACTGCCCCACAGCTTTCTGAGGAAGGTAATTTTTATGTGAAACAAGGCTCAGTGCAACTCGAGAGGGCTTGATATTTTACCAAAAATACAAAAGACTGATCTTTAGCAGGCAAGAAAGTAGTTGATGCTGCACTTAGTCATCCTCCATCAGTGGAAACTATCGTGTAGTATGAGTAGCTAGCTGACTACACCCTACTTATTGGTCAGTAACTTGTCCTACCACTGATGCAAAATAGATGATGTGCTGTGCAAACGGATTAAGATGCTTTATGGAGTGCTCTCCTTTACATTCCTAATACCTTTGGTGTGTTATACTTGTATGTTAATAAATTGCATTTACATTGCTTGTCTGTTAATGATATGCACTACCAATTCCAGAATAAGTTTTGTGATGGCAGAAGTTATCTAAAATGCAATAGATATACCTTGGTCATTTTGTTTCAACAGTGAGGAGATATCTTTTATAAGGCCAGGTAAGAACAGAACACTAGTGAATATATCTTTGATGTTTATCAAAGCTCAGTACCTTTCTAATGAGTAATTCCATATGTGGGAATAGTACTGAACTTGAAAGCACTGGTGGGCCTTGTGTGGAGCAGCTGAAAATAAACTTTGCTTTTCACTCCTCCTTGATCCAAGTCTCTACTTTGAACTTTTAGGGACACTTGGACCATTCAGATGCTGGTTCCCAGATACTGGACCCAGCTGTCAATAATGCTCTGTATCACAGAGCCATCTTTATTTCTTTGACATAGCACTGGACTCAGACACTGATCTTACCAGCATCTGTTTGAACCTTTGTGTTCTGCATATAGTAAAAGAAGAGATAAAAAAGTCTAAGGTCAAACTGTAGATCTGCTTGTTTTCTTGTTCTGTAGAGCTCTGGCTTCTCAGCACCATCAGAAATAAGGACATGCAGACTGCAGAATAACAGTGCTGCTGCTCTTTTGCTCTATTCTTTAGGGAAAACAAACAAACAAAAAACACACTAAAAAAAAATGCGTCTTTCAAAATACACATAGTGATGAGGATAAGATTTCAGATGCAGAAGAGCTTACTGTAGCTGTTCCTGTGTCTATTGAAAAGTAAATCCAATTCTGAGTTTCTATGGAGCTATGCTGCAGACTGAAGCTCTGGTAGTAAGACAGTGTTTGTGCCACCCACCAAATGTCTAAAAGGTGATCCAGCACACTGAAACTCCCTGACTCAATCAGACATCTCCTCCTGTCAAAACTCAGATACTGATGTTTGACTCTGAATACAAGTAACTATGCTTCAGAGCAGCCTTGTGCTCATGGATTTGATAAAAACACTCCTACTAACTGACTGATACTTTTCACAAATGTGTTGAATGAAGTACAATTCAGTATACTTAATTGGCAGGATACCTGCAAGTAAAAGCAAAACAGTGCTGCTAACGGAAACAAATAACAGATACGATTCTGTGGCTAAAGGTGTTACTTTGAATTGAGATAACTCACAATGTATAATATTTTGCCCAACTCTTTGTAGCATATGAGAAAAATTCACACGTTCTGTGCATTTCAGTTTGCATCTGTGCCTATAAGAAACAACTATCTCTTTATTCTTTTTGTGCAGCACACTTGTCTTTCTCATGTGCTGGTAAAGCTAAGGCTAAGCTGCTCTGTAACTATGTGCCACTTCTGGAGCTGGAATCTTCTGT
The DNA here is from genome assembly GCF_016699485.2 of Gallus gallus. Taxonomy (NCBI): domain Eukaryota; kingdom Metazoa; phylum Chordata; class Aves; order Galliformes; family Phasianidae; genus Gallus; species Gallus gallus. The sequence continues at coordinate 57,850,703 of NC_052535.1, read as the reverse complement.
CGTGTCTCAGACTAAGTCCCATAACAAGTGAGATAAGTAAGTGTCCCAGAAATGATGGATCAGTTCCTCAACTGTTTAAAAAAAAAAAAAAAAAAAAAAAAACACAGCTAATTTTTTTCTATTGTGCTTGTAAAAAAATCATTTCAAAACAGATTTTGCTCTATTTGAAAGTTACCAAACCAATTTCTTTTAAAATTAATTAAAGAAAATGGTGATTTGCATCTTAGTGGGGCATTTGTATTGGAAGACTCACTAGGAATGAATATCTCTGTCCAGAATGTAAATCCCTAAAAATTCAGGCACACAATGAAAAGATTGATACATTTTTAATGATGACAGTGACAGGGCAATAAAACCTAACACGACAATGTCACAACTTTATACCAAAAATATACAAAAATAAACAAATACTGCATGTTGAGAAATTATGGAGAAACTCTGTTAAACATTTTAAAGGATAATAAAAATGCCTTTGGCCCATTAAATGTATTCTACTGACTATATGAATCAGGGCCAGAAAGAATCAAAGATTTTATGAAGAAAAAGAAATAAAAGAAAAAGGCCAACAAACTTGGTAATGCATGTCCTTGCTGAATAATTAAATGAATGTGCTGGGCATAACCCAGGAAAAAAATATACAGGTAGTTTCATTTTACAGAATCCCACGCACACATATATATACACGCATACATATTACGTATATGTTATACTCACTAACACACTATATATGGGATATGATACACAATACTCTTGTGGTAATTTGGCAGATATGATGCAATCAATAAGCATTCTGCTCTGATCTATTGAACAACTCTTATTGATTTTTCTAAATTTTAAATATTCAAAGTACATTCTAAAATTACGTTCATTTTCTTCCTTATTTTAACCTCCAGCACTTGAGCAACTTGTTTGTCATGGGCAGATGCAAAGGAGCATCTCATAGTCCCAAAACTTCCTATGAGCACTGAAAAATCATGGAGTATATCTAATTTTGTGTTCAGTTCTACAAACAATGGAGATCAACTGTAGAAATAAATATTTCTTATTTTGTCTCAGAACTAATTTATGGACTAAAAAAATAGACCTGAACTACTCCATCTATATTAACTTGTATTTCTCCTTGTCTTGTGCAGTGAATTCTTACGGTAAAATCTGTTTCAAAATCAGATGATGCCTGTTGCAAAATCTTTCTCAAAAGTAACTTTATACCTAATCCTACCAGCATATGCAGGAGCAATTCTGTACCAAAGCCTATGTCTACCTCTTTGCAAAACAGAAAGCTTTCTTTTTTAGTTCTATAGACAAATCACACTGAGATTAACAGAAATAATCTGTATTCATGTACTTCATGGGGGTTGTGGCGATTATCTGTTTCCCATGAATATCAAGAACAGGAAACATTTTCCATTACCACCATTCTATTGGTTTCCTCCCTCTTTTTACTGTTCTCAAGCACTATGAACAATTTGAGGCTTAAACCAGTCTTTGTGACATGTCTATACTGTACATTGCAAAAAGAAGCCTTCAGCTGCATGAAGCCTATGAACAATATGTCTCAAATACAGTCAGTGCAAAGCATCCCTAGAATGAGACATCTTTTCACTAATCTACCTGGCAGGAAAAAAACATGCCTCAAATTTTTTGAATACATCTGCTCTATCACCTCTTCATGTGGCCAGAAGACACAGGACATACCCCAAATGTCAAATAAATATAGGGAAATAAATAGAAGTTATTATTTCCTTCAAGCTTCTCAATCCGTCTTCTCTGCTCTACATCTTCCTTGTAAAGATTGTTGATCATTTAGCAAAATTGCAGCTGCCCTAGTAATTGCCTAATCAACCCACCATCCCCCCCACTGGAATTGCAATCCATTAGATTTAACTTCTCTGAGAATGATAAGGGTATCTCCTCTGGTATTACTCTGAAGTCAGCTGGCTGTTTAAGGATCCAAAAGATACAAAGCATCTCCTGGAGATGTGTCTCTGACCTTCTCTTAGTTGGGATCCTTTTACTTTCAGCCTGTAAAATAAGAGGGTTTGGGCAGCTCTTGATAGAGAAATCAAAAGGCAGAAGCAGATGAATATTTTTCCCTTTGCAGTTTGAAACAGCCCCAAAAGGCTGGAAGTCAGTAGACTGGAATTACTCCAATGAACGCATATGTGCCTCTCTTTGAACAAGAACTGTAGTTTAATCTATTTACACTGACTTCTACCATGACCTCTGCGATACGTCACAGTAAACTCTGAATGAATCTATGAAAAACATGTTTGAAAAATTCATAACTAATCAGATGACAAAAAAGTTTGGCTTCCTATTTGGACCAGATGGAAGAGATTTTACCGAAAGCCCATGTAGCTTCATTTTCTTATGTTCAAACCCCAAACAGCTGAGGTCTAAGTGACTTTGAATCACTAAATGCTCTGCAGACTTTTCCTCTTTACCAAATTTTATTTTCTCCTCCCTGTTGAATTTCCTTACCTTTCAGCTGCTCAGCTAGTTTATGGTATATTGCCTCTATGGGTATATGGGGCTGCAGCCAGGGTAAAACAAGTTATGCGCACACATAGAGCAAGGAATAGAGCATCTGCCCTGTGGTTACTCTTAACAGCTTTGGCCAAGCAAAATAATATTTTGCTGAAGAGTCTGAAATATTATGAATGGCAAAAACATAAGATTTCACATCCAGTGTCTTATACCTCTATTTTCCTTCAGATGTATGATCAGAAACATGTATAATTAATGATAATGCAAAGTAATTGACAGGAAATGTCCTACAATGAGAACTAGCAGCACATATATCATCTTATCAGCCACACCAAGTATAAAAATAAAGATATCAATAAAAGTTTCATATAGGATATTTGGCATCTGGGACAATTCATAGGTCAGATGGATGAGGTAGTCCCATGATTGTTCTAGATCAGGCTTTCTGCCTTTGCTATAGCTGCTTTTGCATAGCTCATAATGTTTATTTTGCACAGAGTATTATCAACAATATGCATGGCTCAACCTACTAAGCTAATACAGCTCACACTATTATGTTGATCCATTTGCCAAGCTAGACAGTCATTAACAGCTCTTATGTTTCGTCATTTATTTAACTTCCACACTTTGTAATATTTTCATTCACACCTAAAATCATAGAAAATTATTAATGAGATGGAAGGTGGTTTGATATGATATTTTCAGCAACATTTTTTGGAAAGTGTATAAAATTATGTATGAAAGCTAAGCCCTTGCTTTCCATGAAGAAAACCATTTCTTGAACACAAACACACAAAGTTTTGACTAAAAGCATTATATCAAAGTCATTCTTTTTTGTCATCTTGGTAGCGACACAGGACAATCCGCCTTGGAAAGGACCTCAGGAGATGCTCAGACCAAATTCTTGCTTGAGTCAGGTCAAGTTGCTCTGGATGCTATTTAGTTGGATCTCAAAAGCTTCCAAGAATGGAGGCTGAATAACCTCCCTGGACAAACCAATATCCCAAATAAAATATACATTCTTTAAATAAAATGCAACAAATCTTGTAGGCAAACCCACAAGATGTACTCTTTTAAAGATGTACATCTCTTACCACATTTTCTCAAAAGATAGAGAATAAAAACACTTGAAGAACAGTCCCATCCCAAGTCCCACATTCCTATTTTTGCCCATTTAATTTTTCATTAGTTGAGCTCTTTAAAAAAAAAAAAAAAAAATCAATACAAACCTTTACAATCCAAAATATACACGTTCAGAAATTATGAGTATTTTGTCAGTTCCAAGATTTTTCACTCATCAGTTGAATGTGAACTTACCTGAAACCCCTGTGGTTTCACATGCTGGCTTCAGCCTTATCTCTTTCCACAGCACGTGTAGCAATAATGTCCCACCTGGTGTCTGAAAGGAGATTGCTGACCTTCCTGTGGCCAGCTGTAAATGAATACAAATGCTCAGCTGAAGTTTTCAGTATTCTCATGAGCAAAACTTAGGTAGATTGTTTGGTCAGCCAGGACTGTTCTAACGTTACCAATAAGAATTTTTGCTTTAATTTCAGCTCTTTCTGATGTAGAAGACTTAGTCATGTATAGAGGTTTTGTATAGCACTTTTTTTCTGTGTGTCGGTGATAGTTTTTGTCACTTTTTTCCCCAGTTATGGTAGAAAAGGTCCTGACAAGGGTCACGAAACTTCTGCTGGGTTGCAGAGGAGTTTGCAGTTAAGGTCCTGCTAGTTGGATATTTTTATTCTTTGGCATCATTAGGTGTCTGGAAAAATGCCCTGAAAAATTCAGTCCAGGCACATTGACTTCAGAAATTGTTATATATTAACCAGAAATTTCCTCTTTCCCCACCTACTTTTAAAATTTTTAACAGTGGAATATATTGAAACATGCGGAGAACTGTAAAAGAGCCAAGTGGACTTATATAAAACTCACTGAAATGATCCACTCAGCAATGAAATAAATCAGAGGAAATATCAGCAAGGAAAGAGGATATCCAAAGAAAGTGGCTGTAGACCACTAGTTAAAACGGAAGTGTGATATCCCTTTCAATTCCCATTTCTCTGTTCTTAAATAGCCAATGGCACATTCTAAGTGAAGAAATTTTCTCTGTTAACTGGTTTGGTTTCAGAAAAAGCGCCCATTAAATCCATTTTACTTTCCATTCTCCATAGCAAACAACAGCAACAACAACAAAAGTTATCCCTTCTTTTGCATCAGCACTGGATGTCTGCAGGCGGATGCCTTCATGGGTACATTTGCCTTTGGTATGGCACGCAAATGCAGTCACTTCATGCTGGCTGATGAGCATCTCTGGGGAGATGTGACAAGTGTTGAAACATGTGGTACAAATCCCGTTCTTCTGTTGTGTGTTTGTAGCCCTGCATCTATTGTCTGTGAGGAGGAAGTAAGCAGAGTGCCTTAAAGATGAGAGCAGTGCTGGAAATGGCGATCAGAGCCTGAGTGCGCTTACATCTGTTACAGAGAGTTACAGTGATATTTCTGAGAACTCCAATTACCGCTTATAACTATGTTTTCCAAGAAAACTCCCAATATAGTAGCTGTCATGAACAAAGACCGCAGGCTATAAGCAACAACTGATCTAACCTTCCTGTCTTTTGGGGCATATTTTCTTTGGCCGGATCTGCAGACAGTTGGTGTGAGGTGCTGGGGACAGTCAGGCTGGCTCCTGTCCTGCCACAGGAGCCTGTGATGCAGCCGAGAGGATGGGACTGAAATGCTGATAAGTGGCATGGCCATCACAGCCCTGCCTCTCCCATCTGCCCTGCTTTTGCACTCACATCAGCAATACAATGCACAAGATTTTGACTTCAGTCTCCAGTGCCTGGGCAAGCAGTAGTAAGGAGAATCTACACTCAAAAATTAAGGGAGTGAACTTGCTCCACTTTGGTTCCTTTTCTGCCCAGAATGGACAAGTAGAGGCAGTATGGAGAGCTGCCACACGCATCCCAGCTGCCTCCCTTATTGTAGTTTGACAATTTTAGCCTTTCACACAAAAAATCCAACCAATTCTAGCACTGTTAACCATCGCAACATGTAGCCAGTAAGCAGAAGACCATTTTAACTGCTTCCCATCAAAAAGCCTCAGAACTTGAATTTTGGCTTCACTAACTTTTGACTAATTGCATCAAAGTCCTTACCTATGCTTTCATCCCTATTTTTATTTCCCCTGCAATATTAGCTTCAGATTTCACTCTTTTGTTTATTTTCTACTTAAAGACTTTGACATTTAGAAGCAATTTTATGTTTCCTATCCTGGCAATATTCAAAGAAGGACTACACAGATGGACAAATAATCATATCAAGATCTGAGGTAACACTTCCCTTCATCTTGGTCCACTTGGGTAAACTCACACCATGTGCCAGCATGAACTATTCTTGTAACAAGGGCTGTAAATCCCTGATGAAACTTATTTGGGAAGGGTAATTTTGGCTATGCATGAGTGCCATACGTTAAATATATTACAGGTGAAACCTGCTAAGAAGGGCTTTGACATTTATAAGTTACACCAACAGTGTATAGTACAGAGGCTCCACATTCTGAGAGAATGCAATATAATATTACTTTAGATAGCAATTTTATCTTCAGTTTTTTCAAAAAAAACTTAAAGAATCATCCTATGCTTTTACACCCTCTGGGGCTCGTATGTTTTTTGGATAGCAAGAACAGCAGCAACAACCAAAAAAAAAAAAAACAAAAAAAAACAGTCTCCAGTCTTTAGAATTAAGTAATTTTACTTCAGTTCTTCCCAGGTAATCCCTGTGCAAATGTTACCTTCCTACTGATGAGGGACCTGATGAGGGACCTGGGAGGCTTGGACAGCACATGTAGTTCTGCCTGTGCACTTTCTGCACTACAGCTACAGAGCATGGTTTATCTGCAAAGTTCTATCCACTTCTCTGCCTAGTTATAGGTCTTATTCCAAAGTTGGCAAGTGGTCCCAGCAACCTCTGGGATATTGCTTTTTCTAGAGCTATCTGCCACTGAATTAAATTTCTCTGTAAACCTTTTATTTCTTATTGTGCCCTGGTGCACTGGGGGCACCTAACCCTCACTTGTAAAACTGCAGGAGATGTGTTTCTTGCACACGGTGTAATTCTCATGAGAGGCTTTAAAAGTTGAAATGAATTCTCCCATGTTAAGGTGGTCCGCTTGCTGCATTCCCAACAGGTCAGTGGCTGCTTGTCATTACCTGGATACAACCTGCTCTGATGTTTTGTTGGAGTCAGTTCCAAGAGAGTGCTTTTGGCTTCTCTGTGGCAGTTTGGAATGGAAACCACTCCTCCCATGGACGAAATGATGAACAAAGCCAAGGACATGACACATGGAATCTCTCTCTAATTTGAGCACAAAAGTCTGACCAAATGGAAGTTGTTGCCCCTGCTTTTTGAGTTTAACTGTACTTTAAAATACCTCCAAGAAAAATAGTAGCCAGTTTCTCTTAAGAAGTCAGTTTCTCATAAGAGGACAGCCATATCCTAACCCATTATCTTCATACATTATGAGTGACAAGTAATAGATGTTCTGGTTTAACTCTTCCCTATTTGGTTTCTCATAAACAATTTGGGAGATTATCATGCCATCCAGGAGATGTAGCTGTGGTGCAGCCTCAGAACATGGCTGAGGCTCACCCAAGACAATTTTCACCTCAGCCCAAACAGAGGCATCAGAGGTGCAGCCAACAATGCACAGGTTCCATCTAGGCTGCTGGGTCTACACCAGACTCTGACCCAACCAGCTTCTTTCTGCTTCACAGCATCTCTAAATATCCATTCCTCCTCTACTTCCAGCATACATCTTTTCCATCAGCTACTACCTGTTCATGTCTGGATCAGTAGCATTAAATTTGCCATCTCGTACCTCCATGCTATGAGAGGTTACTGCTCTGGCCTTGAGGGTAGCTGTGTTACACACAAAACATCTGGGATGTTAGTTTGAGCCTGAGAAGCATCAACATAGCACAGTGGCTGCAGCTGCTTCTAGCCATGCAGTGATAAAAAATGGCAAATACTAAATCTGCCACCAGTCCAGAATTAAAAATAATCACTCCTGGCACTTAGGTAGATGTAACTTTTATAGGATTCATGCTGGAACTAGATTCACATCTGTGATTGCACTGATTCAAGATCACTTAGTCTTGCTAGCTTCCACAAATCTGACTACATGGAATAATAATAACACTGTGAATCATTTTAACAAAAAAAAAAAAAAAAGCCACATAAGCTGACAAATGTAAAGAGCTTAGAAAGTGTGCATAGTTGAGGTCTGCAAGGAAGAGAAATAGTCTGCTGAATTTAAAAACAATAATAAAAAAGCTAGGAGCTGTACATTAGTAAAATTGCTTTACAGATATTAATTTAAAGATGTCTGTGGCACGCTGCTTGCAGTCAAAGTCTAATAAAGCACCTATCTTCAAGGAGGCTTCTTGCATACTTAAGAAGAAGCCCATGTTTAAGGGCTTTGCTGGGTTCCAGGCAGCGAATGTTGTGTTTCCAGCAAGTGTTGTGCTGCCTGCAGTCTCTGGCTTAGTCCAATGGACATTGTCCTGTGTTCATTTCACAAGTCAAAAGGCCATGCAGTTTGCTGTAGTGGAGCACCTATATCCAGAGCCAGTGAACAAAAATGAGAGAAAGGCTGCTGGTTGGATTTTATGCTCATCATCTTTACAATTCAGAGCATGAAGTTTTCTATTCTTTGTATACATCTGCATAATATTATCCATATGACAACCATAATAAGGGAAAGATAATTAAAACCAGGGTGGTTGGAACTAATACAAAATAAACAGTTTGCTTAATAACTCTAGCTAATTTCCCTTATGAGAAAATTGAAGCTAATGCTTCCATCCAAGCTATGTAGGGGATGGAACAGAAGAAAAAGCAAAATATTTAGCTTACATCACCTGAAAGCAATTTCCTCTTTGATCCTGTTTTGATTGAGATGCCAAAATCACTTCTTCTCCAAGATCAACAATTCTTTCTCCATCTCTATGTGCATCTCCTTCTGGCCAATTGTTAAGAGCCTAGTGATGTTTCAGAATGATTTTTATTGAATAGAATTTCCATAGGAGAGAAAGGCTTCATAATTAGCCTCTTTCTCAGCTATATTAGTTCTACTCCAGCTTTTTGTGTCCAGGATGCAAATCTTTAACATGAAGGTGAATCCTTGGATGGATCTTACCCCAAACTTCTGGTAGAATTTAAAATTACTTAATTTCTGCTTATTGGAGGAGCTTGGCAAGCCTATTATTTGTCTCTCCCTCCTTAGAGCAAGTCCTTTTCCTTGTGCGCAGTTAGTTGTATAGTTTGATCTACTCTTACAGAGGAAAAAATTAAGAGGAAACTCGGTGTATCTTCAACTATAGAGAACTCTTTCTGTAATTGCACTCACACACACACCAACCATACTGCCATCTCTCCAGTCAGGACATACCACTGATTGCTGTGTGTGGCCTTTACCTTCTAATAAATCTTCCCCTGGATTTATTTTTACACTCCAAACCTCTGAACAGTTTGAGCTTTGACCAGAGCAGATCATTCATATGAACACCACAGCAGCGTGTGCCTTCGCTGTGCAGATTGTATTACACTGAGAGAACATTGGGAAGGTTGGGAAGTCACGGCTTCTGAAGCTGGGAAGCAGACAGCACCTGTTCAGCCCTCCTCACACATAGCCTTTTATCACCTGCGTGCACACTCTGGTTTCCAAAGGAAACACCCTCATCCAGGGGAGCTCAACAGGATGAAATAGGAGTACTGCCTGAAGGCAGTTCCTCATGGCCTGTTGTGAGTGAGACATGGATCTGAATTTCCAGTGATACATTGGGACCTTGGATGGATATCCCCTAAGATGGCTGATCAATTACAAGCAAAACTTCTTTCCAATAATTGCTTTTGGTGGTTACTATTTGCTAACACCAACACATGTATAATAATGAAGCGAAAATAGCAGCTTACCATGAGGACTGCTGGGCTCATTTAACATGATTGTATCACCAGGTTCATCTGTAAATAGTCATTTTCTCTTCACAGGCAGCTATCATTCTGTGAGCTTTTCTCATAGGCAAATAATTAAAATAGGATTAATTGAAATGTGTCACTGAGAGACAACTCAAAGTGTAGCAGAGGATGCAGCAGCCAAAAATCGTCTTCTGAGTACCTGAGAGGTCTTACAGCCCCCATGCTGAAAGCACGTGGTTCTTAGAAACTGCTTCCTAAAAAATGAGGGGCAGCAGGTGGAGAAACATTTTCTTGTATCGCTAAAATATCCACTCTTTACTGAGCCATTATGTTACTAGAGGTAAAAGGAGCTGCCCCAGAAAGGAGCAGCACCACTGTGTAGCCCAAGGCTGGAGAGTTTTGTTACCACAGGACACAGTGAGGAGGAGAAGATCTATTAGCAGATAGCATTCTGGATCACAAAGATTGATTTCAAAACCACAGTTCAGGGAAGAAAATATATAGGTGGTGTCGTGGTGGCTCTAAAACAAAGAACACTCTGATGGCTGAGTGCTGACTTTCCCCCTTCCCTCTGTGAGCACATATATGCCTCTGGGTTAAACCATCACTTTCACCGTATACACTGAAAATGCTCCGTGTGTTAAGGCATGCTGCAGATTCATCCTATGTGCTTTCAGGGGAATGATCCTTACCATAAGCCAGCCAGGGCTGAACAGGGCTGAGCAAGGACTGTATCAGTTGACCTCCAAAGATCCCTTCCAGCTTCAACCATTCTCCAAACCTGGCTTTAGGAAAATAAGGACGGATTATTAAAAAGGGGTAAATGAGGTTGCAGCTCCCACCATCACTAACAGCACCTGGGAGGGAAAGCATGAGGATCCCTTCCAGACAGACAGGAACTCCAAACTCAGCAGTGCTGACATAGTGACAAAGCAGGGGATCAACTACTGGATTAGCTCTGGGATTCTTTGTGCTGTTATTCATCTCCAGCTGACACGGAGGAGGATATGGAATCTGCAGACTGGGGCACTACAACAGGAAGTACTTCATGCTTGCTCTGTGAAGACTCCACGTGGACTTTAGCAGAGGTGGCCATGCCAGAAGCTGGTAGCAATTCACAGAAGCAAAGCCATTAGGAAGACGGAAATAGTTCTGCTGCCTACAGACAGCACAGGATGGAACGCTGTAATTTGAAGCAGTGTACAGCACTGATAATGTTAAATAAAGCTCACTTCAGCCTCTGGGTAGCCCAGGAACAGACGATAACAAGAAAAAAAAAGGATTTCTTTGTGCTAACAAGTACATCATGAAGACAAAAGAGCTACTTGACCTCAAGGAAAAAAGCTGGCAGAAGAAAAATATGCACAATTCAATGATGGATAAAAATGTGGGATAGAGAGCGAAGAAAAGTTCTGTCCCACCAGGCTGCAACATCTGCATCTCAACTAGGAACATCTCTAACATCTCTGTCTGCTTGCTTCTGATAGTAGGTCAATCTTCTTCATCCATACTTCATGTCCCCTCACAACATTCAGCCTGACTAGGCTGACAAAAAAGTCCTGTGTCAAAATCAGTTTGCCCATATAGATTCCCTCATGTAGTCATCTGTGCACACACTGAAGAAATAAACCAATTCATTTGCTTCTGCAGTTGATTCTTGCTGCTCTGAATTTCTGATACAACTTATATCCCAGGACCACAGTGCAGACCTGCTTCATACCACTTCTGATGCTGTGAAGGACACTGATGGTTGAGGTGGTAAAGCAGAACCAGTGCTGCGGTTGTCTGCACTGTTCTCCTTTGGTGACAATGGCAGAAGCTGGTCTACAGACAAAGTCTGTCCAAACTGTGTGCAACATGTCACATTTAGATGGGGGAAGACCACATACCATCAAAACACGTGAAGGACAGAATGGCAAATGCTGCTACCAGTGTCTCCAATGCCTGTTGGAAGAAACTACTTTGGAGCACTGTTTACCTTCCTGGTTGACTTTGCAAACCTGTGAGGAAGAGAGCGTCTTCCTGGAAATCAAGTCATGTATTGTATTGTCTTAGGAATGACAAGGCCTGTGATTGTACTCAGCAGTTACTGGTGCAGTGGCAGGATGGCACGATGCAGCCCAAAAGAGCAAGAGAGGAGACTCAGTAGTTTCAACAGCCATCCCACTGGGTTGATTTTATTTTGTGTATACAAAAAATTATCATCTATGCAAGGGAAGGGTCAGGAGACTGGGTGCAGATGGTAATCTACCATACACTGATTTTCACCTCTATGCATTCTTTGTGTGCACAGAGCCATAGCCCAACCTGTAAGGAGCAAGCAGTGAGCTCCCACTCATGCCCTAAGGCACTGAAGCTCTGGAGGAACTTTGCCTTTTCTGAAGAAGAAATCATTGTCGGTCTGTGGCAGACAGAGCTGGGCCAGCACTGGCCTGCAGCCACTAATCACTCTTCTGGGGAAAAAGAGGAAAATCCCCTTCATGACATTTTAGAAACACTGCTCCCCATGACTGTAAGGGATTCCAAATGACTAAGGTCTGAGTCAATGCAAAAAACCTTTCAGTGTTCTTTTTTTTCTTAAACAAGAATAACTTAATACTATAGTTTTTTAAAGGAATGCATCATTTCTCAGTGTATCAGCTCATTACGATTCACAACATTATAAAAATATAAAAGCCATCTCTTTATCAGGCATGTGTTGATATATATAATAATAAAAAAAATCTGTTTTTTTAAAAAAACAAACAACCAACAGCAACACACTTATAGCTTGGGTAGTTGAAGTAGTGATGGCTGTGGTCTTATAGCACAAGCTAGCACTGCTTTTAATTCCTGAGCACCAGAAACTGACAATAGCTTAGTCTTCAATATGAAATAACACTCCCATACATAATACATATTACAAATGTAAACTACATAGACAATATAACACCATCTGCAGGATATCTCAAGTAAATAGCAACATTACCGCTTGTCTCTTTTTGTAAAAGAGTGCTACAGTTACTACATCTGTCATGTTCCAAATTCTGTTTCCCTGCAGTACCATAACACTGCCTAACGAGCCATCCAACACTCTCACAAGACATTGCAATCCTAAATGCTAATTCTCATTGAGAAGGAAAATATATGATAACTCATTCTCCTATTATGATCACGTAACTGTCTAAAAGATGAAGCTGTTTGCTATTAGGAAACATCTGACAAAGCTGTAGAGCTTTTGTAATGGAGAAGCTTTGAGAAAGACAATGTGGTATTGCTGATTTTTTGGGAGAGCATCACAGGCTTCATCAGGGCTGATCTCCACCAAGAATCTGTGCATAACCGTTTGGAAAAAATGAAAGAAGAGACTATAAAGAAATAGCCTCTCTCCAAGTTTTGCAGAGGAAGCCTCTAGCCAACTGTAAGAGGCGTTCCAGTAAAAGTGGGAGCAAACAGTTGATTAGCTGCAGATTTGGGAAAATATATATAAGGAGGAACATTTGAGACTTAAAGACAGATTGTAGTTTTACTGTAGAGTAGTTTTACCAATGTTGACATACACTACTGTATTTCAGAGTAGGCTCAACGTATTTGTTTCTCCATGTATCACTGGTCAGAAATTCCCAGTAATGCTCTACTGATTGTCAGCCAGTACCACATGGGAAAAAAAGTGATACAGCAGATCGACTGCACTTGGTTTGCTTAAAGAAAATCGTGGTAAATCATAGGTTGGATCATAGGTGCTGTGAATGTTAATGCACTCTATTTTTTACCCCTGTCTCCAGCAACAGGTACAGGATAGGAATATACAAAGAAAAGTAGGTCTTCTCTATGAAAACTAAAAATAAAAGTATTGCCTTATGAAGTATTTTTGTTCTTCACATACAGCAGGAGTAGGTAAGTTATTGCAGTATGTGTCACAATCAACTCTTTAAATAATGAAAGTAAATTTAAAGTAATATGTGCTGAAGTAATTTTTAGACCTCTGAATGAGAGATCTACAGAGAACTGCAGTTCAGTGCAAACACCAACAATTTAGTTTATTCACAGAGCCAAAGTAAGAATTTATCTTTTCATTTATTCTTAGAGTATACTGATGATCCTGATTACTAGGAAAGAACAAAAAAATGTTGTATTTGTGTGGAAGTGTGTAAGAATTCAACAACAACATCTCATTGAATCAGCAAGTAGCTAGAGTAGGCAGGGTAGGATCATGGAAAGATTTTCACTTTAACTGAAAATTAGAGATTTGACAAATGAAATAATACTGTTTTAAGCAGTATTATTTATGGTAATGTTGTTGGAGTGACTTACTTCTGGATGCTGTGGTACTCAACTGACTGTCATCCACCAAACTACAGCTTTCTTTTGAATAGCTTTGTGACATTAATAGAAACCTCACTAAAACCAAGGACCCCCATCCCCATTTAATTATGATCTCACTCACTGGACAAAGAAAATGATAAAAATAATATAGCTTTGATACTAGTTCTATTTTATTTGGAAGGGGGTTAAGTTGAAATAAGCAAGGACGTATTTGCCTAGATTATCAATGACTGTAATGCTACATTTGCACTTATATGCTTTCCTTTTACCTGATGGGTTTCAAGGAAAAGAAAGAGATTACGTGAGATGTAATTGCTACTTTGATCTGGTATCTTAAGTTACTTTTCCAGTGGAAAATTCTGGGTGGGAAAACTTGATGCTTTGGGGACTGTGCCAAAATTTAGTGGAAGTTTATATTTGCTAAAGGAACATTTGACATTTCATTGATGCATCACAAAGAGAAACAAAGGACACACCTTGACAGGATTATCTTGTGCTGAAATATTTTAAAACAAACAATAGCACTACCCAGTAGTAAGAAAAAGTGAGGCGAAGGCATGAGTACTGAACAGAAGTTAACTGTGATACTGTGGAAAATATGAGCCTTACTCAGAATACAATGTGACAATACATACTCTCAGAATATAGTAGGAATACAGATTAAAAAAAAAAAAAGAATATTTTTTAAAGAGTTTAAGATATTTCCAGTGCAAATACAGAAGTGTTTTATTACAACTTGCACACCTTACCATCTTAAATATTTTGGAAAAAATCTTGTGGAAGATATTTTTTCCAAGACAGCCACGTATAAATTTTAGTACAGTGATTTTAAATTTCTTTAGAGATATTTTGCTTGTGTTCCATACTATAATAATTTGCCATTCTGGCACAAGACTTCCCTGTAACCATGAAGAATAGACAGTGGTTTTCTATCCCCAAACTGCCATAGACATGCTGTATTTGGCCTTATCACAGAGCTGAGTACTTTGCCCTATTTTTTCTGTCATAAGTGCCAACTTTCATGGCAAAGGATGAAGAAAGAGACCTTTAGGAGCAGTAATAAAGAGCAATACAAAAGCTCGTTATAAGCCTACTTCATGAAATCATGAGCTGTAGCATGCAGTATGTACAAGGAAAACTGGAAACCAAGTTCAGGAATACCAAATGAGATGATTAACTTGCTGCTGCTTTTTTGTCTGGGAAAAACAATTCTTTAATGAGAAGTTAGAAGCATAGCTAAATATTTTCTCTCAGAAATTCAAGAAAAAGCCATACTGCTTTGAGACTTCTGCTGGGCAGCTCTTTCTCCTTTCTTTTCCTCTTTTAAATTTTAAATACTGCATAGGAACCATTTGCTCTGTGAGGTTCCCATAGTTAGGACCAAACCCTTCTCAGAGGAATTTTGGCACCTTATTAATTAGTTGGTTATGAGAAGGAGCTGCACTCTTTCAGTGACTCCTATTTTGCCATCAGTAAAGTGTGATCCCATAATAAATTTCCATCAAGCAAACTATTTCTGGTAATTCCCCCTAATTAACACCAGACCACTAATAATAAATTAGGCCCTACGTGTTTTTGATATAACCAAGATCTTGTCTGAGAACAAGATATTAGCCAATGTCCTGAGAAAGTAAAACTCAAACCTAAATTGAGCCTTTGCTGGTAAAAGGATTTATATGCAATTTTGTGAGAAACCTTTTGAAGATCTCATACAGCGCATTTTGACCAGCAAACATTTTGAGTGACAGAGAGATTTGTTCTGTGCTGAGCAGTGAAAGTGGATTTACTGTGAAAACACACTGTTGAGTTTTAAGCCTATAAATCTTACACAGGATTACAGTGTTTTAATGAATGAATGACAGATTTCTTATTTTTGTCGGTGCATTTTAATGTTACATGACGTTGTGATTGATAGAAACCAAACCTTTGCCATTAAAACGTCAAATGCAGACCTGATGCCTTTAAAAGTTTGGCTTCTGGAGTTTAATATACTGTTTGCAAATAGACTTGCATTTGTCTCATTCATAGCCTAAATGCTGAAGGGGAGGCAAGTTTTCTGTAAAGTTGCCTCTAAATTTTATAGAGCTATGTGCAGTGTTTTCCTTTGCTTGTGTAAATAAAGGTAGAAAATAACATCACATTTGCCTAGTTAAGAGAGATTCAGCTAAGGAGAGTCTTACGAGACCAGTGTTATCATGAAGTAATTGGCCATGTTATAGCTGATGGCTAAGAATCCTGTGGTGAAAGCAGAGAATGCTTTGTGCCAAGGCTAAGTACAGCATCAGATAGTGCCTGTCAGAGCAGATAATATTGCCTTGAACAGTCTCAACATATAAAAATATAGAACACTTTTAAACAAATGTTGTAAAATATTCTTCCTGGGTGGTGGAGAAGAAGTAAAGGGTGCAAATAAATATCAATCGACCAAATCTGAATTTTACATTGTTACATATTTCATAGCGTTCAATACTTACTTCCGACTTTAGAAGATGTAGGAATCAGTCTCACCAAGGTTGGAAGGGTGTGTCTATGTCCATCCACCTTTTGACGTGAAGGGACCTTGTCTAGTCCCCTGTTCAGAGCAGGTGACAAAGATCAGACAGGTTTTGCAAATCTTCAAGGACGGGGAACTCCACAATCTCCTTGGGCAACCTGTGGCAATGCTTGACCACCCCACAGTTCCGTGTCACTAGATATCAGTGAGCAGGACCTGGCTCCATCATTTTTACTCCCCCCATCAGGTATTTATCCATGTTGGTAGGATCCCTGAGCCTTCTCCTCTCCAGGAGGAACCATCCCATCTACCTCAGCCCCTCCCCAGAGGAGAGACTGTATTATAGAATCATTTGAGTTGGAAAAGACCTTCAAGATCATCAAGCTCAACCACCGACCTGACCTACCTAGTTCCATCACTAAACCATGCTCTAAGTCCTTCATCATTTTTGTGGCTCCTCACTGGTCTTGTTCCAGTGTGTGTGTATGTCTCCCTTGTACTGGTGAGCTCGGCACTCCAAGTGTCTCACCAAGGCTGAACAGTGAAGGCAGTTCACCTCCCTTGACCTACTAGCAAGGCTCTGCCTAGTGTGCTCCAGGAAGGCAGTGGTCTTTTCACAAGGACACTGTGCTGGCTTCATGGTCAACTTGCTGTCCAACAGAAACCCTAGGCTCTTTTTTGTGCAAAGAGAAACTTCAATCTTACTTGAAGAATAAGCAGATCAAATGATATTAGTTCATCTGTACAGTCATTACTTTCTTTTACTGATCGAATCAGAAAAAAAGTCCAGCAACTGCAAAACAACCACAGACAGATAGCAAGTTCTGGTTTTTTATGCTTTTTGTTTGTTTGTGGCTTTTAAAAAATGTATTATTAAATTTTCAAATGTGAACAGCCAAAAATGCAATGCTCAAACCTTTTAAAAACAAACAAGCAAATTGCCAGGAAACAACAGCAGACTGTTCAGAGTAAAAATAGTAATAATAATAAAAATGAAATGCAAGAAATTAATCAGTGAATGGATGTATTTCCCCTTCTTACTCTTTTGCAAATAGTTCCATAAGGAGACAGGTGTGCAGCTGAACAGACACACACATAATGAACCATTACTTAACTTTTGTTTATAAGTTTATTGCATTGTTATATTAAGCATTTATTATATTTACACATAACTCTGAATTATTTAGTTACAATTTACCGAAACACTCATCATGATTCAATTATTTAGTTATAAAGATCTTCTAACTTCAAACAGAGTTAAATCCAATTCTCTTGACACAGTTTTGGAAGAAAAAGGAATTACTGGCTGAAAATGCATGCAAAAACCTACAGCAGTTAGGCTACTAACAGGAGTTTCCTGACTTTCTAACTTCACCTCAAAACATGAATGTTATAGATCTATTTTATGAAGCTGGGAATCTTAAAAACAAACAAATTAAATCAAATAATAATGAAACTGCTCTGATTTTTGCTATGTCAAGTCTTAAATCAAATATACGTACGCTTATGTGAACAAATATGCATGTCTCAGTGTACACACGTGCATACCAAGGCAAGTATGCCTAAATACACACACATTGACACGCCAAAAGATTCCAGAGGTAAATATGCAGGCTGACAAATAAAACAACCAGTATGAAATAGCCCTAAACAACAACAACAAAGTAATAAATATTCAGTGAGATATACAGCATTATAATAAAGTGCTCTACTAAAATCTCACTTATTAAAATAACGATAAACAGTATGTTCCTTTTTGTCTTAGTTGATTTAGATTATTTCAGAGAGCCATTAAATATTCATTATATATCAGTGATTCTATGCTTCCTTTTTAAATTTTAAACAAATAAACATAGCAAAAACTAAAACACAAAGCAGCTAAGTGATGCAGTCCTACTGGAGCCTTTCAGGCGCTTGTCCTCAAATTCACTAACAACTGTGAAAGTTCAAATCCTAGAGCATATGGATTAAGAAATACAAATCCAATAAAAAATTATGAACCTAAAATTAAAAAAAAAAAAAGAAAAGAAAAAAAGAAAAAAATCAAATTGACTTTAAGGACACTGACAAACTTTGTGCCCATTGAAGAGCTTCTATCCTACTTCGAAATAGCGAGGTTTGAACTGCAGAAAATACCACCTTACCCTGTGCATTCCTATCCTCTTCCCTCAAACGTGCAATATAGCTCTATGGACACCTAGCTCTTAGGTCTCATTTCCCCACATTCCACTTATTTCAAAAGTAAGCTGGCTCACATTGCTGTTATCTCATCCATTCTGCTTCCACCCTTTTGATTTTAACCCACACTCACAGAAGGGTATATCTATTATAGTATAAACACCTTAAACAGCTTTGTGACATTTCTTCCATACCACCAGAAGTTAAAAAAAGAAACGGTAGTATTGAAGAAAAACTACCTCAGGAAATAAAGTGAAACAGTCCATCGTGTGAATCCGTTTAACTGAATTAAAAAGAAATTCCTTTCCATATTTCAGTACAGCAATTTTGGTGCATTTTTCCCGCCTCTTTTGTTGACATTCCCTCTTACTCAACCACAGCAATATTTTGCATTTTTTTTCCCATGGCTTTATGTCTAAACCTCTCCTTTTTATCATTTAAAAAAACAACAACAGCGACATCCAAACAAAAAAAGAAATCAGAAGAAAACAAACAAAAAACCTGCCCAGTACATGTCAAACAGTCATTTTGAATGTATATTAGAAAGAACACTGAAGCCTAACACAATTCAGCTCTAACATCCCAGTTGAATTTAATAGCACATAAATGCATTTTGCATCAGGAATCTAATCTAGCCCCAAGAGGGCCTCCTCTGTTGTGCAACTCTGCTGGAGTAAATTCACCTCGTGCAGAGGGTCATTACCCCTCCCCTATAAGCTTACTACTACTCCATACCATTTGAGCCCTAATTTGAAGACAAGTGGGACTTAACTGGTGCACAGGTCTCCTGCTGACCCTCTGTGTGGAAGTGAAATTCATACAAAGCCACAGGATTGGCAAAATCTCTTGGCTTGCAATAAATGCATAATGGCACTATTGTCTCCTTTCCCCTGCAACAACTGAGAAATACTGGACTGCCTAACTCAATGTTACATTATTTAACAATATATTCCTTGCATCTGCTGGAAAGGAGAGAAAAAAGCAAAACGAATAAAAATCGTAACAGCTGAGCAAGAAAATCAGTTTTCAGTACACTACCTGGCACACCACCAATATACATATTTATGAGCTACATCATAAAGAATGTACTGAGAGAAAAGTAATGTCCTCAGTTGCACCTGAGGACCTTCTGTCCTCAGAAGTTTCCCTCATTAAACACCAAAGCATCACATTCAAGTTATAAGCACTGTTATGCGTAGATTCAATGTGATTTCCTTTCCGAGGCACTGAAAACTTCCTAGAACTTCAGCTGTGAACAGAAGAGTATAACTCCTACTTCCTTATACTGAAGATCTGATCTGACATTTCTGTCTTGTCAAATGCACCTCAACTAGCACTTTGTTTTGGCTAGTGTTCTGGTAGTACACGCCATGATGTCAGGAATGGTATCCCATCTACGCTTTCTTTCAAGTGGCCTCTTCTAAGTCACTCCTGTTTGCTAGCATAGCCACCTACTCTTCATTGCTTTGTAAAAACCTCTGTACCCTGCAGGCCTATCAGAGATTTCACTGCTAAAGGCGTAAATACGTGTAATTGTGCAGGAGGCTTCATAAATCAGAGCATCAGATGAAATTAACAGTTGTTGAACTGCATACCCTGTAAGCCTATTTCTGCTTTGAGTTCCTTTTTAATGGAGTTTAGCTTCAGTACTTCTAGATACACTTTAAAAAACATCAGCACAATAAAGTGATCTGGATCACTGAAGCCAATCTCCTCTTGTTTGTTGAACAGCAGCAAAACCAACACATTAGTTTCAGGTATTTATTCTTAGAGAAGTTTCCTTTCTCATATATAAGTATATATATATATGCGGTCATAAAATCATGAACCCCATAATATGCCAAGTACAGATGTAAAGGTGCTCTAATAGTTTGGCTTGGGTGTGATTTCCAATTCCCATCTTTTCATGAAGCAAATCCCTAACTGATAAACATTCTAAAAGTAGCATACAAACCCCAAAACTTTCCACATTCCTCTTCCATTTTTAACATAGCATATATAAATAATTTTAACCAATTATTGAACATGGATATTTTGACCTTTCCTTCTGCTCAGCACATTTGCTAAACAAGATGAGCTCCAAGAATCAGATGTTGATAGAGTGAGCATGTTTCTTGCAGAGTGGCTTGTCCTTCTTGGAGAAGAAAGTCTGACCCTCCAAACTGTCATTACATACCTGAAATGGGATCAGAAAGAAAAAAACAATCAGAAAGAAATCAACCAATTCAGATGGATGAATTGCACCACACATTATTCAGAATGTCTAGTCATGGCATTGTAATATGCAAAAGTATATTCAAAGCCTAACAATTATTACTTTTTTTCTCATTCTTTTTGATGCAAAGTTAATGGTCAATGCAAGCATACCCTTCCTCTTTAAGTCAATTTGTTCTTAACTTGAAGCAGCATTTACAAAAATTTATCCCACCAACAGGATTTGGATCTGTGTGTGTGTGTGTGTGTATGCCACAGAATATTAGATGGTCATACT